>NC_084806.1:2865181-3190181 GCF_963583255.1 Pyrus communis | reverse complement strand
TCATGTCTTTGTTTGCAATTTTAACCAAAGTTTGATGCTTCTCTAACTTCATTTTCTATATTATTGGCGATCTAGGGAGAAGGATAAGAATAAAGTTCTTGGATTAGGTGGTGGACATTATGCTCCTCGGCATATGGATATAGTCCTGTAAGTTATGGCATTTTACAGTTTGCTCATATCCAGCTTTATTCTTTGTTTCCTTCTTTTGCGGTTTGATGCATCACTTATTAACTGTGAACTGAACCTCATCATTTTGATTGATTGTGTTGAAGTAAATAGGTAAATAATCTGCTAAAAACAAATGGGATTACCAGACTATAGATGGCAACTTTCTTCATCTCTCTCTCTCTCTCTCCTGTTAGATTACATGATGTATGGTTAGTTGTTAGGCACTGCCATGTGTCTCTATTGTATTGGTGAGTCTAGAAGTTAGTTATGTGTAGTTGTATTTATAACAAGGATAGGTTGTAATAATAAATGATATGAAAAGTTTCAGTTTCTCTCACTACTCTCTCTCTTCGAATTCTCTCTGCATTTCTCCATAGCTAAATCTCAGCGTTATCATGGTATCAGAGCCTGCCAAGGGTAACACCATTGGTTGACGATTCCTGTGCTTCCGCTCGTTTTTCCGATTCCTGTGCTTCTGTTCGTCGTCGGTGCTCCGGTTCGTCTTCGTTGTTCCGGTGACGGTTTGTTGGTGCGTGTCGGTGGCTTTTCTACAAACCCTAGAAATTTTTTTTGGGGTTTCTTGAGCTCGTCGGTGGTATTTCTTCTCTCGGTCGATCTTTTGTTCGTCGTCGCTTGGATCTGTGGCTGGATCCATCCTCAATTTGTCTCGTCGTTGCAGTTGAGGTGTTTTCTTTCGATATCTCTGCTTGATTCGATTTATTACTGGTTCTTGATTTGTTGATTCTTGGCCATTGCTGCTTTGTGATTCTCTATCTCTTGGATTTATTGAATCTCTGATTGGATTAGTCATGGTTACTACTGCTCAACTAGCACTCACACAATCACCTATCTCTTCGCTTATACCTAGTGTTGGCAACACTGTTACTGTGAAGTTGGATGATTCGAACTATGTTACTTGGAAATTTCAGATAGATTTGTTGCTAGAAGGGAATGGCATTATGGGGTTTGTTGATGGATCTATTACCTGTCCTTCGAAATATGATGATTCGGGTTCTGATGGTGAATTGATAGTTAATAACTCTTCAATCACTGATGCTTATAAAGTTTGGACAATACATGATAAAGCTCTTATGACTTTGATTACTGCAACCCTATCCACTGATGCTTTATCATGTGTAATTGGTTGTCAAAGCTCACGAGCAATGTGGAATAATCTTAAAGAGCGATTTGCAAATATGACTCATACTAGCATTGTTCAAATGAAGATTGATCTGCAAAACATCAAGAAAGGGCCAGAATCCATTGATCTTTACTTGCAGAGAATTAAAGATTGCAGGGATCAATTAGCCACTGCTGGTGTTGTGATTTCTGATGAGGATATTGTAATTGTAGCTCTGAGAGGCTTGCCTACAGAATATAATATCATTAAGTCTGTAATTCGTGGGCGAGAGAATCTGGTTTCTCTAAAAGAGCTAAGATCTCAGTTGAAGGCAGAAGAGTCTACATTGGAAGAGGTCATCAAGTCACCTTCTTTAATGGCAGCTATGCTTGCAAATACTTCCCGTTCAGCTTATGACACTAGTGGCTCTTCCCATTCTACCACTCCCACTGGCAATTTTGATTTTGGGTCATATGTTCCTTCTGGTTCCCAGATGTCTCAGTTTCAGCCACTGTCTTTTTCTCCTAACAATGGTCCTGTTGCATTTGTCTCTCAGACCGGTTCTGGGACTTATAACAACTTCAGGGGAAATAACTACAAGTTCAGGGGTAAAGGCAAGAAGTTTAATTCTGGTTTTCATCAACCATCTGGTTATCAAGGCTCTGCACAACCTTCCTTTCCATCTCAGTCTTCGTTTCAGCATCCTGGCTCTCCGATTGTTCCAGATCAATCATTTCAACCTTTGCTCATCTGTCAAATATGTGATAAAAAGGGCCATGTAGCTCTAAATTGTTTTCAGAATGGTTGCCAAATATGTGGCAGAAAAGGCCACACTGCTGCCACCTGTTTTGACAGACTCAACTCTGCACCTGTTTCTGTGCCTTCATTTTAGAAATACTCTCCATCTTCCAATGTGATTCAGCAGCATCCATTTCACTCCTCTACACCACAGGTGTCACATCAGTTGCAGTCTTCAAATCCATTTCAATCTCAAGTGCAGAATCCTACTGTGCTGTCTCATTCTCAGTATTCAAATGGGATGTTTTCTCCTCAACATGGTCCACCTGGTGCTTTTACTGCACGAACCAATTTCTCTCCTACAGCACCACAGCAAGAGTATTGGTTACTCGATTCCGGAGCAACCAATCATATGACATCTGATCTGTCCAATTTGCAAGCTGCCACTCCTTATTCTTCATCAGAGACATTTACTAGTGCTAGTGGTGAAGGTTTACAAATTAAACACATTGGTCAAGCTCGTTTATCTAATTCATCACATACACTTGAGTTAAAATCTGTGTTACATGTTCCACACTTATCACAACACTTATTGTCTATGCATCAATTGTGCAAAGACAACAATTGTAGGTGTATTGTTGATGAATTTTCTGTGTGTATACAGGACAAGGTCACCAACAAGGTACTATACCAAGGACTGAGTAACCAAGCTGTCTATCCACTTCCCATTCTTAAACAACCACAGCCCTCTCCTGCAGCATTTCTTGGACAGAAAATCAATACCTATCTCTGGCATTGCAGATTGGGTCATCCAACCAACTCTGTAACTCAAGTAGCCCTTCATAAGTCTGGTATTACTTTTCCCTGTAATTCCACATCTCAAACTTGTATTGATTGCTTACAAGGCAAGTTTACAAAGTTACCTTTTCCCTTAGTAGCTTCAAAGTCTCTTGTTCCTTTTGAAGTCTTGCATACTGATGTATGGGGTCCCTCTCCTACCAAGTCTTTAGAAGGGTATCGCTATTATGTCTCGTTTATTGATGAATGTACCCGTTATACATGGATCTTTCCCATGATTAGTAAAGCTGTTGTATTTGAGATATTTGTGCACTTCCAAGCTTATATTCATACCTCTTTTTCTGCACATATTAAAGTCCTACAGAGTGATGGTGGGGGAGAGTATACTAGTCTTTTATTTCAAAATTTTCTAAAATCTAAAGGGATTGTCCACCAAAAATCATGTCCCTACACTCCTGAGCTGAATGGTTTAGCTGAGCGAAAGAATAGGCATATTGTTGAAACTGCTATCACATTACTTCAAAAAGCTTCCCTCTCACCTGAGTTTTGGTTTCATGCCTGTGCTACAACTACTTATCTTATTAATAGAATGCCTACATCTATGTTAAAGATGCACTCTTCATTTGAGATGTTATTTCACTCTCCACCTTCCCTTGAGCATTTAAGGATTTTTGGTTGTGCATGTTACCCTTCCATGAAACCCTATAGACAACATAAACTGGAACCTAAAACCATACAATGTCTTTTCTTGGGGTATGCTGCTCAATATAAAGGTTACATTTGTTATGATACCAAGGCTCATCAGCTTATTGTGTCCAGACATGTCTTGTTTGATGAAACTGTTTTTCCTAGTGCTCAAGGGTTGTCCAAGTCTTGTCTCCAATCTGCTATCTTCACCCAACCACATCCACACTTGATTAGTCACTCTAATACCTTTCATCATCCTCCCATCATACCAATACCATTTCCACAAATACCATCTTCTTCTCAAGTCCCTGTTACTCAGTCTAACTCTCCAACACTTGGTGATCTTGTCTCTACTGGAGGTGCACCTGTCTCAGATTCTACTGATTCTCAAGTTCCTGCTCTGCCACCTGGAGATTCACTTGTCTCCGATTCTGACACCAACCCTGCTGTAACTACCTCTCAAGTTCCTGATCTGCAACCTGTTTCTGTGATCAATATTAATGCACATCCAATGCAAACACGGTCCAAGTCTGGGATCTCTAAAAAGAATGCCTTTTCTGCTTCCATGTCCATTGATTCCTCTCTGGATAGGGAACCTCAGTCTTTCAGTGCTGCTTCAAAGTGTTCTCAGTGGAAATGTGCAATGAATGAGGAGATGGAAGCTCTTCTTACACAGAAGACATGGACCTTAGTTCCCCTTCCACCTCACAAGAACCTGGTGGGTTGTAAGTGGATTTATAAGGTTAAAAGACATCCTGATGGGTCTGTTGCGAGGTATAAGGCTCGTCTAGTAGCCAAGGGGTTCTCTCAGGAAGCAGGTCTTGATTATTATGAGACCTTTAGTCCTGTAGTTAAACCTACTACAGTCAGATTGATGTTATCATTGGCTGCTACAAAGGGGTGGAAACTTAAACAATTAGATGTCAAGAATGCTTTTCTGCATGGATTTCTAGATGAAGAAGTATATATGTCTCAACCACAAGGGTTTATTGACAAGGATCATCCAGAGTTTGTGTGTAAACTTGAAAGGTCTTTATATGGCCTTAAACAGGCTCCCCGAGCATGGAATGAAAGGTTTTCCCGATTTCTTCTTAGTTTGGGTTTTAAAGCATCATATGCAGATCCATCTCTTTATGTCCAAAATAATGGTCATTCCATTGTTGTGTTGCTCCTTTATGTTGATGACATTATCCTAAGTGGAGATGATGATTCTCATGTTCAATCTGTGATCCACCAATTAACCAAGGAGTTTGATATGAAGGATTTAGGAATTCTGCACTATTTTCTTGGTCTGCAAATTGAGTATCAATCTCAGGGAATCCTTATTCATCAGTCCAAATATATCAAGGACTTGCTGCACAAGACAAATATGCTAGACAATAAACCTTGTACTACCCCTTGTCATCCTCATCAAAAGCTATTAACTCATGGTAGTCCTCCAGTTCCTGATCCAGGTATTTACAGGAGTATAGTTGGTGCCCTCCAGTATTTGACGTTTACTAGACCTGATATAGCCTATTCGGTTAATCAAGTCTGTCAATTCATGCATTCTCCCCTTGAAAGTCATTTTGTTGCAGTCAAGCGCATCTTAAGGTATCTCAAAGGGACTATGCAGCTTGGCTTGTGCTATAAACCTGGCAGTTTGAATATTAAAGCTTACACAGATGCTGATTGGGCTGGGGATCCCAATGACCGAAGATCAACTACTGGTTTCATTGTGTTTTTAGGCCACAATCCCATTTCTTGGAGTTCGAAGAAGCAGCATACTGTTAGTCGGTCTTCTACTGAGGCCGAGTATAGAGCAATGGCCACTACAACTGCTGAGGTGGTATGGCTTCAACAATTACTCAAGGATCTGTCTCTTTCTTCGTCAGTTACTCCTTTGCTTCATTGCGACAACATATCTGCCATGGCTCTAGCAACTAATCCCATTTTGCATTCTAAAGCTAAACACATCGAAATAGACTGCCATTTTGTGCGTGAAAGGGTTCAGCAAGGCATAATTTTGTTGCAGTTTGTTGCCTCATCCGAACAATTTGCTGATATTCTTACCAAGGGTTTGTGTTGTCCATTGTTTAGTTCTCATTGTAACAATCTTATGCTTGGGATTGCCTAGCATCAGATTGAGGGGGAATGTTAGATTACATGATGTATGGTTAGTTGTTAGGCACTGCCATGTGTCTCTATTGTATTGGTGAGTCTAGAAGTTAGTTATGTGTAGTTGTATTTACCTTTTTTCACATGTGAAAGTCACTTATTCTGTGAATATCTTGTACTAGTCTGATTGATGTCTGGATTTAGTATGTAATATAGAAATATTTATTGATGATAGATATAGTGAATAGTTTGGTTTACTACGTGAACATAATCCCATTCTTTGCAAGTACAGGAAAGACGGGGTGTGGGTAGGCCATCTACTTTCGGGTTATTCCTTGCCGATGGAAGATCCAAATCAGTCCAAAGCAGGAACAAATGCAAAAGATACGAAAGACATTGGTGGAACTTGGAAACACGCAATCAAAGCAGCATTTAAGGCTACCCAATCGGCTTTCCCTGGTGGGGAAGTTATAGCTCATCTTGATCAAAAGTAAGTTAGGTCTTTGTTAATACGTGACTTGCGTATCAAACATTTTTAGGTCCCAAAAGATGTAATCTGAAACACAAGAAGGTTGAAAGCCACAACTCTTAGACAAGCCGACGTTTGTTGATTGCATGAGAGATTTTGTTTTCACTTGCATAAGTATTATTGAAAAGTTATCTTATACAACTTTTGATTGTTGATTGCAGGAGTTTCAAAAGCTGGCAAAAGAACGTTATACGGCTTTCTTAGGTGAGCAGAACATCCAAATTGGCAAACCCAATGATTTCTACTAGATTCGATGAATTGCTTTGCATATATAGTGTGATTTTTAACGATTTCTACTTAAACTTGGATGAAGCAGCAAGCAAATATGAATTATAAATGAAATACATATTTTTCCAAATCAGCTTGTCATTGTGATGTAATGTTGGATCTGAGGCTTGAGTTGAGCCCACGAAAAATGCTGGGGCTTCTGGGCTTCATCATAAAAGATATGGGCCGCCTTGCGCTGGAAACAATAACAATGTGGAGGAGTCCTGCGGCCGGACTGAGGTAAAAATTATTGAAAATTATGGAGACCCAATGTGAGAAAAAATTAAAGAGCAAAGCACTTGGCTTCGGCTTTCGGAAGAGTTACTTACAACGGGATGCCACTATGGGGCGATTTAAGTCAATTAAGTACTGACTAGCAGTATTGTTCTTCACTTGTAAGTGGAAGGTTTTAGGTTCTATTCTTACCAAAGATGAATTTAAACCATGTTTTTATGGCTAGTCCAATGTGAGGCTTAGTCCGCCACCCCTTTAGTGTAGATATTATCGTTTATTAAAAATAAAAAAGTACTGATATGCGTTTTAATTTCAAGACATAGCAGCGCCTAAGTTTTTAAATACCGTCACAATGACACACTCAATGCATAGAAGTTCTATCGAATCGTCTCATCTTTGAGACACTAAAATATAGTGAAATAAAAGTAGCATTTGGCATTTGTGAATAAACCTTTCCTTGCTCTGAAGTGCTGAATTAGTCTCCGTCAGTGTATTTTCTCATTGATTACGTGATTAAGTTTCTCTGAGCTGACAATTAGTAATTATTAATGACAATTGCCGAAAGCAGGCATGAACCACCACACTAAAATTAGGGTTCGTCATGTCTTACATAGACAGTCTTTCTTTGGGTGGGGGTCCAATTTAAAGTTTGAGCTACAAGTTTTTTATTTTATTTTTCTCTTTATCCCTTTTCTCTTTAGACGATAGTGATGATAATGATGGAGTGAGTTTGACAAATTATTTGAGTTGTCACCTTAATAATGATTAAGCTCTCGTTTATCGATAATTTTGTGTTAGTTTTCATTTGGAGATAAAAAGAAGAGGGAAGGAAGGATGGTGTACATTTCAATGGTGGAGCCACCAAGGGACCACCAGAATGGTTCTTAGCCAACCTTGCCTTTTTTTTTTTTTTTTTTCCTTGGTAATACAATCAGTCTAGTACCCTTAATATTCAAGTGTGTTATAAATCGAAACTCTTTTCAGTTCTGGGTCAGACCTCATTTTTCTCTCTATCCCTCTTATTAAGGTGCAGTCTTCACTTCTCATCTTTATTCCATCAAGTTTTCTTTGGCTTTAATTGCTTACTCTATACCTCATGTTCGGGTTTTTTAGGTTTGTGCAATGTTTTAGTTCTCTGTATTGAATTTAAGGTCTTTCAATTTTTATGCGTATTACTCCAATGTCTCATGTATATAGTTCAAATTACCTATGCATGTGAGAGGTCCTCTGACACATAAAATTATAGCTCCGCCATTGAAAATTGTAAAATAAACGTAAAAGAAAAGGCATGCAAACTAAAAACTAAAAACTATGTTACGTTGTTTCCATTCATTCTTCCCTCCTTTCACCCTCCAAGCACACAAAAAAATACAAAAACAAAAAACAAAACAAAAAGTAATTATTCAACAAGCCCGAAATCTTATCTCAGAAATATGACCTGCTTGAGAAAATGGAATTAGTTAGAAGATGCAACGAACTACGTCTATAATATTGAACACTTTTGACAATTTCTTATCTGTAAGTTTCCACCAAGTTTTTGCTTCTAATAGCGGAATGCCAAGTGTCATTTTTTTTTAATCATGCATATTTTACGTCAACTTTTTTTGAATCATGCAGATTTTATGTCCAACTTTTCTGAATCATGCATATTTAGAGAAAAAATAATCATGCATATTTGACGATAAATGTTAAGGGGATTTTTTCAATAGTGTAACTTTTCGTGGACTCTCTATCACCTCATATTTTTTGCACAATATTTCATAATATTAACAAATAATTAACGTTAAATTATGAGGCAGCAGAAAGTCCGAGAAGAGTTTCAATTTGAAACATTTCCCTTAGCATTTATCTTAAAGTGAAAATGAAGTTCAAACTTCAAATTATTATGTCAAGTTCAACACGCAAGGACAGATAGATGAACAAACTAAGTTTTTAAGTACTCTCCAATTATTAGAAAGAGAAATAGAAACCAGAAATGCAAGAGCGCAATCCAATGCCAGCACAGATCGCCCAGATATCCGCAGCTCCTGGTCATTGCTTTCCATAGTTTCGATCACGAAGGAGAAAGTCAACAATCCAAGGGCCAAGCCTACCCTTTTCTCAATTCGTTGGCAACACCTCCACCATTGGATCAAGCTGCACATGACATTCTTTTATATATGTAGTAAACATAAAATATTTATGCGATAAGGGTTGACGGTCCTACATGTGTGACTTTAAAATTTCCTGTCCCTTGGGTACCAGGTGACAACCTATTTGTCTTAATTAGTAAATCCAACAGCATGGAATTAAGCTTGAAGGGAGAGGCCCTCGCAGGGGGGGTGTGGGGTGGTTTGTAATGGTCACTCTCATCCATGTCGTATCGACCGACCAGGTCACTTTCACATTTGTAGGGGTTATATTCTGGAGGAGACAGAGAAACACAACAAATTTGTTATTGTTTTCTGGCTTATAAGCTTATTTGACCTAATTCGTGATTTTGGTTTCTCAATTTGAAAATCTATCAATATCGCTCTTGAATTTAACTATCTCATATTAGTGTAATCTTTGTTGTATAAATCCGTTAAATTGTCTGTTAATTTATTCGTGTGGCACATAAAGAATCTGCACAACCAATATTTTGATGCCACGTCGATGATACCCAAAAGAAATCACTTTTTGAATCCATCACTGAAGTTATAAATCTCAGTAATAACGAATGCATGCATGCATGTAAAGTGTTTTATTATGATTATATAGCAAGATTTGGTGGGAACTCTATGAAATTTAATGTTTGAATGGAAGAAATTAGGCACGCAATCTTGTAACAATTTAGCTGTACTTCTATGTGTATATATATGTGTGTGTCAGGTTGAAGAGTAAGTTCGTACTCAAATGAGGGAATTGGTAGGTTTGTGTTCCATTAAAAATATTGAAAGATTAAATCTGGAAGATGTATTTATCAATTAATTTGGTGGAATTAATTTGTTTGGGTAGCATTAATATTGTACCCATGCACTGACACTGATCAAAGTACTTTATATATAAAGTCATGTTGGTAGAGGTAATATCCATAAGTAGTTGTTTTTCTTATAGGTGTAGGTGGTGCTATTTACACATTAATTTCTTTCTTTCACATCCATTCTTTTAATTTTCGACTGTCGGAATGAATGAATGAATTGAAAAAAAAAATTAATGAACAAAAAATAATAAGGATGTATTGAGAGGTAAAAAAATATGTGTGAATAGCGCTACCCATTCTTATTTGAATCATCTAAATGAAATTTATTTTTCCAAATTTAGGGTACGTTTATTATTTCATGTATAAGTACAGCTTTCCTCAAACATAATACTTAGTTCTAAAATACCTTGCCATCTTCTTCTTCAAAAACAAAACTTCAACTTGTAAATAAGGAGTCTCAAATTCTATTCCAATAGATACGAGTTCAATATATAATTATGATTGGCTCATTTTTTATTGTATACCTTAACAATAATTCTCCTTTCACATATTTATTTTTACCTTTTACACACCCTTGTTACTTTTTTGTCATTGATTTTCTCTAATTCATTCGATCTCACAGTCGAAAATTGAGAAGAGTGTAAGAAGTAAAAATCAGCGTGCGATAGCACTAGCTTTCTAATTATGTAAAAGAAAGAACTTAAGGCTCGTTTGATAATTTTTTGGTTTTATAATTCACGTTTTGTGCTTCAAATGTGAAGAAACGCGTCATTTAGAGTCCTACTTACATAGTATATGGCATGGAGAAGCTCCTTAACCAGATGTCCAAAAACAGCCCCTATTACATATTCACTTTCATCGCACATGAGAGAGAGTGAGAAAGAAAATAGATAAAAACAAATTAGTGAAAACAACTTAAATTACATTAACTTGTCTAACCATTAAAATATTAAAGTCGTGGATGTTAAGCTTGGACGAAAAATGTTGATAGTGATTGTAACTTTTAAAGAATGTAATCATACTATATTTGCATGGTCAGTTGCGTGCCATGATCCGTTATGCCAATAACTCCAACAACTAGTATTGTTAAAAATAAAATTAAAAATTTAAGAGAATTCCCAGTCAATTTCACTCTGAAGTTTGCCTTGTTTATAAATTAATCGATTGATTACGTAGAAGTATTGGCAAATGGGAAATAACCCAGTTTCTTGCAAACATGCAAAGTTCTTTCTTTCTTCGATGTGGATTGATATTCACAACACGCCCCTCACGTATGTTGAAGATGAATACTACATTGATGGGAGGAGAAATCTTATATGAACTTATAACTTAGTTGGCTACTTGTTACATGGTCAATTGGTTTTATGATGGGACCTTAACTTTCTTTGTGATATCAGAGCAAAACTGTCCCACATGTGAAGTCAAAACATCTACACGCATGCCATGTCACCAATAGATAGATAGATAGATATATATATATATATATATATATAATAAAAACTATGTGAGATTTATATTATATACATAAACTTAATAGTCATGGTGAAGATGTTGTTCATGAAGGTATAGCAAGCTTCAAAAGCTATTGACTCCTATTTTAGTCTTGTGATTTGTTTTCGTTGAATGGTGACTGAACTCTCCAGCCTCCAGCTGCCACCAGCAGAGATTTTTATTATTACAAAAAAAAGGGTAGGCTAACGTCCATCTGTCTATTTGTATAACGGACTCACGGTGGCTTCTCAATTTATAATTTTACACTACGTAATTACGGATAAACATTAACAATTCAACATTTAATCAATATTGTCATTCAGTACTACGGTCTGGTGGTATTTCTCTTCACTTAGAAGTGAGAGATCTTAGGTTCGAATATCGTGGATGGCGAATACGATACTAAATTAGGCTGCACATTGTGTGGCTTAGTCGAACTCCCCCTCTCCTTAGTGTAAAAGATATTGATGTAATAAAAAAAACATTTAATCAATATTATCTTTGCTTGAATTTGATAATTTACAATCCTCCAACCACTAAAAAAGAAGGCTTATTTTAGAAAACCCAGAAACTATTAAATCTCCAATTTTACAAAAGACACACTAAAATATGCAAATATTAGCAGATGATAAGGAAAAGGAAAATAAAAAATAACAGAAACGTTCGCCCTTGCCAACGCTCCATTTGGAGCACACTGCATGAAGACAACATGAAGATGAATACTATGTAGTTTAAGTTTCCTTCCTTGAGAACGAACAGAACAGAAGAAGTTCGATTCCCACATTTTATATTGCAGATGCAAAAATCGCACATTGGAAACTTATATGTAAACAATGTGTACCGTCCAACGTATCATGAGAATTTAGTTGGGATTCCCATATGGCCATATGTAGTAGAGACAAGTAAATTATACATAAAAAATATGCAAAACAATAGAAAAAAATAAAGAAATAACAAAACAAAAATACAAATTAAAGAAGATGAAGCAAAAGGAGAGTTTTGGAATCCCAATGCAATAGTAAACTGCCACCCTAATTTTGTCTTTGAATACTCGATCGGAGGTCAAAACTCTCGGGCTTTCCATCTACACATGCAGTGATGCATGCAGTGTGATATATTTAAATGTAAAGCCTTTTAAACTATATGAATGAATGCATGCGATGAAGGCCAACCAATTTAAAAAAGTTTGAGTAAATAATGCAAAATCGTATGTAATGTTTGAGATTATATATAGGCAGATTCGTGGCATTACTTTTTTACATAATTTTTTATACATGTTTTTGTAAAGTTCACTTTGTAATGTATTTCTACGATTGAATCGTCTATCTCTTAGGTCTTCACTTAAAGATCATGTCTAAAAAAAATCACCCAAAATTTGAAATCATATGACTATTGGATTAAGTGTTTAGGGTTTCTTTGCAGAATCGTATTCGTCCATTTTATTCACTACAAAGGAATGTCTTAATGCTTTTCGATTTGTCTAATTTTTTGCAATGATTATCTATAAATAATGTTCTAAAATATAGATGGTTTAGTCAGATAAAATACACTACTGAGTAAGCCAATAAAAATGTGTGTAAAAAATTATGTAAACAGTTGACCACGGGTCCGCCTCAACATATATATATATATATATATATATATATAAACATTACTTGGATGTCAAAACTTTTCGTGATTGATTCACAAATTTTTACACTTATAATTGCAACTGTTCATATTATACATAAAAATATATAAAGATTATCTACCAAAAAAAACAACACATATTGAATCACTATTTATAATGCTGGAGTAATAGTTCCAGTTTAAATTCATCACCTAAATAGGATGAAGTCGTTACCTTTCCTATACCTACTTGATCATTCTAATCCATGAGATGACATGCTCGATTAATATTAGAAACTAGTGAGAGCAATGCCAGAAACTAGTGAGATCGATGAATGCACCGACTGACTCTCTTATCAGATACACCTGCATGCACATGTCATATCCTAACAAACTCACTAGCTACGTACTTCAATATATTAATATTAATTGGTGCAGTTGGAGATTCACCAACAAAGGAGAATGAAATGGTTGGGATACACCGTTTGTAGGGTATATTTAGTGTTTGAAATTTATTTGATAAGGAGATATTTTTGTGAAAATATCAAAAATAAAATAAAATAAAGAAATATATAAAAAAGAGTGAAGTCTAAACTTCACCACATACCACATATTAGAGAAATTCTCAAATTTTGAGTAAATCGACATATATCATCAATATTTATCGTATATTGGTTAAATATCGGGGAAACTTATATTTCTTCTAAACCAGTGTTTGACATCCCTAAAGTTTCATCGAAAAAATCGATATAGATATAGTCATTGATATTTCTAAAAAATTTCATATCGATATTTCCACGACTACCGATATTTTAAACACTGACTATATTAATAAAAGACAAGTTCATGTATTATAATTTAAGTGAAATAATAACATTACATATTTGTGTTCCAAGTAAACCAAAAATTGCTAGTTTTAAAAGAAATTCCCTTTTCCCAGATACTATCAGTAGTCATTTTTAGCTTCTAATTATTATTTATACAAAAATATTTACAAATTCAAATTTGTATGGCGAAGATGAACCATTTTTTTAGTGAACAACCCGAGACTAGTTAGTTGTGGGAATGATTTGGGTCCCGTGAAGCATGCGATCACCATCAATTATAAAAATACGTATCAATTTGACAAACACAATTTCAGTAATTCTTAAATTATTTTATTTCTTAAAGTAATGCCGTCGGGATCTTTTGATTTAGCGTGGCACTAAATCCATTATTTTGTTAATTTTGTCTACGAATTATACATTGAAAAATGTTAAAGAAACTTTTTCAAATTGCAACTTTATAAATTATCTATCACCTCTATTTTTACATAATATTTTATAATATTAGCATAAAAATTAATCTTAAACTCTGAGACGATAGAAACCCTACAAAAAATTACATTTTAAGAAAGTCTCGTTAAGATTTATCTGATTAAAAAACTCCAAAATATTAGGATAATAGTCTCTTTTCTACCACATGCAACACCAATCAACTCATTTGATTTGTTCTGTTGAATATTATTTTAGATTTGACACAACCTTTGTTTTTGCATGAATTCCTTCCATCTTGCCGAGTGCCGCCAAGAAAGCCTCGCGGCTGCCTTCCACCCCAGCGCACATTAGCAAGTACACATTCAGCCTACACGTGTGTGCAAGCAGCCAATCAAAACATAGTTGAATTCAGAAAGTAAAAAGTCCCCTTTCAGATTTCTACCCAGAGATGTAATCCCCTGCACCCCAACCCACAGTACCAACTTTGAACTCATGCCTGGTTTGAGGCTGTTATGTATGAAACAATTATTGGATTCTTTGCGGCCATCTCAAATTTTTATTATCAAATTAAATAAATAGAATTTTAATGAAAATTTTCTGGTATTATTTATTTTAACGAAAAATCATATTTTTATTTTAGAAAGTTAATTATGATACTATTCACTTTACCCTTTATTTTGTTCTTATTATTAAAACTCAAAGTTTTCAAGTCATTTTCATTAGTTTTCCTTTAAATAAATTAAAAAAGATAAATGAATAAAAATTAACAAAAGTATGTAAAAGATAAAGAATTTATTTGAGTGTACTCTTAAAATGACTGAAATCGTTTTTTAAAAAAAATGTTTTTGGTTCTAAAAGCACTTAAAGTGCTTTCTATAAGAAGCACCAGTTGTAAATTTCTTTCAGGAAGCATTTTAAGTGTTTTTTCAAGATTTACGCTTTCAATCATTTTAAAAACACTCCAAACGAGCTCAAAAATCGATGTGTGAATACATGAGACCACTCCTTGACAGCTGATAGGAAAATGTTATGAGTTATATGATAGAATTGCTTTTGTTAGAAGCCGTGTTAAAAACTTTATTTAAAGTTAAAGTACCTCTCTAACAAAAGAGCAGTACTTTTCTACTAAACACAATTTGTATGTGTTTTTTTTTGTTATCAAATCAATTTTAGTCATTCTAAAAACAATATTAACGAGTTATTTGAAACTTCAGCTGCATATAAAAATGGCAAATCAATCAATTGAGTTGTTAATAAGTATGACTTAAAATTCGTTTAGTTTGACATCGACGGTAAATGTGTAATCGAAGGATTGTGCTTCACTTAATTAGAAGATGTCTTAGATTCCAACTCATACATTTACGACTTGTGAGTGGATAAACCGGATTTCGTACCATTCTAAGCATCCAATTGTTGTGAAGTTCCTCCGCTCCGTGATCTTGTACCAATTTAACGGGTCAGATTTTCTCGCTCACAGTCTGATCAGAGAAAACTGACAGTTGGTGATCGTCAACACAGAGACTTCGAGAGTGGAGACGATGAAACGAAACTCGTTACGACGGGTCCCACAGAAGTATATTATATAAATTCCTTTAGAAAATGGAAAACTTCGGATCCCTGAAACGATGGCGAAGACGAAGATGATGGAATTCTTCTAGAGAGAGAGAGAGAGAGAGAGAGAGAGAGAGACGAGAGAGAGGGAGAAACAGAGGAGGTCATTGACGATCAGATTGGGTTGCAGAGCAGAGCAGAGGCAGTTTGACTCCGCATTGTATGCTCCACTGCGCCGCCACACGACCTAACACTTCCAAATTTCTCGCGTCGGCGTTTCCGGCGAGTCAAAGTTTCGGCCTTTACTTATTTTCAGCTAGGATTTGGCGTTTGGCGTCGTGATCATGGGGCGTTGAGGCCTGTTTGGAAGGAAGGAAAATTTTGTGGGGTTTTCACGGGAAAGTGGACAGGTAAGAAGTGGAGGTGAAATGAATTGAGATATTAAATGCTGAAACCAATCCCTATTAATTAGGAGAGAAGAAGAAGAGAAGAAAAAGGAAAATCCGTTTAATTATTTTTGACTCCCCTTTGAATTCTCTATATCTTTCTCTCTCTCTCTCTCTCTCTCTCTCCCCCCTCTGTATCTCATCAAACTCTGCTCCAAAGCCTACTCCTTTTCGGCTCTCTGATTAATCACTTTCATTGAAACTTTAATTGAACTACAGTGTGTTTATCTCTCTCTGTTCTGGGAGCTAAGGTTCACACACACACACTCTCTCTCTCTCTCTCTCTCTCTCTCTATATATATATATATATATATAGGTATATCTATCTCTCTTTCCTTTCTGTCCTGCAGAATTTAATCGTGAAATTACGATCTGAAATTCTTAGAAATGGGATTTTTTTTTTGTTTTTTGTTTTTTTGGCTGTCCGTTAAATTGAATTTACTTAAATATTTGAGACTAATCCCTTTTCTTTTGGGGTTATTTTCTTCTGGTTGTAGTTGTTTCTGAAGAGAGGGAGAGAAGGCTGCTGGTTTCAGTAAAAAGGTACTGGCTTTCTTACTTTTTTTATAATTTTATCTTTCGGGATCTGATTTAGATCTTTCTTATTCCCCCAACTTTTGTTTTTGGGGTTTTTTTTTTTTTTTCACAAATTGCATCTGGGTTTTTTCTGCAGACTTCAAAATCTGTGGGGATTTTCCCTTTTTTCTTTTATTTAATTTTCTTGTCTTCAACCAGTTGGATCTGATCACTGTTTTGCCTGACAAATTGGTTGGTAGAGAACTGGGAATCTTTAAAGGAAAGGCCTCATGAGGCTTTTGAATTTTAATATTCATTATGTAGATGTTGAAAGTTTGCAACTTTTTGTTGGGGTCTCAAAAAAGTTGGGACTTCTATCCCTTTGTCTTTTTTGTACGGTGAGAAGTGAGAACTGACTTCAGGAATGCATGGTGGCTACCAAAGTTTTTCAGGATACTCTTTCTTTGTTTTCCTATTAATGTGTGTGTGTATATATATATATATATATATTTTTTTTTTTGCTTTTATCTTATCTATGATGGAAAACTCGCGAAGCGGGAGCTTTGTTGGCTTGGAGTTGCCTTTTGTGATTGAAAACTCGATGGGGGTGGCATTTGTATTTTTTGTTTTTGTTTGCATACCAGGGGCTGCCGTGATAGTTTTCTTTTGTTTCTTTAGGTTGGTCTTGAGGCTGCTCTGTTGTAATCCACCATTAATCTAATCCATTTCTTCCTTAATAATGTAAAGAAAAAGAGGTAGTTGAGGGAAACTTCTGGCTATTAATTATTGAATTGAGTTGTTTAGCAGCCTTTCAACTTTACTTTCCCGTTAAGTTATTGTTGGACAAATTTTCCAAGTATTTTTGTTCCAATTTTCCAAGTATTTTCGTTCCGTGTCCTCCTGTTTTTCTCCTGACATTTCCTTTACTTTGATTTGTGTCTGCTTTGTCACATCTTTCAGATTTTGCGCCGAATCTTGTGATTACGTTTGTATGGAAACCTTCTCATTTCATTTCTGTAACTTGAGCATCCTTGTTTCCGTTTAGCTGCCCGGTTATAAGTTTGTCCAAAATTGGTCTGTTTGAATTTTTTACTAACCTCTATAAATTACATTTTGATGGGCAGGGTCCATGCTTGAAAATATCGCTTGCCGTAGCTTTGAAGCTTTCAACTGCATTCCGCAATCTATGTGAACCATGAAACTTGGTAATTACCGGTTATTTTTCCTTTTGGTTTTGACCACTCTGCTATTAAACTCTTGCAGCAGACATCTTACTTATGAACTTTTGTAGCCTTCCGGAGTTCTATCTTGATATCTTAAGTTGGATAGGGCTATTTTCTCGACTGGGCCTCCAAATGAGTTTTTTGTGAAATAGTACTTGAGTTCAATATTACTCATCTGCAATGTGTTCTTTGTAGGGAGAAAATGAATGCTATGGTGTTCAGATTTCCCTGGCACTGACAATATTGATGTACTTGCAGAGAGAGAACCAGTGTTTGGTCACTTACCTATAAGCCACAAGCCTGATTCAAATCCTTTTAATTGTAATGACATTACTATGGACTCCGCGGGATTACAGTCGACAAGTCAGAATAGGGTTTCGTGCAGTTCAAAGGACAATGAAGAAGATGATGGTCAACAACCATATATGAGAAATGGCTTTCCCGTATCAAATTTTGGGTGCTCAAAGACTCTGGGTGATTTGGAAAAGAGTAATGATGATGAGGCCATCAAAGGTTTTGGGTCGCCATATTCCCGTTCTTCTGAAAAATTTGAGGCATTGGAGAAGGAATCGGATTATTATATGGACAAAAGTGTTACGGAATGTGAACTGCCCAAATTGATAATTTGTTACAAGGATAGCAGTTGTAATACAATTAAGGACATCTGTATTGACGAGGGAGTGCCTTCCCAAGACAAGAATTGGGTTGAAACCGGGTTGGATGAGAAGGCATGCTGCACCTATTTACCTCCTGATGAGGATCAGAATAAGCAAATGCATGAAGAACGATTGGATATTGTTATTACCTTTCCAGATGATTTTAAATCTACTACAAAAAATGATTTAGAGAAGGGGTTTTCCGTTGCTTGCAATTCCAAGGAGCTGATGGAGAGGGGCGATGCTATAAATGATGGATCAGAGAGGACTGCAATTGACGTTTCCAAAGAAGATTTTTGCCCGGCAAATGTGCAAGGGTTTGGTGCTGGGAACCCTCACTCCAAGTCTTCTAATAAGGACAGCAATGAAGCCGAACAAGAGACTATTCAGGTATATCTCTAACTCTAAGTTTGTATTATTGCATAGTTTACCTCATGAATCTCCCTTACATTCGAGTTTTGTTTCCATAGTCCTTTGGCAATACTTAGAACTGAGGCTATCTGGTGCTTAAATAATCATTCTTTATAGGATAAATAAAAAAAAATTGCTTTTGTCAATTTCCATTTGCACGCATGAAGTGGCTGCGGCGATGATTCTTAATGATGACCTATGTTTATGTCTGCGGTTATGCAGTGTTACTGACAGTTCCATGACTCCATTGCTGCAAGAAATAATAAAAAAAAAAATTCTCTTAACGGAAGTTATACTCTTAGCTTGATGTTGAGGAAAACTATACTTGTGCATATAAGCTAGAGAGAAAAGAGAGGTGAAATTTTAGAAATTGATGTAGTTTCCTGTGGTTTCAATGCAGATTTCAAGGGAAATAGCAAAGACTGAGAGCCCTGCTTTGGTTTCAGAAACTGAAGAGTCTAACCATATTGAGAAGGAATCATTGGTTTCTGCAGCTGAAGAATCAAATTGCCTTCTCGGTGAGTTATCTGGCAATAGCAAGGCAAAGAGCGGAAACATTACTTCTGCTTTGGACGTTTCAGCACATGTATCCATTACCACAGATGTGTGTCCTCAAAATGGTGTATGCGATATGCCCATGGGTGATGACAGTCATGTTGACAAAGATGACAATATGTCTGATTCAGAGGTTGTGCCAAGCCAATCTCATCATTGTTTAGCACCCGTGGTTACTGGAAGAGAAGAGTGTCCTGAGAATGGTGTACATCTTGATACTTCAAATACGTTCAACGTTGATGGTGACATTTCTGATTCAATGATTGGTTCGAGCCAAGTTCAACATCGTTTAGCACCCGTGGTTACTGGAAGAGAGGAGTGTCCTGAGAATGGTGTCTGTCAACATCTCGACGCTTCAAACACGTCCAAGGTTGATGATGACATTTCTGATTCAAAGATTGTTTCGAGCCAGGTTCAACATTGTTTAGCTCCTTTGACTATTGCCAGAGATGAGTGTCCTGAGAATGGCGTCTGTCAAGGTCCTGAAACTTCAAATACAACCAAGGTTAATGATGACACTTCTGATTCAAAGATTGTTTCAAGCCAGGTTCATCATTGGTTATCTCCTGAAACTTCATATGCATCCATGGTTGAAGATGTGAATGTTGATGCACACAATGCTCCACTCCAATTTCAACGCAGTCTAGGAGAGTCAAGTTTCTCAGCAGCAGGTCACTTCTCGAGTCTCATAACCTCAGGTCCCTATTCAGGCAATGTCTCCCTCCGATCAGAAAGCAGCACCACCAGCACCCGCTCATTTGCCTTCCCTGTGTGAGTTACTCTCAAACTCCTTCCTCTCTTTTGCTTTTCAAACCGCCATCAAGTTCCTGGAACACCCAACTGACAACACATTCATATTCCCTCTTTGTCATGCAGATTACAGCCCGAGTGGAACAGCAGTCCAGTTAGAATGGCGAAAGCTGACCGGAGGCATTTGCAGAAACATAGGGGTTGGAGGGGTTGTCTTCTTTGCTGTAGATTCTGATTCTCTCCGAACGCTTCCATCTAACCGTAGTTATTAAGTTTAAGCCAGAGTAAATGCTTCATCATAGTTTTATCACATCTTTAAAATTATCATCGTCAATATGTACATCATATTTTCTGCGTCTTGGGATGTTATTTGCAGTAGGTTTAGAGGAATGTCATGCTTTTTGTTATGCGTGCGCTTTAAGGTGTAAGCAATGACATATAATTCTCTCTTTAATTTTTCATCCGTTATTCTTTTTATCCATTTTCTTTCTCTTTTGGAAAGAACAAGAAGAATCTTGTTTATATTGAGCTTGGGATGGTTTATGGGTACATTTTCGTTTGCTTATAAAGTCTGGTCCAAAATCTACTCCAATACCACTTAACGGAAATTCTCTCCTGTACATTTTTATTTTCACGAGTGAACGGTTAAAATTTAATTAGATGAAAATGCTTTAGTTAAATTTCAGTTCTTTTTTCTGAAATAATGCACACGAGAGTAAAGCTCCATGGTTATTAAAAATCTAAGGTATCAAGCGCAAGTCTCTTGTCTAGAAATCACTAATGCTCCAGAAGTATTTCTTTATAACACGAACTGTTTAATAAAAATCTAAGTGCTTATTACAAAAGAACGTGGAAAGGATTTTTGAAGAAGCATCTGATGTGTATCTCCAAAAATTGCTTATATCATCATGAAGCAATTTTTGAAGTAGCATTTCAACGGCTTGAATTTCTTTCTTTTTTGAATAGTCTAGATCTCTTAATCCGCAGACTTTGAATACAAAGATCCTAAGTGGATCTTATTCTTGCTATTGTTTTTCTATCCTGCTAGGCTGCTATCCTATAAAACAGAAAGAATTTAAATGTGACTACAAATTGAATGATTTATCGACATATACTAGGTGGCCCTTCACCTTTTGAGCTATGCAGGAGTTGGGAAGTGATGGAATCAAGATTCAAAACACATCATAATATAACAATCGAATCTTTTCTTTCTCCCGATAGGCACGAAGGGGTTGAGACACGGTTGAAGGTAAAAGAGGTATTATCATTTTGGGAAAGACATACATGCATCTTTCCAGACTTCACAATGATATTTTAGGCCAGTAATACATTGTTATACTAGAAGAAGCTTATACTTGATATTGTACTATTAACTCCAGCATTATATAAGACGTGTTCTTAAATCATGCATAAATTTTAACGAGATCAAAACTTAAATGCATCATTGAAATATTTAACGAGAAAAGAACTTATATGCACCATCATAAGGTTAATGATACGTGAAATTAATAAGATAGTTATAAAACAGGAAAAAACCAAATGGTGTGAAAACCTTTTTAAAAAGAAAACATAGTTAATTTGAGAAACCAATTACATCTGCTTGTATTGGAACTCTCCGTATTGTGCTTAGTGTATCTCCTCTCTCTCTCTCTCTCTCTCTCCAGAGTTGCCTACCGGCTACCACTACTGTTGATTGATATAAATCCAACGCCATACCCACAAAAGAAGTATATATCAGTATTCACAGTTAATAATCTTAGATAGTATTATGGAGATTCCATTCTTCACTTTGCTTTGCTTTCTAATCCTCTCCGTTTTGCTAATTACACCCGGCTGTGCTTCTCTGCAAACTCAACTTCAACCATCCAACAAACAAGGTACTCTCTCTCTCTCTCTCTCTCTCTAGATTATATTCGGACTTTCTGGGTAACCTTTTAACATTGTGATGCAGGCAAGAACGAACTGCAGGTTTCTTTCCCTACACTGCCAAGGAAGCTTAGATTGACTGGAAAAGTGACTGCAAGAATAATCTCTCTTTCAAACATTACTAGCTACAAGAAACTAATATATATTATATATTAATATTCTCATTTTTCATCACACGTTCTAATGATATCAATTCTCATAACTTCATCTCCCTCTCCTCCTCATGTTATCTGAAATATTTACATGCAGGTTGCAGAACAAGAAGGTAAAGATTCCTCAGCCTACAACAACCACAAGGAAAGTGCTTTAGCAGGTATAATGCTTGTTCAATTCTCAAACTAATTAATAGTAAAATTGTTTAGTGCATATATTAAAGATGAAAATTTGGAAAACGTCATGTAGCTAGGTTTGTTTGTTCAGCAGTTCCAAATTTGACAAAAGGTGCATGATGTAGCAAGGAAAATACTTGGCTCTATACATGTGTAGCATTTCATTCTTCCTTACAAACAAATCATAATGTGATTCATAGGATAGGAGGTTTAACGAGCCAAGCAGTGTTCATGTAGCAAATGGTTTCCAATTTTCAAATTTATTCTCTTTAGCTGAGTACTGAAGAAGTACTTAGTTGCAGGGAAATAATTTTCACTCTTTTTTTGTATGCACACTTATGTTTATTTATGATCTTTCGAACAAATAAGGTAAAAGAATTAATGGACAAAAATCCTTTTTTGTATGCACACTCATGTTTATTTATGATATTTCAAACCAAAAGTAAAAGAATTAATGGATAAAAATAATCAAGAGTACGTAGAACGCGTTTCGTTGCGACTTGCTAGTGTGAATAGCTAATTTCTCCAAGTAAGAATGACACCTAAGCTAGTCAATGGCCTCAGTCATGTATAATATCTAGACATGTTTTGAATAAAATATTAAGTGTCATTGACTTTTCAGGTGGTAAGAAGCCAAGAATCGAGAAAGAAGAAGATGAAGAAGTGCAGGTAGTGGAAAGAAGCAGATCAGCAGAAACATGGCAGGAACAGATGGAGAAGGAGGACACGTCAGAGTTCTTCACCATGGATTATCACAGAGTAAGACGACGACGTCCCATACACAACAAGTCCTTTCCTGCAGTTACAGTTTCTCCATGAAACATGCATGCCTGTCGCCTGTTGACAGATCTTGATCGAAATTAGAACAAAACATCTTGGATACGTTAATGCTAGGGTTTGTAATTAGGGAGGAAAATGAGGAGTGTATGTTTTGTTAAGCATCTCTTGTGGCCGACATTAGGGAGCAAAACCCAAGATTTGCTACTAATTAACTCGCTAGGACGACCATATATCATATATAGGTCCCAAATTAAATTATTAATGTTCTTTTTGTTGAGTTGGGTAGGTCTTTGTGGTAGTCAAATGAAGGCTACAAACCCCAACATTTGGTAACATGCTCTCACGGGAATTGCATAGGCATGTTAAAGTCAGTTGATCAAAATAGTGTTTTTAGTATTTTGCTCTCTTGTTTTCAAGTTTGATATCTTTTTTTTTTTCTCTCTCGATAAATTAAAATAGTTTGGAATATTGCTTTGTTTGAAGAACATAATATATTGGAAACCAACATTACTTTACGTGCTTAAGTTTGATTATAGTAATTAAACAAGTTTTGTTATGTGGCACAAGTGGCTGATTATCTTTGGTAGACTCCTTGTAATTGTCAACTAGTTAATTAAACTTAGCTTCTTAATCGAGGGAATTATATATAATTATAATATAATGCATGCGTTTCAAGTTTCAACTTTGAATGGTGCCAAAGGTCGATGATTCCAAAACTTTGACCTAATTATGTACTCTAAACCACGTCTTCAAATTTGAATATTGTTTCCATAGCCATACGTAATTCCAATGGCCATTGTAGGTTTTGTATCATGGGGCACAAACTTAAAAGACAACATTTTGCTCTCAACTTGTAATCACGCACTATATGATCTAAAGCATTTGAGGAAAAATCAATCAAATTGATTCAAGGATTAAGTACCGAAAACTCTTTAACTTTTTAAACATTTTAAATACGTACCTAATTTATTAAAAATGTCACATCCATTAAGCTCTAGTTAAATTTCTGTTAAATTAACTATGACTTACTTTGTCTCCAAAATCAATAAAAGGTCATGCAAGCATGACCTTAACTAGCTAACGGTCACTAACATCCACATCGGCCCAGCACCTCCAAACTCAATGCACAACCACCAACTCCATCCTGCAACTCAAGCCGCCAACATCGAAAAGAAGGTCATGCGTGTTGCTAAAATGGTAATTGTCATGATACGGCCACCACCATCTTCACCAACCACAAAGAAGTACTGGAAGCTGAATTAGTTGGTGAGTTTTGAATATAAAAATTGTGACAGGATTTTGATGGTCGTAAGTTGAGCTTGAAGGTTGCCGGGCTTCATAATCATATTACCCGATCTTCAATTTTATTTTCCTTTTTATTTGTGAATTTGTTTTTTTTTTTTTCATCTTCATGTCTTTTTTAAGGTGTTTTTATTATTATTTTAGTGTTCAAGTAAGCTAAAAAGTGGGATTCATTTGTTGAAAAATTAACTGGGCTGTCCTGATGTGATGTTTTAAATGGATTAGATTCTCATTTGAAATTTTTTAAAAAGTTAAAACTAATTTAGAACGACACTAAAAAGATTGAGGATTTTAGTTTATATGCTTAACCCTTAATTCAATTTAAGAATATTAAAAAGTTAAACGACAGGCGTTTAACGCGCGAGCGGCACCCTTGCAAGACAAACCACAAACAAAACGACGTCGTAATACTTCAGCATCTCTGACGATTGCCAAATCTTGAGTATCCAAACAGCAAACGAGGGATCAAACAACAATGGAAGACTTATGGAAGCGAGCGAAGACCTTCGCCGAAGAAGCGGCCAAGAAATCCCAAACCCTAACCACCTCCGCCAAGATCACCGACCTAGTTTCCGAAACCGCCAAGCGATCCCGTGAGTTCGCCGCCGAGGCGTCCAAGAAGGCCGACGAGATCAAGACGGCGGCGCTTAAGCAGGCCGATCAGATCAAGTCCCTCAATGTCTCCGAGATGATACCTCCCCAGCTCGCCTCGCTCTCGATCGTCAACTCCGCCTCCGCCTCGTCCGCCCCTGAGCCGCCGTCGCCGTTGGAGCTCAAGAAGTTTGGTGTCACCGACGATCTCAGAGATTTTGTCCAGGGACTCACTTCCGATACCTTCAAGCATTTTCCGGTCCAAGGTATTGGCCGATTTCAGTTCGTTTGTTTGCTGATTTCGGTTTAATTGCTTTGAATTGAGCAAATGTGCGTTGTTCTGAGTTGTTTCAGATGCGGCGGAGGAGGTCTCCGATGTGCCGACGACCGCATCGAATGTAAGGAAAGATCTGACGGAGTGGCAGGAGCGGCATGCAACTTTGGTGCTTACTACTGTCAAGGTCAGTTTTGTAATGTATTTTCTCTATCTGTTTCAATTCTGATACAGCGAAACACAAACATGGTGTTTTAAGTTCAATGCAATCCATCTGAGTTGTATTTCGAACTTTGATTCCCCAATTTATTAAACAATTTGATGACGAACTGTCTTAAAATTTGTATTGATATCGTTATGGACTTGTCGATATCTTCCTGCGAATACTGATTGCCTTCCTGCAGGAAATTTCAAGGCTGAGGTATGAGTTGTGTCCGCGAGTTATGAAAGAAAGAAGATTCTGGAAGATATATTTTACCCTTGTGAGCAGTCATGTGGCTCCGTGAGTAGAAATTCATTTTGGTTAAGCATTTCTCATACTGAGCAATAATATTATTTGAAAGTTTTTATGCAATGGTGTGTGTTTTTTCTCATCTAAGTGAGAAATAATGTTAAACATGAGACAATCAATCATCTTGTTTTAGTGTAAAACATCATCGTGCGTTGTGAACTTATGACTGTTGTTTCACGAAAAGTTTAAAGATGTTTATCAATGCTTAGAGAAAAGAGGAAGCACCAAAATTGATCTAGATACTTTTTATCGGGTGTACGGAGCTTAAAAATACTTTTTGTTAACGGGAAGGGCTCAGTGAATTTGGAAAATTATAGTCTCAGTTTGTAGCCTTTTCCCTTAGATGACTGACCATAAATTTCTGATCAGATATGAGAAGCAATACATGGAGGAATTGAAGGTCGAGGAAGCGGAGAAACTAAAAGATCATATTGTGAAGCCAACACCTCCTGTTGGAGGAACTGACAAAGCAGAAGGATCTGAAAAGAACACAAAGCCTTTAGTTTCGAAATCATCGTCAGCTGAACAGGACTTGGATAGTTTCCTTTTGGGTGATCTTGAAGACAGTGATGGGGGTCCGGGTATAGTTCCTTTACCTTTTCACTTGCAACCTGTGTATAATATTTTGTGCCATGCCCGTGTATGAGTTTTCCCATCATCTTTAAGTTACAGGATGCATATACCATTCAACTTATTGCTCTAAATTCACCCCATCTCAAGCTGTGTACTAGACCCTTCCACAGTTCCTTTGTAGTTACGTCGGAGACAATCTGCTCTTTTTCTAGGGTTTTCCTTCTTGTGCAATTTTCTCTTCAGTTTGTTGACAATTTTGTACTTTCAGATGATCGTGATGATGGTGATCGGAGCTTTGATGATGATTTTGACAAGATCGACAATTCGGTAAGTTTCATTTATCCCATGGTTCAACTATAGAACTTTTTTTCCGGGTGTGCATTTTCAATTCCATGTTTTATCTTACATTTATTTTGTCAGTGTTTACATAATCACCAAACCTCCAACTTAGTTTGACCCCAACGAGTTTGGAAAGTGCCATAAATAAAGTACCATGCGAGTGATTTATGCCATTTTAACGGAAACTTGCAGGATGTCGAAGATGAGAAGCACGAGAAGAAATGACAACTGCAACAGAATAAAATTGCTACCATGGATAATATGAAGGAGAAAGCAAAACTAGCATCTGTAAGACTGTAACAAATAGATCGAAGTAAACCCGTAGCGAAAGACATCAAGCTGTAGTTATTTCTTTATCTCACATTTTTTCATTTTTTAGTTGTAGAGTTGATTACTCTGTAAAACTTGGAAGTGGGACGCTATATGAAGTCATCCGTTTGTTATATTTGCCGTAGACAGTGACGGGTATTGGTACTCGTTTGCCTCCAAATGGGTCGACCCGGTTGCTTTGTTCTTGTACAGATGACCTGATTATTATGTTAAATAATAAATATGGTTCTTATTGTTTAATGTCTTTTAGTTCTGCTAATGGTACCACCGTCATCAATTGGTATCCCTCTTCACTGGTAAAAATATCTCAAGTTTGATTCACTCGGATGGAGAGTTCGATAACTGATCATTTCGGTATGACTCGACAAAGTCAGACACGGGTTCTCTTACTTTGTGGAAGG
The DNA here is from genome assembly GCF_963583255.1 of Pyrus communis. Taxonomy (NCBI): domain Eukaryota; kingdom Viridiplantae; phylum Streptophyta; class Magnoliopsida; order Rosales; family Rosaceae; genus Pyrus; species Pyrus communis. Next base: position 3,162,783 of record NC_084806.1, on the reverse strand, counting down.
TGTCCGAACGAACGACATGGTCAAACACCCCTACCCAAGTTTTTCTCGACTTGGGTAGTGTGTATGGAATGTACCTTACGTTCCACTTCCCTAGCTAAATGTAAAATAATTTTTGTTTTGAGACACGGGCTAACAAGTTTATTACCACGAAATCGCACCTGAAGGGCTCCATTTGTTACACTCGAAACAATTGTTCTCAGCATGTGCTCAATGAAATATGTAAAGGGAAAAACCAAGGCACGGCATGTACACTAACCGGAAGATGGGCACTAAGACATCCCAAAGCAGAATACGGGAGTAAAAATATGGGTGAAATGGGAGAACAAGGAGATGTCACACTGGTTCTATGTCTTGAGGCGCTTATGGGCATGATCGGAGTCCTCTCCGCTGCCAGCATCCCTAAAATGCGCCATCGTCTGATTGCTTGAGTGGGGATTATCATTATCCTGGAAAGAAAAACAAATAGACTCATCTATCCTGTCTGTGAGAACGAGCGCTAAAACTTAGCAGTCCCATATAGCGTTTCTCTACAGGTTGAGAAATCCATAAGAATGGGTGGAAAGAACGAAGGAGTGTTGTAATTTGAAATATACAGACCCACATGCTTTTAGAAAGATGGTTAAACAAGAGAGTAGTGAGGGCAGTGGAAAGAAAAGCAAATGAATGGAACCACTTATACTATTCCTTGTTCATGAAATACCCAATATATACCTTTGAGGCAGGTGTTCCAGAGGACAGCCCTCGGTTTGCACGATTCCCAAGATCAATCTGCACTGAGATACTAGCCTGCGACAGATCAACACCTGCACTCTGTAGCGCTTGGCTCAGAGAGTTTAATAACCTGTTCATAATTTGGGCAGTTTGAACTTAGAACCAAAGAAACTGATCAAGAAAATGCATGCCGTACACTGCGTTACGATATAGTATACAAAACAATTAAGCAAATGTGACCAATAATAAAGGTCTGGAGTCGCAATAGTTAACTGACAGGATCGAAGCAAAACGTAGTATGGCAAATATTTACTGAAGTTAAATGAGACTCTTAGTATGTTTTATTTTTGATGTTTCTCAAAATGGTAGGTTCTATATATATAGTTTGAATACTCACCCTTGTGAGTATACGCTTGAGATGCTTATTGTTCCACCTTCAATTGTCAGCTCCTCCTGTTGGCTCAGCACATCGCTAGCGCTAGTGGTGGGGCACTGAGTTGATTGAGCATCAGAAATTTGTCCCTGGAGAGGATGGGCAAGCACACCATCACTTCTGACCGGGGGAGTCATTGGTAGAGGCATAGGCAGAGGAATCCCCTTGTTCACTATCTCAGGTTGCCGATCCACTATTTTGGAGGCAACATCCCTGCTAGGGTCAGATTCTACTGGATTCGGTGTGCTGTTTGGCAGCATGTTCGGATTGATAGAGATGTTATTGTCATCAAATTTTCCAGGAAATGGTGACACTGGTGCAGCGTCGCTCTTTATGGCCTGAGGATTTCCAACAAAACTCTGAACACGCCAGTGACTATTTCTCTGTTTCATGAAGGGGGTAAATGTTTGACAAGAAAGTAGGTGTCATATTCAGAAGCTATGGTCATTGTCTTTTATTCACCAGAAAACATAAATTTGAAGCGGTTTAGTATGATTCCACCTTAACAGCAATCGAGCCCATCCCATAATTACCCAATTAATCATATTTATATGCAAAGAGCCAATGACAACAACTTCAAAAAGGAAAAAGATTACCAAAACTGCTTAGCATGAGTTGGGGCACAACTTACTATACTCTTGAAAAAATTTGTAGAATACTTTATGCAGGAAGGCAAGCAGTCAGATGCTCCGAGGTATACTTGCATAAGCATTCAGGTGAATATATCAGTACACAAGATTCAGAAAATTACCCATGGCATTAATTTTGTCGGCTCAGGACTCCAACCCTGGTATGAACCCTCATATTTTTGTACTTTTTCCTGTAAGTACTGGACATACTCGATCACCTGCAAAAAGATGACCAATAACCAAGTAACCTTAAGGACAGTGTGCTTCTAAAATAAGTTTAACAACTTACGCAGTTTTCATACACAGAACGTACCTCTAGCAGGAATGATGCTGTATCTCTTTTCTGATCACTATGGGGTATTAGATCTCTCAATATCTGGAATCTGAAAGAAAAATTTAAGCTCCCTCAAACTCTATCAACAAGTAAATTGACAACTCACTTAACCAATTACACGTTTCTTGTTCAAGCAACATGTAATACCATGGATTACCAGTCGTAGAACCAGAACTTCAACATCTATGATGTAACCACCATCTGGACAACCAACAGTTCAAAGACATGGACGGATTCCACCTTAAATTAAAACCATACAAGCTTCACACTTTATCTACCCTTTAGAACTTGAACTAATCAAGCAATGAATTTGTTTTAACAGAAGAAATTACATTCGTAAGGTAACAAGTAAATGCTAAATTAGCATCGCATCATCAACTAATCAGCTAGTTAGCAGTAAGTGTCATCTGTACAAATATCCGAAGCACTGCCATTTACACCAGTAAATTGAATCGAATGACGGTTAAAGTGCAATACTCTACGAATACACTAACAGAAACATGAGAATTTGATGAAAAACAATTGCAACAAAGCATACCTCTCATTGATCTTGCTCCTCCTCCTCTGTTCCGTGACGGAATGTTTCGATCGTATAACACTAGCCTTATCATTGTTCTTGGCATCTAGTTTCCATATCGAAAATCCGAAATTGCCAATTAGAAAAAAGAAATGCATGCTCACCTCAATACACCCACAAAATCAACAGAAAAAAAAAAAAAAAAAAAAAAAAAAAAAAAGCTAAAAACATTAAAGGTGAAATATTTCGTACTCAAATTCCAATCAAACAAAGAAGATTACAGTTTCCAACGCAGTAAATCCTAAATATATAACGTTGGATCTACAAATTCGAGGAAACCATGATCGAAAACAAGGTGGGTAGAGATAAAAATGTCACCTTTGCTGTTGGAATTGGAAGAAGGGCCCTCTTTCCGGGAGCCAAACTCCTCGTCGTCGTACTCGTCCTCCTCCTGGTTGCCTTTCGCGGTGGTTCTCATCCTCCTCTATGTGAATTCCAATGGGTCTGGATTTAATTTCCAAGACTTTATGGACAAATCTGAAAAATACCCCGACAAGAAAATCTCAGATACGTTACACTCGACGGGGGAATTGGAGATTTGCGGTGTCTGATTGGAAAACTGAAGGCGGCGGAGAATTGGGTTGGGGTGTTTTTCCCGGCGGAGCACGGCAGCGGAACCTACGCGGTTTAGTTGAGGCAGCAACTGATGTTGGTTGTGCTCTCTCTCTCTCTGTCTCTCAGTGCCCTGTCACCACCGTGACTCCGTTTGCGCGAGAACTTGCTGGAGCAAACATTAGCATGTGGGTGACCTCACGTGCTTCCCGTGAGGTCACTCAATAGGCCTTGCTTTTTTACTTTTTTTTTTTTTTTTTTTTTCTTTTCTTTTCTTTTTCCTACTTGGCAAGCCATGAGGTTTGATGGATTGAACGGTCACGATGTAAAGGACGACCAAGCTTAGATGATCACAAGGGTTGATGGATTGAAGTTTCTCTCCCAAACTTCGCATGTGACAGATATGGTGTTTTGTTATTTTAGGAAAATACATGTTCATTAGGAAAAATAATTTCTTTAAATTTGTGATTATCTAACATTTCAATATGCGTATAAATTGCAACTTGAACAAAAGCTTCGGGATGACCACTTTCAATGTTTTAAATATCGACAAATAAACATATAATATTCTGTAAAATTTCTATTTTAAATTAATACATTTTTGAGTGAATTTCAATCATTTTCATCTAAAGCATCTGACATTGATATTAATACCCTATATATTCATTGGTATTTAACAAATTTGTATATTAATATTTTCATTTATGCCGATATTTTAAACACTGTCAACTTCTCTCTAATCAGCCCTTAATTCACTTACTAATGACATGATGGCCCTGCAGGCTAGGCCCGTACTCTCGTGCAGTTTTTATGGAGTTCGTGCAGATCCGTCATGCATGGATTGCCAATGATTACGAAGAATTGTAGGAAACGAAAGGACGTGCATGGTATGTGGCTACATACATGCACAATAACCCCATCCCCACGTACGTACGTGCTTTTGCATGATTTTTGCTAATTAATCTCCTGATGCTATTTATATTACCTCAATCACTCCGTAATGTTGTTACACATACAAGATGGAGCCTGCATTCGAGTGACAAGTCACACCTGGAGAGGCCAGTCCCCCATTCATCCCGCCACGTGGCAAGCATCAACCGGTGCTTGCCCCCCTCGCGAGCTAATTAAGTGTTAACTCTTAATTAACACCTTAATTAGCTTCGTAATGGAGGGATGAACAATTGAAAGCAATCAAACATATGATCTTCTGTTCTTCATTGTGTTAAACTGATTGGAAATTGTGAAACTTCAGAATCATATTAGTCATACAGATTCAATGCCTTGTGCGGTTTTTTCACAGAATAATCATTATTCGATTTCAGTTTTATTTTTTCAAGTGATAAAATTGTGGGCAAAGGCATGTCTCTGTGTAGGGCTCTCCTTCTTCCTCTTAATTTGCATCCCAATTTTAATCCTTCTGACTCTTCCATTTTCCATTTCTTTTTTATGGGCACTATTTTTCTGTAAGATTTTATGTTTCTTCGGTTTGTGCCCCGAATTTAGATTTCTAGAAATGAAGTTTTTGGTAAATTACTTGTCCTCTGCTGCGACAAAATTCACAGGAAGCAGCAAATCCAATCCCAACCATGATGATCATCATCATAATCACCATCATAAGATTATTAACGATAATAATGATGAGTTAATAGCCAAGACTCTTGAGGATAAGCAGGAGAGTGTTCAGTTGGATCCGTCGGAGCTTCCTTCTTTATATGAATCCGATTTCGATGTTGAAGATGATCATCATCAAGAGATCAAAGGCAAAGGGGTAAACGATGGTATGAGTCAAATTCGCACGCATAAGGAAGGCTCGTGGCAAATCCTCGTCTCAAAGCCTCGCAAAAGGAGAGAACCTCAATCGGTATGTTAACTTTAGTTTATTAACATTTGCCATTCATGAAATTTCACTTTGTTCTAATTTTTTTAAGGGTTTTTCCATGTCTTTGCTCTAAAATTTTTTAGGGTTTGTTTGTATGCTTTTGTGGTGCTTGCTTTGTCTTTTCGTGATCGTGATTTACTATTTGTATTGTTGTCGTGACCTTGCTGTGATGCCACCTTATTGTGTTATTGCCCTATTGTTGTTCTTATTTCTTGAAAATCTCTCCTACTTCTTCTTCAGAGGGAGAGTGGGAGTGAAGAAAAGAATGGCTTTTGTGAATTAGAAGTTGAGAATTTGGAGGAAAATTTGAAGTTTCGCGACAGCCACTCGAGGGCTTGGAGTGATGACCACTGGAATGGCAGTGGCCCAGAATCGCCAGATTTGAGTGAGGTTACATCGGATAAAGTTGGTGCCGATTGTGTGCATGGTTTTCATGAGTGTTGGAAGTTACTGGTTAAATTTACTAAATTTGAAATTTAGTTTTGGTTTCTCTTTGACAAACTCATGATTATCACCACAAGATTAAGTGGGAGTGTTGGGGAAAAGAGATTTTCAATATGCCGGGAACATGTAAACCAAGTATAATAATACAATTAATGGAAAACTTGATGAAAAATTTCAACTAATTGTAATATATGACACTTGGTATATCAAACTGTGTTTCCGATACACTGAAAAATTTCTCGTTGGAGAAGAGGAAATAAGAAATTAAGTCAATAATGATTTTGGAAGTTACGTCCTACGTTAGTCTTTGAAAGAAAATATATTTAAGTTACCTCGTCGACAAGATTTAGATTTGCTTGTTTAATTAGGGATTGGTTTTAATTTTGTATTTGAGTTAACCTTGTATCCTACTTTCTTGTAGAGAAGAATAAAATTGTGCGTGTGTGACATTGTATAAGTAAATTCTCAAATATTTAAGTAAACTTACCTTATAACAATTACATTTTTAAATCTTGTTTTGACACAGTTCTATGATGTGTTGTCGTTTTGGAAGAGCAAAGAGAAAGGAGATGCGGATTTAGAAGAAATTACGAATCCAAGATCCACTGTGTAAGATTGAATAAATGTTAGGGACTTGTCACCCTTTATTTTTGAAATTGTGCATGGCGCCCAGTAATGTTTAATGAATCTCCAACTTTAGTGATTGTTTTTCTTAATTAATCACACACTTTTTCCTAATCACCCTTTCCTGAATTCTTCTAATCAAAGCCAATATACCATTTGAAACATTATCTGCAGACAGGTGTGGTAAATTAAAATACCAATATTAGTTTGAATCATATTCACATTCAAAAGCAGCGTTTACACAAACTTTACAACTGAACCCTAATTATTCAGAAAATTAAAGAGCGAGGAACTCATCACTTGACTAGTCGAGCCTAACTTTGTGTGCTGAAGAGAAGTGCCTTGCGGCTACAACCATGGTTGCCTCTGGCCCTGCACTCTTTGCTACAGTTTTATCCTTCCTTACCCTTTCTCCTTCGCCCGCTGATGACGATACAAAGATGCAAGAAGACACCATCAAAACACGCAACATCGACGAGCTCCTGCTTGTCCTCGACTTTAACCATCTTACGATTGTTCTGTCAACGAAACTGAACCAGTATTCTTTTAACTAAAACAGTAGAACCAGATTAATGGCCAAATAACTTCTGTTTGTTTTTTTATTGTTGAGAGTCATAATAATCACCCGTGCCCTTTTTATAATCTGAGGTTGCTTGATGGTTGAGTTTTAATACGTATAACCTTGACTAAATATATTGGTTCCGAGTGAAAGTTCCAACCAATGATGGTAGATTAGATTGCGACGGGAGACCAAGTCTGGGAATACTTGTAAATCAATACCTTGGGAATTAAATGGGGTATTTTAAAGGATTTTAAAATATTTTAAAAGTGATAGATTTGATATGATTTAAGAGGATTAAAGACTCCTACAAAATTCATATGGATTTTTAAAGAATTTGAATGGATTGTGGTGGATTGTGGTGGAAGGATTTGAAATCCTAGGGGGTGAGGTTGGATTCTTTTTAGTATTGGTTATATATATTTTTGGCTCTCAAATCCCACAAAATTCACAACTTATTGAAATCCTCCAAAATCTTAATTTTTTGAATACGCTTAGATTTGGATGGATTTTAAAATCCTTTAAAATCTTTTAATTGACTACACCTAGATTTTAAAGGATTCTAAAATCCTTTAATTGACTACACCTAGATTTGAATGAATTCTAAAATCCTTTAAAATCTTTTAATTGACTACATTAAGATTTTAAAGTATTTTAAAATCCTCTTAAATCCAAGTTTGACTACACCTCCCTAAATCTGTTTAGCTAGCAGTAGCTGTCAAACATGTGTATGAATTTCTCAGAGGTTGTACAGGACTCAGAAGTCAACATAATTTTATAAACAAATGTAAAAACGTGTGACAAACTTACTCGTTTTCAGTCAATTTTGACATGATCAATTCTACTCCATATATATATATATATATTTTTTTTTTTTTTTTTTTTGAGCTGAAAAGATATATGAAGTTGTTTGGACCTAAATTTACGCTATCGGCCCATACAAGCAAGGCCGTTAGATGAGTAAAGTTCTAGACCGTTGGATGATAAAGTGGTTGAGATAATTTTCAATTATTATTAAGGAATAATATTGTGGTTTTAATCATAGTATTATCTCTTAATATATATTGGATTATCTAAGCCTAATATTGGCTATATCCAGCGGATCGTTTAAAGATAAATGATATCTAAAAGATAGGTTGTTGCTTACCTTGAGAAGTCTTTGACCTAGACTCTAGCTGATGAGTTTGAATTAAAATCAAATTCTACACAAGTGAAGCCGCACCACACATCTGCTTCTATAAATACAAGGCTGCGAACACCATAGAGAGGACCTCCAATTCAACACACAATTGCCCTGCGCAAAACCTCTCAAACACCTTGAGATTTTTCCCTTTCTTTTTTCGCCGACACATCTTCAGTTTGGATAAACAGCACTGTGAAGGCAACCGGCGAACATCTTCAGTTTGGATAAACAGCACTGTTGCCGTAGAATCAGCCGTTCCCGAAGCACCTTCAGTTTGGATAAACAGCACTGCATCGAGGCCGACTGGTTATCTATCCAAGTCTCGGTCGAGAAGGATTTTCAAATCCTTATTGGCAGATGTCATCTCATTAGCCTTTTCGGCAAAGTGAGGTGTTACCAGGTTACTACATTCGGCACCCAGAGAGCCGAATTTAATATTGAACTTCGTAGAACTAGCAGCCTTGTCTTCAGGCTCGAGAATCCAAAGGCCGAGATTTGTTCCTTCCTCGGCCGCAGTCGCAAGATAAAGAAGTCAGCAACGCGCTCAACGCAACATCAACAAATTTTACTCCTCGGCCTAGCTCGGCCGACGAGTTGGCACGCCCCGCATTCGACCGAAGGACGTAGTTAGCTTATTAGTTACTCGGCCTGCACGCATTCGGGCGTGCCAAAATGTTGACTCTAAAAATTACAAAACCTATGTGGCGCGCAGGCCGAGTAACTAATAAGCTAACTACGTCCTTCGGTCGAATGCGGGGCGTGCCAACTCGTCGGCCGAGCTAGGCCGAGGAGTAAAATTTGTTGATGTTGCGTTGAGCGCGTTGCTGACTTCTTTATCTTGCGACTGCGGCCGAGGAAGGAACAAATCTCGGCCTTTGGATTCTCGAGCCTGAAGACAAGGCTGCTAGTTCTACGAAGTTCAATATTAAATTCGGCTCTCTGGGTGCCGAATGTAGTAACCTGGTAACACCTCACTTTGCCGAAAAGGCTAATGAGATGACCTCTGCCAATAAGGATTTGAAAATCCTTCTCGACCGAGACTTGGATAGATAACCAGTCGGCCTCGATGCAGTGCTGTTTATCCAAACTGAAGGTGCTTCGGGAACGGCTGATTCTACGACAACAGTGCTGTTTATCCAAACTGAAGATGTTCGCCGGTTGCCTTCACAGTGCTGTTTATCCAAACTGAAGATGTGTCGGCGAAAAAAGAAAGGGAAAAATCTCAAGGTGTTTGAGAGGTTTTGCGCAGGGCAATTGTGTGTTGAATTGGAGGTCCTCTCTATGGTGTTCGCAGCCTTGTATTTATAGAAGCAGATGTGTGGTGCGGCTTCACTTGTGTAGAATTTGATTTTAATTCAAACTCATCAGCTAGAGTCTAGGTCAAAGACTTCTCAAGGTAAGCAACAACCTAGCTATCTTTTAGATATCATTTATCTTTAAACGATCCGCTGGATATAGCCAATATTAGGCTTAGATAATCCAATATATATTAAGAGATAATACTATGATTAAAACCACAATATTATTCCTTAATAATAATTGAAAATTATCTCAACCACTTTATCATCAAACGGTCTAGAACTTTACTCATCTAACGGCCTTGCTTGTATGGGCCGATAGCGTAAATTTAGGTCCAAACAGAAGTACTTAGAGATAATAGAAGACTTAACGTAAAATCGAGCACAGCAGTATTCTAGAATTTATATAACCATCTCATTTAGTGAAATAAATTTTTGTTGTTGTTGTGTTGAGCTGAAGGTAACAGGTGAAGAGAAAAGCGCAATAAATTCATAAAAGTTGCAGAGTTTTTGTTTTGATGTGAAGACCAACAAAATGGATTTGGATCTTCTCCTAAGCTAATGGAGAGGATCCTCCTGATCCATCATCGTGGGTCGTTAGATTTTTATCCAACGGCTACAATTATTATAATTTTAAAGGAACTCCACTGTTTGTAGCCGTTGAATAAAAATTCAACGGTCTACGATGATGGGTAAAGAGGATCTTCTCTATTAGCTCAGAAGAGGATCCAAATCCCAACAAAATGACAAGTCGGAGTCTAGACATCATATGGGCTATTTTTTAAATGCAGATTAGCTGCGAGCCCCTTTTCTGGGATGATAACACAGATCCAGTAACAGTCTTTGGGCCAATCCAATAATCCAATATTTTGATTAGGATAAAAATGATTACTTTTTGAAAGGCCGATGTTTTGAACAAAACAACTATATTCAGTGAAAAAAAATTAGCAATGTATAAAGACGCGTATAAAATATAAATTTGAAAATGACAACAAAAATGTCAAAGGATTACAATAAAAATGTACAAAATTTGCGCACATAACTAAAATATTTCTTCATAAAAATATAAGGAAAATTGAGCAATTAGCTACAAGAAACATACTTTAAGATTTGATTGGAAAAATTATCGTTGTTTATTATGTTGCTATTATGTCATTATTCTATTATTGTTATGTCATTGTTATATCGTCGATATTTGATATGTTGTCGTTATTGAAAAATGATATAGCTAATTTTCCAAAAGTTTTTGAACCTCGCATTATGCTATATTATATATATATAGGTGCAATCGGTCATGGGACATGAGCAACAACATTGGAAGTACTATGTTTACGCTATTTTGAGGGTCCGTTTAAAAATGTTTCTCTAAAATGTGCTTCTGCTTGTAAACTCTTTTATTAAAAGTGCATCAAATTTGTTTATATAAATTTAACTAATTAAGTATCAAATTCGTAATCCACAAAATTAAAACTTAAAACCGTCTACTTATAAGATCGTAACGCTTTAATCATTTTTGAAGTCTCGACCGTCTGCATGGAGGTTGATCCACGTGAACAGTACACGATAACCCTCGGCGGCCTAAAAGAAGAAGCTCTGAATAACAAAACAAAAACTCCCAGTTGTTCTGCGTCTCTGACTCTGACCCTTAAAAATCCAAATCCATGTGCGCCCTTCACCGCCCACCGGAAACCCTACGACCCTCGCTGAGGGTGACACTGCTCAACAATCCGACGGCGCCACTTGGTTTGCAGAACTGGATAATCTTCGGGTGTTACGTGGCAGGATGCCATTGACTGGGATTTGTCTGTTGTATGCTTGTGTAGGGTTCCTGATATGCTAATCCAATGCATCGGGTCGCTGGGCAAACCGGTGTGGCTCTGCGATATGGCTTTTTTATGGGTATTCTGTCTGATTAGCAATGGAAAGACAAAATATGGTCCAATGAACGTGGCAGAAAATGTTCTACAAATCTAAAGAATGGCAAGTATCATAATTTAAGATTTTAGCATTTATAGCTTATGAATCCAAAATTAAACAAATAGATATAATTTTTTTCCAATATCACCAAAGGTTTGTAGCTTAGTTCGTTAAAGTTTTTATCTACAAACGAGATTTTTTGGGATTCAATTTCTACTCCCCTTGTCTAAAAAAAAAAAAAAAAATCTTCAATAATTGAAAAGGACAAGCGGCTTTCGTGTGATTGGATCTTATAATACATCAACGACGTAAATACTCTCACTTGCATAACGATTATCTTGTCTTAAACATTATATTAAGCATGTGTATTTTTGAGTTTGTCTCAAACATTATCCAACCCGTCAATATTATCCCTATTACCTATTTGTTAGGGATAAACTGTCGTTCGACTTTCTAAATTATTTTTTGGGTAAATTAACGCCTTGAACTATTTAAGAGACCAACCATTCGCTGTCAAATTTAATGAAATTTTACCCATTACCGTCAAATGCTAGAATGCGAGCAGCTGATTTACTCTTAAAAGTAAAATTGTGTCAACATTAACGGCAAAATAGATTAAATTTCATTGAATCTAACGATGAATGGTTCATTGGCTGATTTCATGTAGTTGAAAACAATTTATTTATAAAAAAAGAAAAAAAAAGAAGGTGATATGGATAATATCGACAGGTTGGATATTAAAGTAATTATCAGTTTTATCATCACCATCACATGGGAGAGTCTGCAGTCTTCGGGAATTTTGTAACCTTTGGAATGGCAATGCATGGAGCACCATGTGCCGGCCCTACCTAAACCCTAATATTAATTTAAACTTGTTTAATTAAGAATGTAATCAAGCCATATGGCTAATTGCTACGGGTGAAGTGTCGTATTTACTTGATTTAAATTTAGTTTAATGTTGCTCTAATATCACCGTCCTTGCTCTGCTCCAAAAGTGAAAACGTAATTTACACACATTTTTTTGTCTCAAAATCTTTGTCCTTGTCCACTTAACAAGATGATAAAATCGATGATTCCGTATCATTAACAATATGAGATAAACTAAATGAAGAGATGATACGTTTATTTACTTGGAATTGAAGAAGTTATGAATCAATAGGAGATAAGATGAGAATGAATTATGTGAAATAAACAACGATTCGTTGAGAACGATTCTGACCTAATTCATTCTTTGTTAGAAGCAGAAGATGCTCTGGTAGGATCCTCACATACAACAAAAAAATTGCATTCAGTTTGATAATGATCGCGTGACATTGCTTATTCGGTCCAAACCAATAAATTCCTTTGATATAATGCAAAATGGATTTTGTCAACAATATGAATTAGAGTGTGAAAAAGGAAAATGAGTCATCAACGCCCAATGAATAGAGAATACTTGGTGATTCTATATCAATGGACGAATGAGTGGGCTAACTCGTATAATAGGTTAACAATAATGTGATTTAAATTCATCTTTAACGAGAATCGAACTTAAATCTATTACTGACAAATGAAGAATAATTCTCTTAAATTATAGTACTAAGTGGTTTTTCAACCGCATTAACTTTGAGGTATTGCATTCTCAATTATTATTTTTTAGGTTTGAATGATATTTAATTTCTTTATTTTTTTTCCCATTCATACCAATCTTTGCAAAAAATAAAAATAAAAACAATTACTTGCTTCAGAAATTTGCTCCCATCCCACCCAATTTGTAAATTGACTTTATTGACCCGAAAAAAGAGAAATCTACATAATCCTTTTCTGATCAAAAGAAGTCTGAGTCACTTCAAACCGTACGATCAGTCCACCTAAAGCAACACCTGTACTATTCGCAGCCGGCCCCCACAAGTTACCCTGATTCGGTAGCAGGAAAATTTTGCCACTCCCACCCTCCAGCGGCAGCTCTGGTATTTCACAGCCCACATCCAGGGGTAATTTCGCCCAATGAACGATTAATTCAACTGTTGAGTCGTCCGTGGGCTCGAGGGATTCGTCGGTCAGATCGGCATAGGATGATACATTACGTGTTTTAATAGGAACGGTGAGAAATTTTATTTTTTAAATTATTAACTTTTTATCACACATATCTTTCCATTTGTATAATGACACGTGATGTATCATTCGTGTACCGATCACACTGAAAAATCTCTTCATCGGCTCCACATCGAGGACCAATAGCATCGCACGGCCCACGACTCCCGGGAGTCTACCGATCCAACGACCCACATTACGTATTCTAGAGTCTTCGAACCAAATAAACAGAAGCAAGAGAGAGAAAGAGAGAGGAGAGAGAGAGGGGGGGGGGGTGGTGAGATTCTAACCAGGGTTAGTTTGCTTAACCCGGATATACGCGCTGAGTTAAAGATCGTGCAGGGGGGGGGAAGAGACCGCTGTGAGAGAGAGAGAAGGCGAAGAATAGTTACAGACTCAGAGCAAGACGAAAGAGGCGACGCAGGAAAACTCGCGAGGGTTTTTGTGAGTCGACTCGGGCGATTCTCTCCCCTTCCTCCCCCAAGCCTTTCGCGTCTCACGCCGTCCGTTGAGCCTCCCGTGATTCTCAGTCAAATTTCAAGGAGGGGTGCGCGCGCTAAGGATTTCGTCTCGTTGTTTTGACGGCCGTGCTCGCTTCGGTTGATAGCTCTTCCAGATCTTGCATTCTGGTGAGTCGCCGCCTCTGATTACACTATTTTGTGGCTCAGTAATGGTCAGATTTTGTTCTTCATTGTCGTTTCCGATTCATTGTTATTTTATCATCGTTGGTTTTGTATTATCGTTGAAATTATGCTCGCGGATCGAATCGCATACAATTTAGGGTTCAGTAATTTTAATTTGGGGGGCCGAAAATGGAAATTTATAGGATTTAGGTTCAGTGACTAGAATTTAAAGTGTGTTCCATTTTGAATTTAATCGAAATTTCCAAGAATATTTGGGTGTTGAGAAACTGTAGAGTGTATTACAGGTTATGGATGCTTTGTTTTTATGTTAATTTATGCAAAGTTCAATCAATTAAGTGAACTGCTTTCTGTATTTGATCCACTCTTTGTTCTAAGATCTACGTATCCATGTAAAAATAATGAATTTAATGTCCGACCGTTACGTTTCGATGCAGATTCTTTACTTTTTAGAGGAGGATGACGTTGGCTTCTCACTGAATGTAGCATTGAGCTCCAGTGTAGATTCTTCGGTCTCCTGTTCGTTCCTCAAGGTCTTTTTGCTCACGGAATCTTGGTGGGTTCTGGAAGTCCTTATCTTATGATCGTCTTGGAATCAAGATTTCTATTCATTCTGTCATCAGCCGCTTCAGAGCTCGGCAACGTTTTGGCTCTCTTCTACCGCCGCCTCTCTTGCCGGCCTCCTAAACTGTCACTTCCGTTTGCATAATGTCTCGTAAGCTGGACAGCCCAGTGGCGACCCAGATGCCAGTGGCACTATTTAGCAATCCGCTCAGTGCGGAGTACCATGGAAGCAAGAGAATGGAAGGGAAGCAGCACACTGGTAGGAGGCGAGTTTTTGTGCAAACTGAAAGTGGATGTGTCTTGGGGATGGATTTGGATCGCAGTGATAATGTCCATACTGTGAAGAGAAGATTGCAGATTGCTCTCAATGTCCCAACCGATGAAAGCTCGTTGACTTTTGGGGATTTGGTGTTGAAGAATGATCTGAGTGCGGTTAGGAATGATTCCCCTCTTCTTCTCACGAGGAACCTTATGCATAGAAGTTCATCAACTCCATGTCTCTCACCTACTGGAAGGGATCTGCAGCAGAGAGATCGGAGTGGTCCTATAGAGACATTAGGGAACTCAGATCGGTTTGCGAGGACAAAACAAGTGGTCAAGGATATGGTGAAGGCCATCAAGATGGGGGTTGATCCAATTCCTGTTCATAGTGGGCTTGGAGGTGCATACTATTTCAGGAACAGCAGAGGTGAGTGTGTTTCGATAGTGAAGCCAACTGATGAAGAACCTTTTGCACCTAACAACCCGAAAGGTTTTGTCGGTAAAGCTCTTGGGCAACCAGGTTTGAAGCGCTCGGTCCGAGTTGGGGAGACTGGATTCAGAGAAGTCGCAGCTTTCCTGCTTGACAAAGATCACTTTGCCAATGTGCCTCCCACTGCCTTGGTGAAGATCACTCACTCTATCTTTAACATAAACGATGGGGTGAACGGGAATAAGACTCCTCAGAAGAAGCTGGTTAGCAAGATTGCATCTTGCCAGCAATTCATCCAACATGATTTTGATGCCAGTGATCACGGGACATCCAGCTTCCCCGTAACTTCTGTGCATCGTATAGGGATATTAGACATTAGGATTTTTAACACAGACAGGCATGCAGGGAACCTTTTAGTTAGGAAACTGGATGGTGTCGGGATGTTTGGTCAAGTGGAGCTCATTCCAATTGACCATGGCCTTTGTTTGCCAGAAACTTTGGAGGACCCCTACTTTGAGTGGATTCATTGGCCTCAGGCTTCCATTCCTTTCACAGATGACGAGCTTGAGTACATAGAAATACTTGATCCACTTGAGGACTGTGAGATGTTGCGCAGGGAGCTGCCCATGATTCGAGAGGCTTGTCTCAGGGTTTTGGTTCTTTGCACCATTTTCCTGAAGGAGTCTGCTGCATATGGTCTCTGTCTTGCTGAAATAGGTGAGATGATGACCAGGGAATTTCGCAGTGGCGAGGAGGAACCCAGTGAACTTGAGATAATTTGTATGGAGGCGAGGAAGATGTTGGCAGAGAGGGAGGAGGTGCCGTCTCCCAAGGCTGATTCGGAAGATCAGGAGTTCCTGTTTGACATAGACTGTGAGGACACAGAGGAAGACTACACCTCCAAATTTGCAGCAGATGATTATCTGAACAGGTCATCATCCTTTCCATTTGCAAATGGGAGTGGGCATGGCCGCTCACTTCTCTCTAAACTTGAAGAAAGCATCGAGGAGGAAGAGGACAGTGAAGTGGAAGAACAAGAGGCATTGGCATATATGCCAACTCCAGAAAAGGTCCCAACCGTTTCAAAACTTTCTATGTCGCTGAAGAATACAGTTTTGGGAGAGAAGAGCCGCCTGAAGTATAAGGGTTCCAAACCAGAAAACGGGTACACGGCGAATACATCATCGGGGCACAGGAGTGCAAACGAGCAACTTCCTGCAAGCATGAGCTTTGTGAAGCTGGCTGACATGAGCGAGGATGAGTGGACCTTGTTTCTGGAGAAGTTTCAAGATCTGCTGTACCCGGCATTTGCCAAACGCAAATCTGTTACCCTAGGTCAGAGGCAGAGACAGAGGCTCGGCACTTCGTGCCAGTTTTGAGACTGAGGCAGCAACGCTCGCTGCGTGGGAGTGGAAGGATTGGTTCCCTTTGTTAAAGATTAGATTTGGGTTTACCGTTTTTCCCATATCGGAAGGCGTTTGTAGTGACGAGCGACTGTAGGAGGAATCTGCTGCTGTAAATATTCTTGACAATCTGCTGAGCGAGAGGAGCTGAGAGTAGAATTGGTTGTATTTCTTTGTTTTTTGGCTTTTGATTTTTTGACTTCGTTTTCTTTAACTCCTTGATGACGTTGTTGGATAAATAATTTGTAGAATGAAATCAAGAAAAAGAAGGATTCTGTAAATTGTGGCTTTGTTTCAAGTTACATGTATTTTCATTTGCCTTTCGTGTAGAAAGTTTTCCTTTTTTATATGACTTTGGTCTGATAAAAGCATCTGAATTCTGAACTACCTTATGTTTTGTTTTCCAATTTTCATTGAGGAGCTCCTCTCACAAATTCGAACTTGCATGCAAAATGCTGGAAAATTGGTCTAACTCACGTTTGCATGATATAACGGATTTATCAAACCGCCTAGGGAGGGACATTGCTTACTTCGAAACCAGTCGCGTAGGTTATGGAAATCAAATACTGCTCACAATTTTGTGACAAATATTATGTCTTTGTTTCAAAAAGAATGATTTCCTGAAAACTCCGTTTGAAAATTTCAAACAAACCTGAAGATCTGACTAGAGGTTTTGATTGCCGGTCAACCGTCATATTATATAGTTTACAAAAGAGGTATAGAATACTAATATATGTTTCGAATGACGTCCTTATTTGTTGACAAACATTAAGCTGCCACTGCCACCCACAGATCGATAGATTAAATTTTGGTGTGCGTTATTTGTCTGGATTTAAGGGATTAATTAATTCCATTTGAAAAAGAAGCGAGTGTTGGTTACGTCAAGATTGTTGAAAATTGGAACGAAACCGTAATCGTAATCGTAATCGTAATTGTATAAAAGCAAGCAAGGAAGGGAGATATTTTTCCAAAGAAAATGTCGTCGATGCTGACAGAGAAAGCAAAACATGATATTACCACCACCACATTGTAAAAAAAGGTCCCACGAAGCCATCACTTGGATAAGACACGTTTTTGTATTTTGCGTTTCTTCCGTCCCTCCGCCAGCAGATTGTTTTGCCTGCTGTTTTCCTCTAACAGTTTCTGGGTTTTTTGTTGTATGCTTCCATGCACTGCCTTATTGGTCCCTGGACCCTGCTGAAGCCGTCATACGGTATCCAAGCCTGCTTATTTTTCCAGCTCGATTGAAAACTCAAACTCCCGAGTTTGGACACTCGAATCTAATCCCCGAAACTCAAATCAAGTAATAAAAAAGGGGTGCCGATGTAGAGTTGTTTTACGTGCGGGCGATTAAAGAATGGTCCCATGCATGTGAGGAGACGCATACAATTTATATTGAATTGCACTGAGGATTTTTGTATGAATATTTACATCTGTTGTAGTGCACGAGTGATTAAGTTGCGTACGATGCGATATGGATTACTGGTGATTGACTCGACCATCTGTAACCCTACTGATTAGGGCAAGTGGGCAACTTGATTATCTGCCTAATTAGTGGTGGGGTTTCATTGCTGTCACTATGAACAAGGTTCATGCTGGACTTTATCTTGAAGGAAGATAGACATTGGTTGAAAAATGGGTTAAGGGTTCTCAACTAACAATCTCCGAGGGCAGTCAATGGGTTTCCCATATGAGCTGATCATGAGAATCGTTGTTTGCTTAATCAGAGCAGACCCCACACGAATGGATCTTATTGATATTAATTATTATAATTAATAGATAGATTAATCAAGTGATAAGTAATATTATTGGTGGTGGGACGGACGACGGAGACTGCGATGGAAAGGATTGAAAGTGGAAACCTAATCTTGAAATACTGAGTTGTTGTTTAGTGCTAGTATATTACTATATTTGCCACTTGGATTTACTAGAAATAGGGTTTAAGATGCAAAGACAAAATTATGGCACCAACAATTAAACAGAGGCAGACAAAACGTGGGACTCGGACTTGTCTGCTTGTCTGTCTCCTTAGTGATTCTGTCTAGTGGGTGATACTGGTTATGCAGTATATCAACTTACTGTGTTTTCCGGGTTACTCACGAGAGAAACTTACCTACATTTTGAATACCAACGGGATTGACTTGAGCTGATATCATTGTGACATTTCAAATGTGTGGAAGTTCTTCTCGTCTTTTACACTTGACCCGGATTATATTTTTGTCAACGCAATGCAGTCATCTGGAGGAGTTTATCTTATTTTTCTACGAAGAGCATATGTGTTCATTATGTCATGTTGAAGAAATTATCACGGCATGGGAGCTTAGAAAGCAGATTTGAAATAGAAACATGACACTGGGTGCTTGGATTGGCTGGCTATCGAAGGATCAATTGGTCTAGTACTGTGAGTTATAAAGCCCATTGATTAGGTTGGGCCTTGCTGTTTGGTCCATTTTTACCACATTGATTGATATTTAGTAACTCGTTGAACTTAAAACATTTCATGTATAAATGAAAATAAATGTCACTAATAGTATAAACCCTAGTGCTGGTTAGTGATAGCTAACATGTTCTGTTAGAAAACAACATAATATTTCCAAGGACATTATTACAAAAAAATAATCTACATACAACAGAGCTACACCACTACGTACAATTAGCCGGTCACAACTAATTTATTGAACTCATAAAAATGTGTATCTGTCTGTTTTCTTTAATATGATTTACATATATGTACCGCACCAACCAAATTATCATTCTTTTGGAGTACATACGTTTTTTAGGTCAATCTTCATGGTTCATACTTAATTAAATACATAATTCAAATTATTAATTTATTACACTGAAAGATGCACCTAAAGAATATATATTTGGTACATAATTCAGATTACGTCAAATAAATATATATAATTAGATATGTCTCCAAGGTCTTTCAGCAAGGTTCACACATTCACTGTACCTATAACAATCCACCAGATGATCATTTGTCAACCCTGCAGCCTGCATGAACGAGTACACGATCACCGGTCCAACGTATCGAAACCCTCTCTTGATCAAGTCCTTGCTCATGGATTCTGCTTTCGGAGTCCTGAGAGGAACGTTTCTGGGGTATCTGAATCGGTTTATGACTGGTTTGTGATTCACATAACTCCAAATGTAGCTGCTGAAAGATCCAAACTCCCTCACAATCTGCATTGGTTAGATAACTAATGAAGATTAAGTACAATGTCAACAACTAATAAATAATTTATATCATGTTATAGTTTTCCTGCTTGCCTTCAATATGCATTTGGCATTGTTTATAATGCACCTCACTCTGCAGTCTACCAGCATTATTTCTTTGTTGGAAGTTATTTCCGCAATCTCTTTCTCCTCCATTTTTGCAACTTTGTTCGGATCGAATCCAGAAAACGCTTCCCTGCGTTACGAACTAAAGCATAAGATCTATGAAATAGTACCCAGAGTTTTATAAATTGCAGTGACATAGCTAGAAAAGAACTAGGTTACCTGAAAAGCTCCCTTCTTTTCACAATTTCAGTCCAATTGTGGTCCATCAACATACCAGACAGTGCAAGCAGCTCAAACAATTGACTGCATCCAGATAGATAGATTTATTTAATTAATCACCACTTAATTTTTTGATTAATTAGACATGATCATAAGAGTCTCGATGGACTTACTTGTCATCGTATGCTGGAACTCCCCAGCATTCGTCATGAAACGCTACATAAACTTTATCTGTGCAATGAAAGAACAGGATCAATGCATATCTGCATAAAATTCTTTATTTACTCCGGCAAAAACAATTTTATTTTATTTTCTGTGTATATTTATGACAGAGTTACAAATACGACAGAGTGACACAATTTGAAACCCGCGCGAATACAAAACTCTATTTGTATATGCTGCATGTTGCGGGTTTGACGCACAAAAAAAAAAAAAAAAAGGAATAATTTTTTTTTAAAGACAAACACGATCCATTGCCACACGTTGTGCAGTAGATAATCAAACAGTTAATTGGAGTTGGCAAAGAATATGCTGTAGAGTCGATAAAATGTTAAATGCCTCGCATATGTTGTTGTCATTTGTATTATTGTCTTTCAGAATATATATGTTAATAACTTGCATGTATCATTAGCCAACTACTTGGTAGTGACGAAAGCCTTTATGACTTTCTTGTTTATGAAGTTTACTATCATTTTCTATAGATTCCACGTACCAACTCCTACGACCATTTTTCCATTCCATTTTTCTCCAGAGCAAAGTCATAAACTATTTTTTTTTTTCAAATGATGAAAATAGGAAAACTGGAGCCCATCAGGATCCTGATGAAATTGAAACGATGCAGTAAAGATTAGCATGGGTTATGTTCAAGGATGATATACATATATAAATCGAGAAAGCATGAAAACAGGAAATCAAAGTTTTCTGCAGTATTTGATGAAACATTAATAAAACTCACCACTATTCTTTGTTATCCAATTGCACCTCCTCAACTCCCCATCATTAGCATCCTGAGCCAGACTAATCTGCTGCTGGGCAAGTTTAGCCACCGGAGAATTATACTCTCTTCTTGGAGGTGGTGGTGCAATGAAGCGGAACGCCGCGGAAATCTTCTGATCCAGTGGAAAGGTAGAATCGGTGAGAGAAGAATCATACGAGTTCTCCGACAAGGAGAATGACAGAGATGATGATGAAGATAGGGATAGAGATGAAGTGCTCTTGTGAAGGCCAATTGGGTAAATTCGCTTGAGGTATTTAGGGTTACTGTTCGTCTTCTCCCTCTCCTTTACAACTTTGTTCTTCTCCAGAAGTACATGTCTTCTTATAATATTTGCTTTAGACATGTTACTTGCAGAGAAGATGTAAGGAAATAAATAGAAATAAATAAATTAACTTAAATGGAGTAGATATGTTGAAGTGGTCTGAGATTTTATATAAGAGTTTGTATGCTTTGAGTTGGTTGGTGAAATGTGAGTTTCATGGATAATTGTGTGTCGCCATTTTTCCTCCTTAGTTTACAAGCAAAATCAAAGATTATAATATCAACAAATAGGAGAGGCAAGACATTAATTTTCTTTAACAGGGTTTTTGAAATTATTTATCCCCCTGTTATTTATAATTAAAGATTACCTGAAATATTGAAAGAAGAAAGTAAGAAAAAAAACACTCTTGTGAGTTTACGTCTTGGGCAAAACTTCTTAAAATATGCTTAGACATATTGATAAGAAATTCTCTCCTTATCTCATATGATCAATTAAAGTTTCTAAGGATATAGGGGATTTGCTGCTTAGCCAATAATTAGGTGTTTTATAAAAAAAATGCCAATAATTAGGGGAATATGCACCAAATAGAAACCACTAAATTTTTTTTAATTAAAAATAAAACTAGAGAGACACTTAACAAGCAATATACCGTACATAAATCAAGTTAGGTCCATTTTTATTGTCTGTTTAGTATCATCTTGTACCATTTTTCTCAATTGAAAACTTTGTATAATAATTCTATTTGTGCACTATTCCGTAATAATTGCCATCCATTTAGCAAACCAAGAATCTTTCATGTCATCACATTACTTTGTGCTTTCATGTTGCCAATATATCAAATGTCTCCTTTTTCTGAGAAAGGTGAAGATTGAAAAGTGCAGTGTCTAATGAAAGAGGAATAATGTTTTCAAAATCCAGGGAAAATTGTATATAGTTGTGGTGTTTGTTTCAGAGAGCAAGCAAGTCATGGATGATGGGTCCATGCCATCCTTAACTCCCACTCCTGTTTCTCTCAGAAGCTGAAGCTTCTGATAGGGTTTGAGACATACTTGTTGCCTACACAGAAAAAGATATCCCATCATCCATCCAAAGCTTCCTACTCTCTCACTCTCTCTCTATTTTCTTCGTCAAATTTTCTTCTTCTTGGGGTGTTGCTTGGGACGCAATCATATTTTATCCATGAAGCAAATTGGGGAAGTGAGCTTGCCTTAATTTCTGGAGTCTTGGATGCTTTGGAGCATAGAGAAAGTTATTAAGGTGGTGGGATTTTTGAGCTGATTTCATGGTTACATAGATTTTCTCTGCACGACATTTGTTTGAAAACAGATATGTCGAGAAACTCTAATGTATGCTCAATTTTCTTACCTCAGCTGCTATCATTTATTTGATTATTTTGGGTATAAACTGACGTGTTAGAACTTTAATTTTAAGTTTTAGATTTTAGGTTTGGATCTAAAAAACCTAAGATATGAGTGATCAACTCTGTCAAGATAAAAACCTTCAATCTAAATTGTGTACGGTTTTAAGTAACAACTAACAAATGAAAACTTTCTATCTAAATTGTGTATGGTTTTACTTACAACTTACAAGTAAAAATTAATACGGAATACCATTTGGTTAGGACTTAGGAATATAAATACGAAAAGGATAATACATATTCACTAGTGAGTGCTATTCACTTTTTAATTTGTCCCATGAAAAGATGTCACATGTTTTGTATTTTTTTATTTTTTTGAACAAACAATATTATTTACATTAAGAGGAAAGAGTGAGTTTAACCTAATAACATGTCTATTATTTTTCAAAACAAAAAACATTTGTTAAAATATTATTGAATAAAATCAAAATGTGAGTACTCTTTTGTAATTACGCAAATATCATCTATCGAAACATTCCAGCTAAAAGAAATTATTAATAAATCACTCTTTTTTTTTCTTTTTTCTTTTGTTTTTTTTTGGAGAACATTAATAAATCACTCTTTGGTCAGCAAAAGTATACACAACGACCCCGGTTCATATGCTTACGTAAGTTAGTTATCCTGCTGGCAACGACACCCCTCTCTCTCTAAATTTCAATGCAGTAAAACCTTCAAATTGCCGCGAAAGCCAACGGCTTCCTTAAACCCTAGCGCCTCCCTCTGCAGCCGTTCCATCAATAAAGCTTCGATTTTGATCCAACCTCGAACCAATCTCTGGTCTCTATCATTTCTCTCAGCTTTCCAATTTTCCCCGGAACCAAACAGGGCTCTTGCCCTTTTCATGCTTAAACCCTAATCCCCAATTCCATGCTCCATCACATCCACAAATGGAAGCCCTTACATTTTCTACAAAAATCTCAGATTCTCGCTCCCCTCTCCTCCATCATCTTCACTAAACCTTCGGCGTCCGCTGCAAAGTTCGACGACGAGCCCGCCGCCGCCGCCGCCATCCCAAATCCTAGAAACACCGTCTCCGAAGTCATTACCGGCTTGGGAATCTTTGGTTTGAGAAAATTCTTGGATAATCGTTATTTTAGAACCATGGTCTCAAAGTTGAATCAGCCGGAGGTGGATTTGATTATTGAAAGTTTGAGTCTTGAGAGCTCGGATTCGGCCTTTGGGTTCTTCAAGTTTTTGAGGAATGAGTGTGGCTTTCGGCATTCGAGGATTTCTGAGTTTATCGTCGCTCATGTATTGGCGACGAACGGGCAGTTTCAGGAGTTGCGTTCGGTTGTAAAACAAATGGTGGATGAGGAGGGTATGGTTTTTAACTACTTCTTTATCATATGAATTGTAGCTCATAGATGCAGTAATGTGTTCTTTTGAAGTCCTTGAATAGTTCATTAATTGATTTCATAACTTATTCCGGCGAGCTAAACAAAAGAAAGAAATTGATGGTAGTTATTTACGCTTTTTTCGTTAACATTACTTTCCTCATTGTGGTATTTATAGTTTGTGATTTGTGATTTGTGATAGGCCCTGGTTCTGCACCTTCACTTTGTGAGCTGATCTTGTATGGATTCAGGGACTGGGACTCAAGTAATGTGGTGTGGGATATGTTGGCGTTTGCTTATTCGAGATCTGAAATGGTTCATGATGCCCTGTCTGTTCTTGCTAAGATGAAAGATTTGAATTTGAAGGTTTCGACATCAACCTACAACTGCCTGTTGCATAATTTGAGGCATACAGATATCATGTGGAATGTTTATAATGAAATAAAAGATAGTGGAACTCCAGAGAGTGACTATACTGCATCTATACTTATAGATGGACTATGCCAGCAATCCGGCCTGCAAGATGCAGTTTCTTTCCTCATGGATGCTGAAAGGACGGAGAATGGGCCTTCAGTTGTTTCATTCAATACCATCATGTCTAGGTTCTGTAAATTGGGTTTTGTGGATGTTGCGAAGTCATTTTTTTGTATGATGTTCAAGTATGGACTAGTTCCTGATTCGTACAGTTATAATATTCTGATTCATGGGCTATGTGTAGCAGGTTCATTGGAAGAAGCATTGGAGTTCACTAAAGACATGGAGAGGCATGGGGTACAGCCTGACACAGTAACTTACAACATTCTTTGTAAGGGGTTTCATCTACTTGGTTTGATGAGTGGAGCTCGCAAGGTCATTCAGAAAATGTTGGTTAGAGGGTTGAATCCGGATCATGTTACATATACAATTATGATATGTGGGCACTGCCATGTTGGCAATATTGACGAAGCCCTTAAGTTGCGAAAAGAGATGATTTCAAGAGGTTTTCAGTTGAGTGTCATTGTATACAGTGTACTACTCAGCAGTATGTGTAAAAGTGGACGAGTAGAAGAAGCATTGCGATTGCTGTATGAGATGGAAGCTGTTGGCTTGGAACCAGATCTTATAACATATTCTATCCTCATTCATGGTCTATGCAAGCAAGGAGACGTACAAAGGGCTAGTGAAATATATAGAGAAATGTATATGAAGAGAATCATTCCCAATTACTTTGCACACCGTGCTATTCTGTTAGGTCTGCGTGAGAAAGGGGATCTATATGAGGCAAGGAAGTATTTTGATCATCTGACGACAAGGACTGTGACAGAGGACATTGTGCTGTATAATATTATGATGGATGGTTATGTAAAACTAGGTAACGTTGCAGAAGCGATACAATTATATAAACAAATAATTGAGAAGGGATTAAATCCCAGTACTGTCACTTTCAATACTCTTATTCATGGTTTCTGCAAAACTGGGAAACTAGTGGAGGCTCGAAAGATATTGGATACCATAGAGCTGCATGGATTACTACCAAGTCCAGTTACTTATACTACTCTTATGAATGCTAACTGTGAACAGGGAAACATCAACGGCATGCTTGAATTGCTTCGAGAGATGGAAGCAAAAGATGTAGAACCAACTCATGTATCTTACACGGTACTTATTAAAGGACTTTGCAGACAGGGGAAGCTGTGGGATGCTGTTCACTTAGTTGGGGAAATGTATGCCAAGGGCCTAAGCCCGGATCAAATCACATATAATACAGTCATCAAATGTTTCTGCAAAGCTCAAGACTTCGAGAAAGCTTTTCAGTTACACAACGAGATGTTAATGCATAATCTTGAGCCTACTCCTGTTACGTATAATCTCCTCATCAATGGTCTTTGTGTATATGGTGACCTAGAGGATGCTGACAGGCTACTGGTTTCTCTCAATGACAGCAATATCAATTTGACAAAAGTTGCCTATAGCACGTTAATAAAAGCACATTGTGCAAAGGGTGATGTATACAGGGCCGTGGAACTCTTTCATCAAATGGTGGACAAAGGATTTGAAATTTCCATCAGAGATTATAGTGCTGTAATTAATAGATTGTGCAAAAGGTGTTGGATGACTGAAGCAAAATACTTTTTCTGTATGATGTTATCTGATGGGATTTCTCCTGATCAAGAACTCTGTGAGGTGATGCTTAATGCTTTTTATCAAGGTGGTGAGTTCGATTCAGCAGCGGAACTCCTTGCTGAGATGATCAAATTTGGCTTTCGTCCTGATTAATCTATGGGAAAGTTATATTTTTTAAGAATCAGGAAATCTTGTCGTTCACCTTGAGGAGCAGGAAAAGCATCTCAAACCTTTGTTTTCTTCCTCTTAAACGAACTTTCATCCCATTTTCAGGTAATGTTGTCGTCCACCCTACCCTGAGTTATATCCATAAATTTCATTTTCTTGGCACAACCAAATGCTAAGTACATTCAAGAACAATAGTGATCAATGAAGCATTCATAAACTTAAATTTCTTTTGTACATGATTATGATTTTTATGACTCTAGCAGAAATGTCAAATTAATTGTTTACTCTCTTTGCAGAGTTTACGTCTTAGGAGCAAGGATGTTCTTGGTGAAGACCGTGTGGTGCTTTCCCATAGAAGCATTAAGCCTAAAGTTAATTCTAGTAAAGAGAAGGCCTACAGAGCTGAAGGTTGAAACCAAGAGTTCTTATACAAGAGTGCCGGCTGACCAGGATTCTTCTGCGCATGCAGTCCCGAATGTCAGGTGCTAACTTAGAGTTACTTTAAGATCCTTGTGGAGCCTTGGGAAAATGCTGAAAAAAAAATGATCCCATTGCTGAAACCCCGAGTTGTTCACTATCTACTGGAGTATTTGTGTGACAATCTTCTGGCTCGTATTTGAAAGATGAATGGGAACCATGTTGCCCCAGTGACAATGAGGGCGGTTGCCTATTTTTTCAACACAATCCATACAAGAGTGCCGGCTAACCATGAGTCTTTTGCCTCATCAACAACCAGCAAGGGGAAGCTAGTTCCTTCCTTGAGTTCTTATGGAGGTTAGTTACCTGAAGTGAGTTTCAAAGAATGCACCACTCCATTTGCTTCTGCTTCTCTTTAATTTCTTACTTTCCATTTTTTCAGGACAATCGAAATAGACGCAGCTAAGGTAAATTTATTATCATGCTCTCCTGCCTCATAGGCAAGAACACCATAGTACATACGATTCAAATTCATTCACTTTGATCTGAATAATATTTATTTTACAGAAAAGTTGAACATTCTCCTGGACTTTGATACGAAATCTATAAAACGGTATTGGAAACTAACCATTATTTTATTCCCTAATTCTTATTCGTGTTACGGAGCTGCTATTGGCACTCCAAAATCGATCTTTCATGGGCTAGTCTGTTCACCTCACTTTAATTTGACCCAACTCTTTCACAAGCTCGTCCAAATCCTTTGAAGAGCTCCCACCATCTCCCACAGCCGCAACTGCCTTGTTCCTCAGTTCCTTCGCTCTCACCTTTTCAGGTGATTCCCCACTCATTGACTCAGCAATTGCCTTTCCCAGCTCGGCCGAGTCTGGTACCCCATTTGCACCCTCACACACCTTCACGGCCACGCCCATGTACTCAACCAATAGCTTGGCATTTACAAACTGGTCAGCCTGCATAGGCCAGGTCAATATCAAAACCCCACCCACAATCCCTTCCAGCACAGAGTTCCACCCACAGTGGCTCAGAAACCCTCCAACCGCCCGGTGGCCGAGGATCATCACCTGCGGCGCCCAGCCCTTTATCAGCAATCCCCTCCCAGCAACCCTTTCCTCAAACCCATCTGGTACAACTCCGGACCCATCATTCACCTTCCCGGACAAGCCCGTTTTCACAACCCACACAAACCGAGCCCCACTCTGTTCCAGCCCAGAAGCCAATGCCTCCATCTGCAGCTTATTGAGCAACGCCTGACTTCCAAAGCAAACATACAGCACAGACCCATCCGGGCACCCATCAAGCCATGTGAGCACGTTATCTTTCCCCGTGCCTGTGTTCGGGTTGGCCCGTTCCAAGTTTCCGCCATTAGCGGCGGAAGCAAGTAGGCTCAATGGGCCTACCCCGTAAACACGGGGGTGGCCCATTTTTGTCCTCAAGTGTTGCAAATACTCTCCTTCCAACTCATGAAAGCTATTAAATACGCATCCCCAACTTTCGGTATTGGCTAGCATGGCATTCCTCAAACGCTCTGAGTCGGGCTCCGATTCTCTGTAGTAGCGGAACGTGGAAGGCAAATGCTCTGCTTTGAACGAGGGTGATCGAGGAACATCAGGAAATTCAGCTAGAGATGACTTGATGACATCTAAATTACGCCAGCAGTGATCTGCAATAGATGCCAAGAAAGCACCAGAAGAGTAGAAAGTGATTCTGTGAATACCTAGCCGGCGGGCCAGGGGCAAGGTCCAGCCGAGGAAGAAGTCGGAGATGATGGCGGTAGGGGGGTTGGGGTGGGAGTTGAACCAGTGGACGATGGGGTCGTGGAGGTTGGTGAGGGCGTCCATAATGGCGAGATTGCCGTAGGGGCCAACATCTTTGACGTTCTCGACACCGGGTGGTATTTTGGGGTGAGGAGGGAATGGGAGGACTAGGGTTTGGACGGAGGGGGAGGGGTTGGCTGAGAGGAGCGGAGTTAGGGCAGGGAGGTTTTTGGGGGTGACCAAGACGGTTACGGTGATGCCGCGGAGGAGGAGCTGGTGAGTAAGGTCGAGGAGAGGGAGCATGTGCCCTTGCGCAGGGTAGGGAAAGACTAAGATGTGGGTTCTCGCCGACATGGTTTCTGGAATCTGGCTTTGCTTGAACTCTCACTGTGTGTGCGCTTCTTTCTCGGGTATATACTGTATGGGAAGATGAGGAACACGAAAGCACATTGAGTGGCGTAAAATACGCCAAAGCACAGTACTAGGTTATGACTTGGGAAAGGATTCTCTCCGAATCCCCTTCCATTTAATCCACCTAGTCTGGGATCCGAATTGTTGAAATTTGATTGAACAGCTACAAACAGAGGACTTTTTAAAAATTTCAACGGTCCAGATCCCCGGATCCCTTTCCTATGACTTGTGAGTGATTGGCACGTGTGCTTGCAATTCCGTTTCCCTTTGCGATTCGCCGTCGGAATGGAAAAACATATGTTGACCAATTGGTCTAAAATTTGAACTTTGAGCAGATAATGCATAATTTTCCCGAGTTGCTTATACAAGAGTGCCGGCTAACCGGGATGCTTCTACGCATGCAGTTACGAAATTCAGGTGCTAACCAAGAGTTACTTTATGATCCTTGTGGAGCCTCGGGAAAATGCTGAAAAAAAATGATCCCATTGTTGAAACCAAGAGTCGTACACTATCTACTGCTTCGTATTTGAAAGATGAAGGGAACCATGTTGCCCCAATGACCGTAACATCCCATATTGTTCAGAGAAGTGGATCATGTAAACCTTATATGTATATTCTCATCTCTGCCTAGCACGAGATCTTTTAGGAGCTCACTGATTTCGGAGTTCATCGGAATTTTGAAGTTAAGCGAGTTTGCGCGAGAGCAATCCCATAATGGGTAACCCACTGACAAGTTCTCGTGTGAGTTCCCATAAACAAAACCGTGAGGGCGTGGTCGGGGCCCAAAGCGGACAATATCCGTGCTACGGTAAAGTCGAATCCGGAATGCGGTGGGGACTCGGACCGGGATGTGACAGTGACAATGAGGGCAGTTGCCATATTTTTTTCAACGCAATCCATACAAAAATGCCGGCTAACCATGTTCCCTTGGTGTCTGAGTCTTACGCCTCATCAACAACCAGCAAGGGAAGCTAGTTCCTTCCTTGAGTTCTTATGGAGGTTAGTTTCTTGAAGTGAGTTTCAAAGAATGCACCACTCCATTTGCTTCTGCTTCTCTTTAATTTCTTACTTTACATTTTTTCAGGACAATCGAAATAGACGCGGCTAAGGTAAATTTATCATCATGCTCTCCTGCCTCATAGGCAAGAACAATATACCATTCAATTCATTCAATGTGATCTGAATAATATTTATTTACTGAAAGTTGAACATTCTCCTGGACTTTGATACGAAATCTATAAAACGGTAATAGAAAATAACCCCGATTCCTATTTGTTTTACGGACCTGCTATTGGCACTCCAAAATCGATCTTTCATGGGCTAGTCTGTTCACCTCACTTTAATTTGATCCAACTCTTTCACAAGCTCGTCCAAATCCTTTGAAGAGCTCCCACCATCTCCCACAGCCGCAACTGCCTTGTCCCTCAGTTCCTTCGCTCTCACCTTCTCAGGTGATTCCCCACTCATTGACTCAGCAATTGACTTTCCCAGCTCGGCCGAGTCAGGTACCCCATTGGCACCCTCACACACCTTCACGGCCACGCCCATGTACTCAACCAATAGCTTGGCATTTACAAACTGGTCAGCCTGCATAGGCCAGCTCAATATCAAAACCCCACCCGCAATCCCTTCCAGCACAGAGTTCCACCCGCAGTGGCTGAGAAACCCTCCAACCGCCCGGTGGCCGAGGATCACCACCTGCGGCGCCCAGCCCTTTATCAGCAATCCCCTCCCAGAAACCCTTTCCTCAAACCCATCTGGTAAAACTCCGGACCCATCATTCACCTTCCCGGACAAGCCCGATTTCACAACCCACACAAACCGAGCCCCACTCTGTTCCAGCCCAGAAGCCAAGGCATCCATCTGCTGCTTATTGAGCAACGTCTGACTTCCAAAGCAAACATACAGCACAGACCCATCCGGGCACCCATCAAGCCATGCGAGCACGTTATCCTTCCTCGTGTCTGTGTTCGGGTTGGCCCGTTCCAAGTTTCTGCCATTAGCGGCGGAAGCAAGTAGGCTCAATGGGCCAACTCCGTAAACACGGGGATGGCCCATTTTTGTCCTCAAGTGTTGCAAATACTCTCCTTCCAACTCATGAAAGCTACTGAAAATGCATCCCCAACTTTCGGTATTGGCAAGCATGCCATTCCTCAAACGCTCTGAGTCGGGCTCCGATTCTCTGTAGCGGAGGGGCAGGGGAGGCAAATGCTCTGCTTTGAAAGAGGGTGATCGAGGAATATCAGGAAATTCAGCTAGAGATGACTTGATGACATCTAAATTACGCCAGCAGTGATCTGCAATAGATGCCAAGAAAGCACCAGAAGAGTAGAAAGTGATTCTGCGGATTCCTAGCTGACGGGCCAGGGGCAAGGTCCAGCCGAGGAAGAAGTCGGAGATGATGGCTGTAGGGGGGTTGGGGTGGGCGTTGAACCAGTGGACGATGGGCTCGTGGAGGTTGGTGAGGGCGTCGATAATGGCGAAGTTGCCCCGGGGGCCAATATCCTTGACGTTCTCAACACCCGGTGGTATTTTGGGGTGAGCAGGGAATGGGAGGACTAGGGTTTGGACGGAGGAGGAGGGGTTGGCTGAGAGGAGCGGAGTTAGGGCTGGGAGGTTTTTGGGGGTGACCAAGACGGTTACGATGATGCCGCGGAGGAGGAGCTGGTGGGCAAGGTCGAGGAGAGGGAGCATGTGCCCTTGCGCAGGGTAGGGAAAGACTAAGATGTGGGTTCTCGCGGACATGGTTTCTGGAAATGTGTTTGGGAGGAGAAGGTGGGTGTCTGGTTATCAGCATAACAAGAGTTTAAGAGGGTATTTAATTTTGTTTTAGATTGGGTGTATTCAATTGGGATTTTGAGAGATTTTGATTCCTTTAATGAATTTATGAGTATTCAATCAGGATTTTAAGTGGTTTTTTGAAATTCAAGGTGTATTCATTTAGAATTTTAATATAGTTTATTAAAATCCTTAGAAATCCGTATGAATTAGGATTTTAAAGATGTTTATAACATTCCAGGTGTATTTAATTAGAAATTGATTTGAAAGAATTTGAGAGAGTTGAGGAATTAGTGGGAATTGGAAAGATTTCGTAATGTGTTTTAAGCATCCACAAATCTCATCTCTTCTCATGAGATTTCGAGGGAATTGGATCAAAATTTTATATAGGATCTTTACAAATCAATTAAACTCCATAAAAATTCATAGATTTATAAATCCATTAAAATCTCTCAAATTCTCAATTGAATACACCCCATTTAGATTGATATCTAAATTGATTTTATTCATTGATCAATTTTTGTTGACACCCAGTCAGCAAAAATATGGGTGCTACATTTTCTACCTTATTACTTCACAGTTAATTTGATGGATTGGCTAACAAAGGTCTGACATTGTAATGAATTCGTAAGATATAGTATTGCGTTATTGGTCGCAATGTCAGTCCTTTTGGGAATTTGGGAATTCTAGGTTACAATCAGCCCATGTTTATAAGTTTATAACCATATTAGTATTTCTTTCATTGCACAAACATGTTGTCATGAGAGCTATTAATACCGTTGATATACACCTGATTGCATGTTAATACGGTAACGTTCAGTTCTTATTTCTTATAGTTTTAGCACAACCAAATCTAGATTACATTTAAGAACGTTATTAATCAAATTATTAACCCCAAATAATAATAATACTTGAAGGGCATCAATGGAGTTCATTTTTCCCTCTAAAATGTTGTGAGCAAGCTTGACTTCTATCCCACCTTAAGTTGGTTCAGCTCCTTCACAAACTCATCCAAATCCTTTGAAGAGCACCCGCCGCTTCCCACCGCCGCAAACGCCTTCTCCCTCAGCTCCTTTGCCCTCACCTTCACCGGCGTCTCCCCCCTCATTGCCTCCTCAATCGCCTTTCCCAACTCCGCTGGTTCCGGCACCGCATTCTCTCCTTCACACACCTTCACGGCCACCCCCATGTCCTCCACCAACAGCCTTGCATTCACAAACTGGTCAGCCTCCATGGGCCACCCCAATACCAACACACCCGCCACTATTGCTTCCAGCACCGAGTTCCACCCGCAATGGCTCACAAATCCACCCACGGCCCGATGGCCCAAGATCAACACCTGTGGAGCCCAGCCCCTTATGACCAAACCCCTCCCACCAACCCTTTCCTCAAATCCATCAGGCACAACTCCGATCCCATCTTCCACTTGTTGGGCCGTGCCCGTTTTTACGGCCCATACAAAACGGACCCCGCTCCGTTCGAGCCCGGAAGCCAAGCCCTCCATCTGCTGCCTATTGGGCAACTTCTGACTCCCAAAGCAAACATAAACCACGGACCCATCCGGGCACCCGTCGAGCCAGGCCATGACATTGGCATCCGATGAGTCCAAATTCGGGTTGGCTCGACCTCCTTTACCAGCATCAACCACAGTAGCTGATAACAGACTCAATGGGCCAACCGCATAAACACGTGAGTGGCCCATTCTGGCCCCCAAGTGGTCTAAGTAGTGTGCTTCCAAGTCTTGAAAGCTATTGAAAACGCACCCCCAACTTTCGGCATTCGCAAGCATGGATATCCTCAAGAATTCAGACTCGGGATCCGATTCTCTGTAGCGGCGGACCACGCTGGGAAGATGCTCCTGTTTGAAAGAGGGCAATCCCGGAATATCATGAAAATTGACAACCGTCGATGCCGACCGAACCGCCTCTAAATTACGCCAACAGTAGTCGAGCACGGCTGCCACGAACGGCCCGGAGGAGAAGAACGCAATTCTGGGGATGTTGAGCTGATTGGCTAGGTGTAGGGTCCACCCGAGGAAGAAATCAGAGACGAGAGCCACAGGTGGGTTGGGGTGGGACTTGAACCACTGGATAATTGGGTCCTGGAGTTTGGCAAGCGCGTTGATGATGTAACGGTTGCCGTGGTTGCCAATGTCCTTGACGTTCTCGGCGCCCGGGGGGATTTCGGGGTGAGGAGGGAAGGGTAGGAGGAGGGTTTTGACGGAGGTCGGGGGGTGGGCTGAGAGGAGTGGGGTGAGGATCGGGAGGTTTTTGGGTGTGATTAGGATGGTTATGGCGAGGCCGTGGAGGGCTAGCTGGTGGGTGAGGTCCAGGATCGGGAGCATGTGGCCCTGGGCTGGGTACGGAAACACCAGGACGTGGGTGTGCTTAGCGATGGACATGTCTTTTTTTCTTGTGTGTTTCAGTGTGGATGCGGGGAGGACGGTGGGAGGACGGTGGAGTTGCTTTTAGGATGCCAGCGGGGTGGCTGCTCAATTATTTCTAAGTCAACACACTTTACGACTTAATAGAGCCTTCACATGTACACACGTGGAAGAAATTCAAATCAAAAGCGTAACAAATTGAAAAGAAAAAAAAAAAAATTCCCATGATATTCATAACTCAATTTTATTTCGAAAAATTTAAATGTCAGTTGTCTTTCTTATCATATTGAATAATTATTATTAAGTACACGATAAGATTAACAATAAAATTAAAATTTATTAATAAACTCACATCTAATAACTAAACCTAGCTTGATGCAATATTTATCTTGCGTTCATTCTGGTTAAAACTCTAAAAGCTCTTATTATCAATGGTTAATGATTTTGAAGTTTTAAATCTTACAACTAAGGTATGAATTGATTTATGCAATTTATTTTTTCCGTTTGATTTCAAATTTATTTAGAGTTGAGAAGATGGATTTTTAGGTTTCGATTCACAACCATCATCCCTTGAAGTTGAAAAGATTAGTTGGCGGCTTCATCCGTCTCTTGGCGAAGCCTACCCTGCCAATTTGGTTTCCTCGAATCCACTCCATCACCATGGTTGAAAATTTGGGCTAACCTAAAGAAAAAAGGGTTTGCTACCACTTACCTTAGATCATGGAATGATTAAAAATTGGTTCACTAGGAGGCAAAATATAAACAAATCAGCAACAGCAGCCATTGGAGCCATAGTGATGTACGCAGCTCTAGTAACGGGGCACATCATCTCAAGAAATTCTATTAATTCCTACTCACCTTGGTGTTGTACTACATCAAATACGACGTAATGCTATATTATATTAACGAAAGCATGCCATGCTGCTTTATGTTTATGCAATTTTGGATTTTATTTATGACGTAATGCTATATTATATTAACGAGATATTAGATTAGATAGTAAATTTGGGTTTAAAAAAATATTAATTTTTTAATTAAAATAGTATGGGTGTAAAAAATAAATTGAGTGTCAAAAGAGGTTACAAGAGTTCAAATAAAATTACCCCCTTACTTTTCATACTTTTTTTTTGTTCGTGAGATCAACGATCAAAAAATTAGTAAAAATGTGTGGGAAGTAAAAAAAAGGGTGCGTCAATCGGTTCAAGTTTTTCATTGAATTACTCCAAGCACACTTTGAAAATTGGCTTTTCTAACGAGCTAGCAAAAAGGAATTTGTTATCGGAAAACTAATGGCATAAATGTTTACAATTAGACTAGAGAGCTATTAGACCCACGCTAATATCTTATTTCTCCACTTACATTATAATCTCACTCACTATAAAATGTTAAAAGTTGAAATGCGATTTCCACACCCACTATTATTTTTAAAATAACCTCGGATATATTATTTATCCACCCATTATTATTCCTATCGGTGAAACATCACATAATTACCGTCTAAAAAATTAATTTACTTAGCATTACTCTTTTAATCCTATAATATACATATTATCTCTATACTAAAACCCGGTGGAGAAGTACTGTTCATTAATAGTGCCGTTCCGGTTTCGTCCCTCATTTTCTTCATGATTTTTTGGCTTTAGTGGGATTGGGCAGTAAATTGGCCATTTTGCCCTTCATGGTAGGTGTTCCCCCGAGGAAGAAGTTAGAGTGGGTTAGTGTGGGACTTGAACCACTGGGTCGCTAAAGTTGGCAAGCGCTTGGATTACGGGAAGACTTCCGCGTCTTCCTAAGTCCTTGACGTTCTCGACGCCCGGGGGTATTTAGGGGTAAGGAGGGAAGGCTAGGGCTAGGGTTTCGATGGAGGTCCGGGGGTGGGCTGAGAGAAGTGGGGTTACGGTTGTCAGGTTTTTGGGTGTGACTAGTATTGTTATGGTGAGGCCGTGAAGGGCTAGCTGGTGGGTGAGGTAGGATCGGGAGCATGTTTTCTTGGGCGGGGTACGGAAACACCAGGACGTGGGGGTGCTTAGAAATCGACATGGTTTTTGTTTTCTGCGTGGATGTTGTGTGAAAAGTGGGAAGATCCATCTTAGATAATATATAGTGTCCAATAAAATGAGATTAGTTGGTTGTTGTGGACACAGGTTTGATAACTCTGTTGGTCTTGTTTGTTTGTTTTCGTTCCTTTTGAACATTCACCAACAGGTTAGAAAATCGGCAAACATGCATGCAATGATGGTCGTTTGGACAATTTGTTTTTTGTTTTTGTTAGATCAGTAACTGTTTTTAGGGTTGAGATTGGTCGTTTGGCTGGTTAGCGAAAGGGGATTCGGTTGTTTTGTCGACTCACGAACTGGTAGGGATTTGGTCTACTTCCATAGGACAATCAAATTTATGAGAGGAATTAACATAACCTCAAACAAATCACAGTGTGTTATATAGTTGTTTCCCCTACTTTGAACGTTAAAATACATGATTATGCATAATATACTCCTACAATACTGCCACATTAGTGTTCCACTTGCATTAACGTTGGAGATAGTGCAAATATATTGCCACAAAAACCACATACATACAGAATATTGAAGTGTGAATGGAGAGAAAGAATGAGAACGTGTGTCGTTTTTCTAATGTTATTCAAAACCTTTATTATAGTATTTCTATTAATTAAGGGAATTTTATGAAATTATTTAATACCTAAAATGGTTTTTGATCCACACACACATACATTTACCGTTGTGTATGGTAGCCACAAAATGAGCATAAGAGCATTCACATATAAACATGCAAAGAAATTTCAAATTTGCAAGACATCGAGGTGCGGAAAAAAAAAAAAAAAAACCAATTAAGAAAGAGTGCAAAGTAAAATTAGAAAGATGCTAATTAATTAGTACATTACTGAAATTAGTATATGAGGCTCTCCAGTCATTATTCATGTTCATGTCAGTTATTCTTAGGAGGGTGGTGCCTTGGTGAATGGTAATCCTGACTAAACGCAACAAATCCTGCATATTCCTGATCATGGTCGACACTTTTCTCAGAAAATCGACTTGCAGTACTACTTTCTTTGCATTCCGCATTGCCGCATGAAGATTTTCCCTCAAGGTCGGAGCTGCTGCTTAACGTCTTGGAGCTCCTAGTTCTTCTTATAGCGCCGTCCACCGCTACTTTAACGTCCTTCTCTAACCTCGCCGCTGCCACTTTCCTTCCTCCTATACTCTTGTCCTTCTTAGTTGCAGTAGGAGGACTAACCACTTCATGATGATCAATATCTTGTCGCTGCACCTGTATATCATATATGTAAATATATCGTTAAATCAAACCTATAAATGTATATATACGAGACTAGAAATTGTTTGAGGATAACAATAAGTATTACAAATCATACAGTTTGAAGTGCTAGATTAATTACATCAAATTGCAGAGTGTGTAAAATACATCCAATACCGTACGTACCTTTGTAGTCGAAACAACTTTTGTCACAACTGCACTTTCGCCTTCAAATTGTAGAAAATCGCAATGTTATTGTGGATAGTAAGCTTAAACATTCCATAGTAACAAACATAATTTAATTCAAAAATATTAAGGAAAAAGTGAACAATAACACAGAAGAAGAAGAAAGGAAGGCAGATACCTAATTGATGACGGGAATTCGCTGAGATATTCCATATGCTTGCAGCAGAAACAAGCACAAACACCAAGCAGTAAGAAAACTTCATAGGACCCAAATCTCAGTCTAAGCAAGAAGAATTAATGGAATTATATCTTATCAGCACTTCAGTGAGTCGGTGAATGTGTTAAATCTGCAGGATTTCAAAGAGAGTCAAATGTGTAAAACCCTAGTCAAATATATAGGGGGCAGCCACACACACACATACCCTAAGTCAATTCAAACTAGCTAGGGGACCTAACTAGGGTTTCCAAAAACGTACATATTTTATGCATATTTTAATTTGAAAGGGTGTGGCCAAGAACACCTATTACAAATACTACATAAAACATCGTGTCAACCCATGTGTATTTTGATCTGGGAACGAAGATTTCAAAGCATTTTGAGAGACAATTTAATGTGTGTTTCTCGAATTTTCAGAAAATTACCCTAACTAGTAGTGTATATATATTTTTTAACCTCTAGAGGAGAAACGTAGTACTGTAACGTGGAACGGAAGCTACGGACGTTAAAGTGTTTTGTGCCTGTCTGCCGCCATATACACATACATCGAAGAACTAACATTGAAGAACTAGCTTGGCCTAATTTCTTTTTGCATGCCGCGGTTGCCAAAACCTAAACCCTAATTCCTCAATTCCATGTCTACATTAATATATGATTTTTGGTAGGCTACTGTTTCTAATACCTAGAAACAACTAACAATGAATATGTTAGATCATCTCCAAATAAGATGTCAAATTTCAAACATAAAATTTAAATTTTGACAGCTTATGTGCTACTTTGACATCTTTTAAAGTTTTGTTCTCCAACCAATATGTCAAATTAAATTATCATTTTATTGTTTTATAAAATAAATTATTAAACTAATTAAAATTTAATAAAGGACATTTAAAGTTTAATCAGTAATATGTTCACCTTCCTTGATTGAAAAGAAGAAAAAATTAGGATAATTGCATCGGTCAACTCAACATTAATTATAATAAATTATTAAACTAATTAAAAATTAATAAAATACATTTAATAATTAATAATAAAAAAAACATTTGAAGCTGTTGTCAAATTTGACAGCAACCTCTTTTGCTGCTAATTCATGTCATCGCCACATAGGATTTGGCACTTCGGTTGGAGAATATTAGTGTGGTCTTTTTTTACTGTTATATCTGATATATACATTTTGGCATCTCCTTTAGAGATGCTCTTATGAGTTATAATCCAAATCTTTATGTGTCTAGTTGGTGAGAAAAATAGGTTTGTAAATGAGAAAGGTATTTCCTCTCTCGTGTATTGTAAGTTTATACTTTAAATTTGTATGAAAAGGAACAAATGGTAAAACGACAACGCTCATCAAACTCTTGTACGATAAAAATTGCAATAGTTACTGGCCTGAGTTGTAGGATTGTGATTTCTTTATTCCGAGGAATTCCTTGTATGCCTAATGAACTTGTACTTTTGTATATATCGAGCCTCCTAAAGGGAAGAATACACATCAAATAATGTAACATAAGCAGAAAAAACCGAAAACACTGCATTGGATCAAATTTGAATAAGAAACATCCATGTATATGAGTTGCATGTAGTGGATTTTTGAATCACTACTCTCTTTCATATATACAATTAAGTGCTCGCAAATATGTTTAGAACTAATTATTTTGGAATTAGAATATTATTAAAGGGGTTTTTATCGATCCAACAAAGTTTTTCAGTGGAGAAATCTTTCAGTGGGTGTCCCTCGTCTAAAGTGTAACTCTCATTTGTTTTTTACTTTACCCTAGGGAGCAACTCATCAAACCGCCTCTAAATGTGTAACTTTTTTCCAGGGTCGGAATTTGTGCAAATGTTATGTAGGTGCATGCCATTTTGCGTATAGCTACCACAATCGTGTGCTGCATGCATGCCACCACATTTTATACCAGCTACTTTTGCAAGGGGTAATATTAGAGAGTCCAAATTTTTAAATCAAATTTAATAAACCAAATGATTTGGATGTTAATGATTGGATTATTATTAAGTGTTATTAACATGCTGATTTTTTTTTTTTTTTTTATGACACTCCATTTGGTTTGCAAATTTAGTTTAAAATTTTGATTTCCCTAACATTACCCTTCATAAGATGGTACGAGGCAGCAGAAAGGAGATTGAGTTTTCAACGTTACCTAGGTCTACATTGCTTGAAGAATCATTATATATTAGATCAAATGAGTTTAAGGAAATAATTGTGAATTGTATATCTACATAAACAATGTAAAATTCAATTTGAATTTGAAATAATTAGGTACCATGTATCATTAGCATTCATGAATTAATTTTTTGTTTTTCTATTTATGTGAATCCACGCACTTATGTATTTTCTAATATTAAATAGTTTAATTCCTTGCATTGGAAATATTATATGACATTCCAATGAGGGTGATTTAGTCTTTAAAAGGGTAGTGACTCCATATATATATATATATATATATATATATATTTTTTTTTTTTTTCCCTCTGCACTCTTCTCCTCATTTCTATTCTCTAATTTTCTCATAATTTTTCTACTGTGAAATTTCAAATGCTAGAAAACAAAAAGGTGTTTGCATGATGAGAAAAAGAGAATGTGAAAATTACTTAGATTTTCTCGTCTGCAACAAGTTGTAACTCAAGTGAGTTCTAGTAAAAGTATAGGTTTATTTTCTGTTGGTCGGTGTTTTTCGCACATTTCTTTTTACATTTAACATACTTTTTTTAATTTTTTGTTGATATATCAAATAAATTGAATAAGACCAAGAGATAGAGATTAACAAATAGTTTGTGTGAGGTAAAATTAGTGGATGGATAACACTACCATTTTAGCTACGCCTCCTAAAACTCTACCTTATCTCACTTTACCCTTTGAAATTTAAGTTTCACACTTTACACTCCGAAATTCACTATTATCAATTGATTCACTTTGCCATGGCAGCCATATTAGCAATTAAGCGGCATCATCATACCACATCTCAATTTTAACAGTTCTATTGATGAATTTGACGTAAAATGACAAAGTGAAGTAAAAATAGAATTTCGAAATACAAAATGACAAAATTTGAATTTTCGATAACAAATAAAGATCAAAACAGAGTTTCAGTTAAAATAAGGCAAAAGTAAATACAGTCCAATATGTAATCATTTGATGCTCCCTCAGCCATCCCCCACCCAGCCACCCACTCATTTTGTTTTGCTTATTTTTTCATCAATTACCCCACAAGTTCATCATTCATTTTACTTTTGCATTTTGGCTCTCTCAATTTTAAAGTCCGCTGGGTTGCAATGTAAGGCAAGTCATAACATGATTCCTGTAGATTTTTTAAGAGCAAACATTCAAAATAAATTTTTAATCTAACTGCAATTCTATGAACTATTTATTTATTTTTATTTTAGTTTGCTACTATATATTTGCCTTGGAACTGACCTTTTGTGTGAAAATTTGGTTCTTATTCGCTTTTAAGGAAAATCAAATTTAAAATCTCTCACTTACAAATATATAGAGATAACAAATAATTTTTTATTTTATTTTATTTTTGAACAGAGATTTTATTATTATTTTTAAACATATTTTCCAACAATTCATTTATTTTCCATTTATTTCAAAGAAACCAACGTATCACAATCCATTTGGTAGCTGTAAAATGGCCTCATTGATTTTATTTTTACCAAAATAAATTCAAGGTATGATTTTTAGGCAATTGATTTGCAAAATTCTTGCTCTTTCTTTTTCCTTTTATTCCTTGGATTTTCTTTTTTGTTGTCCCATATGATTATCCGACAAGAATTCCTTGCTCTACATATCTTGTCGTGTCCTTCAAATCTTTGGCTCTGAATACCGACATTGAGGACTCGTTTGAAGTATTTTTTAAATTGTTGAAATTGGTTTTGGTGAAAATATTTTTATAATCAATATTTAGTAAAAATGCAAGTGAATTCTGAAAAATCATTTGAAGTGTTTCCTATAAAAGCACCATTTCAAATGCTTTTGGAACTTAAAAAATATATATATATTTTTTTTAAAACCGTTTTTGGTCATTTTGAAAAACACTTCAAAACGAGTCATAATTCAGGCATTTTATCTCTAAAAACAAAATGGAAAACCTTGTTTCTTTTTTAAGAAATTAAAACACAAACCTTTTAAACCTTCATGCTTTAAATTCCCATGATTCAAATTCTCATATTTTGCATTTCATATATCACACAGTCTCATACCAAAAAAATACCAACTTCAAAAACAAAAGCCAAACTTTACTCTGCACCACAATTCTCTCCCAAAATTTTCCACGGATCAAGAAATGGGGTCTGCAACATCGTCTATGGCTGCAAAGTTCGCATTCTTCCCACCGGACCCTCCGTCATATGACACGTACATCGACGAACCAACCGGGAAAATGAGGATCTCCGATGTTCTTCCTCGAGACGATGTTGACGTGGTGAAGCTGAGCACAAAAAAAGGGAATGAGATCGTGGCTATGTATGTCAAAAATCCAAATGCTTCACTCACTCTGCTTTACTCCCATGGAAATGCTGCTGATATTGGTCAGATGTACCACATTTTCACTGAGCTTAGTCTTCATCTGGGTGTCAATCTCATGGGGTCAGTATATATTATATCACTTTTCATGTGCTTTTCCTTCTGATATACGTTCCCACTTAATTTACGTTTCTCGAGAAGTGATTTTTGTGCACAGTTGTTTATTTTTGACATTTAAATTAAATAAATCAAATGAAAATAATCTCCGTGTTTAGATGGTATCTATCCAGATTAGTCGTGATTTTTTTTTTTCTTGTGCTATATTTGCAGCTACGATTATTCTGGCTATGGACAATCTTCTGGAAAGGTATAATCTGCCCAGCTAGCTAGTTCCTATATAAATTTCTGTAACTAAATCAATTGTGTCAAATCCGGTATTTGATTGAACACGTGTCACTGACATGACCTGATTTGGCAAATGGCATATTCTAAATCCCGATTATTTTATAAAGAACTGTTTGTTTACTTCTTTGTTTTGGATTGGGAAAAACAGCAGTTACCATTTAGAAATTTGATGTTCCCAAGTTTATGCATAGATGATAAATTAATGCTTCTTTATCCCCGCGATATATCTCCTCTCTCTCTTTCTCACTCGTCTATGAGCTATCAAGTGAGAAAACAAGAGAGTATGAGATGTATCCCGTTACACGAGAGATTTTTTTGTCTAATTTCGGACCAGATTGACGATAATGTGCCTTTGTGAAATTAGCCAAGTGAGCAGGACACATATGCAGACATAGAGGCAGCTTACAAATGCCTTGAAGAGAAGTACGGCATAAAGGAGGAAGACGTTATTTTGTACGGACAGTCAGTTGGTAGCGGACCGGCTTTGGATTTGGCCATTCGTTTGCCTAACTTGAGGGGTGTTGTTCTTCACAGTCCGATACTGTCCGGCCTTCGAGTGATGTATCCTGTCAAGAAAACATTCTGGTTCGACATTTATAAGGTTCAAACCTCTTACTTTTTGCACTCTCGTTGAACAAAATCAAATTTTTCGTAGACCGGTTTATTGAATTCCACCATGAAATGTTTTGTGTTTGTTGCAGAATATCGATAAGATCCCACATGTCAGTTGCCCAGTTTTGGTGATTCATGTAAGTCTTCATATATTAATTCTTGGAATACTTTGATCCTGCCACATTTCTTTGCAATTCAATAGTTGCAGTTTTGGTATGGACCTTTTGGTAATTCATCTAAGTCTTCATCTATTAATTCCTCGTAAAATAGACGGTAATCTTTTAATAAAGAACGGACATCATGCACAAAGAATTTACGTTTTGACTGTAGCCTTGGAATTTTCTAATCCTACCACATTTCTTGGAATAATCCCAAACTCCTTTGTTTAAATTTTATAGGGAACTGAAGATGAAGTTGTGGATTTCTCGCATGGAAAACAGCTGTGGGAGCTTTGCAAAGAGAAATATGAACCCTTGTGGCTCAAGGGGGGCAACCATTGTAACTTGGAACTCTATCCAGAGTACTTGAGGCATCTCAGGAAGTTCATATCTGCCATAGAGAAACTACCCCGTCTTCGAAATTCAACCGAACAGAATGCAGATCAATCGGAGTCACCTCTGAAGACTGAAGACAACAAGGACAAGGCAAGATCAAGCACTGACTTGAGGGACAAGTCTAGGTCCAGCATGGGGCAGCGAGACAAGTCTAGGCTCAGCACAGACAGTAAAGAGAGATCAAGAACAAGCACTGAGAAAAGAGAGAAGTCAAGAAAGAGCACAGATCGGTCTGGAAAGGCAAGGAGCAGCATAGATCAGTCGGAGAGAGCTAGAAATAGCTTCGACCGGTGAGTTGATTATTGATAAATTTATGTTTTATCCATTTCGTTTACAGTTTTTGCTAATGCCGGCTTAAAATCAATGGTGGCAGATTGGGAGATATGGTGAGGTCAGTTGGATTGTGTAACGTAGATTGTCTGAAGCAGGCCGTGTTAGAGGCTTGAGTGCTCTCGTACCTTGGATTGCAATTTGTTTATATACTGGTACATGTTTGGTTGATGGAATGTTTGGCTCAAGGGAATGCATTTTTGCCCTAATATCTTATCAACTTGTAATAGCTCAATGCAGCGCCACTCCTCGCGGGGTTTTTCTTTTTGATCCGATCCAATCCAATCCAATCCTAGACGCCAAACTTGACCCTCGAGGCCGTCTCGGTCTCTTGTGATTTCTGATCTTAAAATATGTTGCAGGGTTTTTCCTTCTGAGTTTATTGAATGTTTCACTGCAAAAGCTAAATTACACATTCACCATGTTGGAATGTAATGTCAGTTGTAGCCATGTTTCAGATTGTCTTGGTTGATATGGTTGAGTTGGCAAAAGGAGGGAGAGAATTGCCAAAAGACAATAGAAGCAAAGCATATAAACCAAAGATTGAACTTAAATGGGTACTTATTGGCTAATACAATCAGACAAGTGATTAATAGCTCAATTTGTT
This sequence comes from Pyrus communis, assembly GCF_963583255.1. Taxonomy (NCBI): domain Eukaryota; kingdom Viridiplantae; phylum Streptophyta; class Magnoliopsida; order Rosales; family Rosaceae; genus Pyrus; species Pyrus communis. The sequence continues at coordinate 3,118,070 of NC_084806.1, read as the reverse complement.
AACATTATTCGATGGAACAGTTTCATTAAGTTAATTCAATTTTAATTTTTTTCTATTCACATTTTTAACAGATGATCGATGTGAGCTAAATTTAAGACGTATTTAACTTTAAATATAACACAAAGTTGACAAGTTACTATACGACTGGCAAGTTAATTCAATTTTATTGCTAAAATTAGAAAAGAAAAATGGAAAATGAAGAGGATAAGGTTGAAGGTGAAGTGGCAGAAAGAATCTGGGCCTCACAAGTTCCACAGAAGGAAGCTCCGAGTCCAAACAAAACGGAAAACCCCCAAGTTTTGCACTTTCTAGAACACTCCACCCTCCCCTACTTAAAACCTGATAAACCCTCGCAGCTCACGAAAGGGTTTTTACACTGTGTTTGGCACAACTGAATTATCGCCTCATCCCCAACCCAACTACTTCTGTTAGGTTTAGGGTTCAATGGCTCCAGTTCTGAGCAGAAGCATGGCAACTGCTTCTCTGGCTTCGCTTCCTTCTTCGTCTCCATTCGCACTCAGAAACCCCAGCAGGGCCTTGAGCCTCAGAAGCGCTTTTGTGCCGCAGAATGGGCTCCGAAAGGGCTTCTCGTGCGGTGGATTGAAGTGGAAGGTTGAGAGCAGGAACAGACGGGTGTCCGTCCGCTGCGACGCGGCGGTTGCCGACAAGGAGGAGGCCACCGATGCCCCCGGTGAGAGATTCGAGTACCAGGCCGAGGTGGGTTTCTCTCTGTTTCTTTAAATTTTGGGTCTTTTATGTTGTTTCTCAATTGAGCTCTGGGATTCCCAAAATTTGTAGAATTTTATGTATTTTTACTGTTTATTTGCAATGAAAATGGATTCCTGTGCTTTAAATTATGGGTCTTTGCCATTGTTTTCGACAGAAAATGAGAATAATAATTGCTTATCGTTTTCGTATTCGTTATCGCGAGGTTTCGGTTTTTGGTGTATGAGTTTTGGAACTGAAAGTTGAAGAGTTTGAAACTATTTGCAGGTGTCTCGGCTTATGGATTTGATAGTTCATAGTCTATACAGCCACAAGGAGGTGTTCCTTAGAGAGCTTGTGAGGTGAGCTTGCATTTCCCTACACTTCATTAAAAGTTGTTTTGGTGATTCATGGCCTATAGGATATGCTCTTTCTGCTTGTAGAATTTGCTTCCTTAGTTTGTTCTTTGAACTTTTTGATAATATAGATTTTAAATTTGGATTGATTCGATTGAATAATGTGCTCATTATGATGCGTTTTGTGTGTACCTGTTTATTTGGCCGTGTGGTTGACTTAATTTTGCATTTCCTGTTTCAGTAATGCTAGTGATGCATTGGACAAGCTAAGATTTTTGAGTGTGACTGAGCCCCATCTGCTTGGAGATTCTGGTGAGCTACAGATACGCATCAAACCTGATCCAGACAATGGGACTGTCACTATCTCGTATGTTGTTTCTAAATCTTTGCTTTATCTTGTCACTGGATGAATCAATGGGAGATATTTGAAATCTGATTCTCTGTATTTTAGGGATACTGGTATTGGAATGACAAAAGAGGAACTCATTGACTGCCTTGGAACCATTGCTCAGAGTGGTACTTCAAAGTTTCTAAAGGCTCTGAAGGTTCACTCCTATCTCCCTCTCCCTCTCTCCCCTCGCTGCCCGGCCCACTGAGCATCACTGAATGCATTATTTTGCACTTTGTTGTTTCTATGTGAATCCTTTTGAGTTCTTTGATGCTTTCGAGTCTTATCTTTCAGCCTTTTATTTTGGTAGGAAAACAAGGATCTTGGTGCAGACAATGGCTTGATTGGTCAATTTGGTGTTGGGTTCTATTCTGCTTTTCTTGTTGCTGACAAGGTATAGTATGATTTCACACTTATTTTATACCTAGCTATCTGCTCGTAGCTAGGATTCTACTGTGGATAGCTGTGTTGCTAATTTTCTTGTATACATTATGCAAAATCAGGTGGTTGTCTCTACAAAAAGCCCAAGGTCAGACAAGCAATATGTTTGGGAAGCAGCAGCTGACAGTAGCTCTTATGTTATTAAGGAAGAAACTAATCCTGAAAATCTCATACAACGTGGAACACAGATTACCCTCTATTTAAGGGTAGGTACCCCTTACTGGCTACTTCATTTCTCATTTCATGGTATTTATTCATTTGCTTGGGACTTTCCTCGTTTTTTGGTCATTGAAGTTATTCCAGCTATTGCAGATTTTGACAGATTAAGTCATTATTATTTGCTAATTTCTTTTCTACTGATTTCTTTGTGGAAAGTTAATAACTTATGGTGAGCCGTCTTAAATTTAAATTTCTCCTTGCAGCCGGATGACAAGTATGAATTCTCAGAGCCGGCCCGGATCCAGGGTTTAGTGAAGAATTACTCACAGTTTGTTTCCTTCCCCATCTATACATGGCAAGAAAAATCTAGGACTGTTGAGGTGAGGACTGCATTTTCTTCTTCGACAGATCATTTTCCCCCTATATGGCTGGTTTTGGAGAGATTGGTAGAGTTGAATTTTGCATGTGATTGGTTCCTAATGGTTCCACTATTACTTTTTTTACTAGTCAAATGTGTGCATGAAAAGTGTTCATTGTAGGTGGCAACCAGGAAAATATTGTTATCATAAAGTTACTCTTTGAATAAGCCGTCTTCAGTCGATAAACTCTTCAATAGCTTACATTCTAAGCTTAAAAGTATCTGTTCTTTAACAATGAAGCAATTATTACCTTTGCTTGTCCTCATTGAGTGGAAACTTTTGGCAGGTTGAAGAGGAGGAAGAACCAAAAGAAGGAGAAGAACCAAAACCAGAGGTAGTTTTACATGGGATTCATAATTTTTTGAAATGTCGTTCGATCTTGGTCCATATTACATTGAAATTACAATGCTCGTTACCAGGGTGAGAAGAAAAAGAAGACAAAAACTGAGAAGTATTGGGATTGGGAATTAGCCAATGAAACAAAGCCTATATGGGTGAGTTGAAGCTATAATGTTATTTATTTAGATTTAGTATGGCCTGTTTGTTTAATGTGCACATATATTCTTTCTATACATATTACATCCTTCTTAAAAAAAATGTTTTTGTTCTTCTGCAGATGCGGAGTCCAAAGGAAGTTCAAAAAGAGGAGTATCAAGAATTTTACAAGAAAACTTTTAGTGAGTTCCTGGATCCACTTGGATACACTCACTTCACCACTGAGGTACTGAAATGACTATTGCTCTCTCTCATCCCCTTTGTCTTATTGTGTGCCTTAATAATTTGGTTGAAACAGACAATATGACTGGTTTGGAGTTTACTTAACTTTGATATCTGCGCAGGGTGAGGTGGAGTTCAGGAGTGTTCTCTATATTCCTGGAATGGGGCCTCTTAACAATGAAGATGTAGTAAATCCTAAAACAAAGAATATACGTTTGTATGTGAAGCGGGTATTTATCTCAGATGATTTTGATGGTGAACTGGTAAGTTTTTACATTTTGGAAACCACATGTATTTGAGCTTCCATTTTGTTCTTTGTTTTAGTGAAGATGTTTTTTTGTTGCATATACTGTTGTGCGTTAAATTTACATTGTGATTTTACTTTATGATTTAAAAACAATTCATACATCATTAACAATGTTGTTGTTCTAGATTCACATGCATATAATTTTTTATATAGCAAATCCACATTCGCATGCATATTCAACTTGTGATGTATATTCTGGAATGTTGAAACTATGGTTCATCGCTGCAATACACTGAATTAGTCTTTTTGCAGTTTCCGCGATACCTGAGCTTTGTTAAGGGTGTGGTGGATTCAAATGATCTTCCTCTTAATGTTTCTCGCGAGATTCTTCAAGAAAGTCGAATTGTAAGCCTAAGTTTTTCCGCCAATCTTTTATGCATTTTGTGAAGCAAATGCTATTGTTCTTTGTTTTTGTTATGCATTGGATACTGTTATCGGTTTCTATTGTGATCTTAGCCTCCGTCCATCTAATATTTTCAGGTAAGAATCATGAGAAAGAGACTTGTGCGGAAGACATTTGACATGATTCAAGATATTTCTGAGAGTGAAAATAAAGAGGTTGGTGGCCAGCAATTGAGTTGTCTTTTCTTCTTCCGTTGCACCCGAAAATTATTATTGACTAGAAAATGTTTGAATTTGATCCCAGGATTACAAGAAATTATGGGAGAACTTTGGCAGGTTCATAAAGTTAGGTTGCATTGAGGACTCTGGAAATCACAAGCGCATAACACCCCTGTTGCGGTTCTACTCTTCAAAAAGTGGGGAAGAACTGATAGGCTTAGATGATTATGTTGAAAACATGCCTGAGAACCAGAAGGCAATCTATTACTTGGCATCAGACAGTCTACAAAGTGCAAAAAGTGCCCCTTTCTTGGAAAAGTTGGTCCAAAAAGGCATTGAGGTATGTGTCGTGCGGAATTTGTGACAGTGCTGTCTCTCTATTTCTTTCTCTCTTTCTGACATTTCGTCTTCTTTTTGTCTTAGGTTTTGTATTTAGTTGAACCTATTGATGAAGTGGCTATCCAGAATCTACAGACATACAAAGAAAAGAAGTTTGTAGACATCAGCAAGGAAGATTTGGAGCTTGGTTAGTAATTGGCCTGGCCTTTCTGTACTACATCCAACGTTGTAGCTTCCTTGTTGTGTCTTTCTCACCAAAAGTTTATTATACCAGGTGACGAAGATGAGGTCAAAGAAAGGGAAACTGAACAACAATACACTCTTGTGTGCGACTGGATAAAGCAGCAACTTGGTGATAAGGTGGCGAAAGTCCAAGTCTCGAAGCGTCTAAGCTCATCTCCCTGTGTACTTGTTTCTGGAAAGTTTGGATGGTCTGCCAACATGGAGAGGTATTTGACTTGACCAGACCAGTGCTGTTAATTGTTTGCCTTCCCGTACTGTGATTGTGATAAAACATTTTGCTTCGGCAGATTGATGAAAGCACAGGCCCTTGGAGACACTGCAAGTTTGGAGTTCATGAGGGGCAGGAGAATATTGGAAATTAACCCAGATCATCCCATTGTTAAGGACCTAAAGGTAAGATCGCGAATGTTCTCTTCCAAAACACTAATTTAACTCTGCTAACTGAGAGAGGCGCATAAAAACGTGAGAGAGAACAAAAAACTACACAACTTCGTGTCGTGTCACTAGAAATATTCACGACTGAAGTACTGGACTTATATATGGATTGACTATTGCAGGCTGCTTGCAAGAATGCCCCTGACAGCACTGATGCCAAGAGAGCTGTAGAACTCTTGTATGACACAGCATTGATCTCCAGTGGATTCACGGTGAGCCGCAAGCATTTGTTTCTTCGGTTCTTGTAATGTGATAGTTTAACAGTAACTTTATGTTCTTACTTCTTTCTTCAATGACGCAGCCCGACAGCCCAGCTGATTTGGGAAACAAGATATACGAGATGATGGCAATGGCCCTCGGGGGAAGATGGGGTAGATTGGAAGACGAGGAGGCGGCTGACGGTACTAATGCGGCAGAATCCGATGCGAATGCCGCTGAAGCGGTGGAAGCACAAGTAGTTGAAGCATCAGAAGTGAGGACAGAGAGTGATCCATGGAGCGATTAGATGTGTTAGTGAGATTATAATATGTTGGATAAAAATTTTGGCCATAATTTAGTTACAAACTCAAGGGGAAGAAGCATAAGGTTGCTATGCGTGGTGTGGGGGAAAGCATGCCTTTTGTGTAGCTCTTCTCCCGAATGTTTTGTTATGGACTTGCTTTTACCAATTCTCTCCTTACGAAAACGATTCAGTAAACTGGAATATTAGGGACCTCGGTAACGTTCTATAAAATGGTTTTTGAAAAACTCGTATTCCGCGTTGTGATTTCAGAATGTGTCTATAGCTACTGAGAATGATTTTAGAGAATGAAAACATTGATAATGCACCTCATAGCAAGTAAAAGAAAAAGGTAAACATAAATTTATGTTTGGTAGTAGTGTCAGTGTGGTTGGGATGGTGCGGGTGAGATTAGTCAGTAAAAATGGTGGTTGGAGTGGCGGTTGAAGTGGTGAGAAAAAAGGTGTTAGTGGTGGTGGGATACAGGTGGTGGCGATAGCAGGGTAGAGAGAAACGGTGGAGGGGGAGGCGGGTGGTGGTTGTGGCGGCGACGGTGTTTGCGATGGTGGTATAGGATGGTTTTGTTAGCATTAAGGGTTGTGAGGGAGGGTTCTGAAAATGGTGGTTGAGAGTTAGGGATGGTGGTAGAGGTGGTGGTGGTGGCCAAGGTGAGGATAATGGGATGGAGAATGTGATTATGGTGGTGGCTGCGATGGTGGTAGTGGTGGTGCCTGTGACTGTAAGAAAAATTATCTACTTCTCTTATTAAAGAGGTGTACAAAAATATGATTACCATTAGTGCTAATTACATTTTACACCTTTAAAGTTTGAGGTGGTTTGCCACTTAGTACTACGGTCTAGTGGTATTTTTCTTCACTTATAAGTAAGAGGTCTTATGTTCGATTTTTGCCAAATGTGAATTTGAACCACATTATTGCTAGCCCATTGTGAAGTTAAAATCACCTCTGTTTGAGGTGGTTTAAATTGAGCCACGAGGTTTTAATTTTCTCAAATTGCACTTTAAGGTTTTGAAATTGTATCAATTCATACCTTTTATATATGAATTCAAAGTCAAATTATCAATTTAATAAAGATTCATATAATTCATCAGACCTATGTAGATTAAGAAAATGTCATAAGTCTTGAAAACAATGTAAAAAAATTAAAACTTCGTGACACATTTTAAAACTATAAAGGGTGCGAAATGTAAATAGCCCTTAAAAACGAAGAAATTAACCAGAAGCCCACCGCCATAGACAGACCGACTATTGGGTCAGCCCAATTATAGCTTTGAGTTTTGAAATGGGTCGACTCGGGAAAACGTCTAGCCCAAGCCGACGATCCAACGGCTTTATCTAACACACAGAGAACGTAGGTTTATGCAGGGTTTAAAGGCGGCCACTCGCCCAGTCACTCCTCCTTCCTCCCTCCCTCCACCCACCTCCTCCAGATCGCAGTTTTCCAATTCATATGCTCATTTTTGTTCTTATAACTAAATTTGTATTGTTCTTATAGCTCCAATTTTTCCTCAATTTTGCTGCTCCTTCGATCGTTGAAGATTTTTCGTTTGATGTCCCTTATCTTTCATCTCCTGCAACTTTGATCTTGGAAATATGTGGAGAAACTTCGCCAAAAAGGTTGCTTCCAGAAAGGCAAATCCTTCGTCACAGTTTCATTTGGGTTTTGCTACTTCTTCTTCAGTGAAATTTTCTCAAGAATCGAGCTTTATCGAGAAAACCAGGCATTTCGAGGCCCGGAATTGTGTAAACAATCGGTTATTGGTGATGGGTTTTCGACAAATTGGCGATACAGCCTCCCAAAAGGACGAATTGGGCAGATGCAGTTTGCTGAATCCGAGTTACTTTCATGGCGTTTCTGGGTTTTATGGCTATGCCAGAGGCTATGCCAGTGCTGCCGAGGCCATTGCGTCGACCGATGGGGATGAGGAGTCGTCGGGGTCCGAAGAAATTCAGGAATTGTTGGAGGATTTGATCAGAGAGAACAACAAGGTGGAGTCCCATTTCAAGCAGCCGAAGAAAGTGGTTGCTGGTATAGGAGTAGGAAAGTACAATCTCCTCCGGAAGAGGCAAATAAAGCTGGAGACCGAGGCGTGGGAAGAGGCGGCGAACGAGTACCAAGAGCTTTTAGTGGACATGTGCGAGCAGAAGCTTGCACCCAATTTGCCATACATTAAGTCATTGTTTCTTGGTTGGTTTGAGCCTTTACGAAACGCCATTGCTGAGGACCAAGAAGCCTGCAGGCAACCGAACAATAGAGTCAGTCATGCTCCGTATATTGATCACTTACCGGCTGATAAGATGGCAGTTATTACAATGCACAAGTTGATGGGGCTGTTGATGACAAATAATGGCGGAGTCGGGAGTGTCAGGGTAGTCCAAGCTGCTTGTGCGATAGGTGAAGCCATTGAGAATGAGGTATGCGAGCTCACTATTTTCTTATTTGGTAAATTCATGTTTGCTTTTTATTATTGAAATACGCAAATTCTCTAAATTTCTATGAACATTATATAGCTGTGCTGAATTTGGTTTTGGTCCTAAGTTGGTTGTACTTTGAACATTTTGGCTAGAATTTTAGTTAGCGATCAACCATCAGTCTGTTCGGTTTGGTAGAATATCATTACTTCAACTCCTTGTATTCATACAAACGTGAACTTCCCTTTTCTAGGATTACAATTTACATGTATTTGCAATATATGAAATTGAGTCCTTTGATCTCTCATGCCTTCATGACTAGTTGAAGGCTTTTCTCATGAGCTAGTAATGCTTCTTTCAGCATCCAGTGAAAATAATAGCGAAATAATGGTGACAGTACATTTTCCATTTATTGTTGGTTTTGAATGTTTTAGGAGTTAAATACCGTAATCATGTGCATCAGGTTAGGATACACAGGTTTTTGGAGAAGACAAAGAAGAAGAAGAACCCTACTGACAAGAAGCCCGAAGATGAATCTGATCCTGCGATCATTGAACAAGAACAACTGACGATCAGCGAGCAAGAGAAACTGACGAAAGAACAACAGAGACTTAGGAAAAAGGTTAACAAACTGATAAAAAAGCAGAAAATGAAGCAAGTGAGGGAGATTGTGAAGGAACAAGAAGACTTAAAGCCATGGGGTCAGGAAGCCCATGTTAAGGTTTGTGATGCTTATAGAAATAATTATGCAAACTATCTTGTTATTGTTGTTGCTATATTATCGTGGTCCTTGTACTTGCCAGGTTGGCTGTCGATTGATTCAGTTGTTGATGGACACAGCTTATATACAACCTCCAGTTGATCAATCAGGAGATGATCCACTTGATATACGCCCCGCATTTGTACATGTCCTTAAGACTATCACTAAAGACACACAGTAAGAATTGTTGGATCTTTTTCCTGTGTCTATCTAGCTCCCCACCAGTTCTATATGCTTATACTTCTGTGGGTTTCTTGTAATAGGAAGACTAGTAGGAGATATGGTGTTATAGAATGCGACCCATTAGTTCGCAAAGGCATGGAGAAATCTGTAAGTAGAACAATTTTAACTGATTTGTCTCATGCTATCATTCTAGTTTGTTTTTTTATTTGTTTTTGTTCTTGCGACTTACAAGGGAAATAATCTTCTTTCCTTCTAATTTGTACAAATGAATTTATACCTGAGTAAAACAAGTCTACTGATTTCTGTTCTGTCCAAGCAGGCAAGGCACATGGTCATTCCTTATATGCCTATGTTGGTACCCCCTATCAACTGGACAGGGTATGTAGTATTTAGATTAGTTGGAGTTTTAGCTTTGAATTAGCTAGATTAAGCACTTCGGGGTTTTTAGCCGACTCTTATTGCCTGTTGGTATATACTTTGGCAGGTATGACAGAGGAGCATATTTATTCTTACCATCCTATGTTATGCGAACTCATGGAGCGAAACAACAACGCCAAGTTGTTAAAAGGACTCCTAGGACGCAATTAGAACCTGTTTTTGAGGTTTGAAATCCCCAGGAACTGTTACTTTCGGTTTCAGTATTGTATCTGCTCCTGCCTTTAGAATTTGTTCACAAGCTATGTTTCATCAGAAACATCCCTTAAATGTTTTCCTCTAGTGCGAGGGTTCTCACTTGTACTTATTAGTTTTTCCCCCTAATCTCTTGACTGTTCTCTGTATTTAGGCCCTGGATACTCTTGGAAGTACCAAATGGAGGGTGAACAAACGGGTACTTGGTGTAATAGACAGGATATGGGCTAGCGGAGGCCGTCTTGCTGACTTGGTTGACCGTGAAGATGTGGGTTATTTTTAACTGGATTTGCTTTTCATACTTCCAAGCTTTGACAGAAACTATTTTGTTTTGCTTCAACGTGTCATCAACATGTAATTCAGCATCTAAGTATTACTGGTTTTTATCAATAAATAATCTTCATTTTGTTCCTGCTTTAAAAAAGGTTCCATTGCCTGAAGAACCAGACACAGAAGATGAGACAGAAATAAAAAAATGGAAGTGGAAAGTTAAAGCTGCAAAGAAGGAGAATAGTGAGAGACACTCACAGCGGTGTGACATAGAACTCAAACTTGCTGTAAGAATAATTCCTGTTAAGTTAAATAATGCACCCATCTTAGATACTCTGATATTAAGTAAGTTTCTCTGAATGGGAATAGGTATCTCGAAAAATGAAGGATGAAGAAGGCTTCTACTACCCGCACAACCTTGATTTCCGTGGTCGTGCTTACCCCATGCACCCATATCTAAACCATCTTGGTTCTGATATGTGCCGAGGCATCCTGGAGTTTGCAGAGGGACGACCTCTTGAAAAGTCAGGCTTACGGTGGTTGAAGATACATTTGGCAAATTTATATGCTGGTGGCGTGGACAAACTACCCTTTGATGAGCGAGTAGCATTTACTGAGAATCATGTGGATGAAATTTTTGATTCGGCAGTCAGACCTCTTGAAGGGAAGCGCTGGTGGTTGGGTGCTGAGGATCCTTTCCAATGCTTGGCAGCATGTATTAATCTCTATGAAGCATTGAGAAGCCCCTCTCCAGAGACTACCATTTCATATATGCCTGTCCACCAGGTAATTTTTCTCTCGGAATATTAATATCGTAACCTACAGACAATATTTAGTGATTTTGGTAAAGATGATTTTGTTATCCAATATCGATCGGAGTCTCTTTTCTGTTGCAAGGATGGTTCATGTAATGGTTTACAACATTATGCTGCTCTTGGAAGGGACAAGGTAATGAACCTTTTAAATATTCTTTACAGAGCAGTTATACTTGCCTTAATTGCTTGTGTGAGTTTTTGTTTTGTTGATCAAACTTCTCATCTCTTTCTTTCTTTCTTTTTTTAGCTTGGAGCTGCTGCTGTTAATCTTGTGGGGGGAGAGAAACCTGCAGATCTTTACTCAGGAATTGCTGCCAGGTAACTGTTTCGCGTTGAGTTGAGTTGAATGGCAAATATACATTTTTGGCATTGTTGCATTTTTAAAGATGTAAAAACTTAGAAGAGTAAGCAACCTGATTCATTTCCCTAATACACCACTGATAAGTGGTATCTTTTTTATTAATTCGTCTTAATGATTTTTTTTTGTGGCTGTGCAGGGTACTCGATATAATGCGGAGTGATGCAGAGAAAGATCCTGCCACTAATCCAAATGCATTGCATGCTAGGCTGTTAATTAATCAGGTTAATATCATTAATTGTGCTTGCAAAATCCAATTTATATGAAGCTTTTCATTGGATAATAATGCTGAAATAGTTTGCAAAAAGTTTAAATGTTGTAGAATTTTCCCAGTTTTGATGACTTGGCCACCACAATAACGTTGCAAACAAATTATTTGGCTTGCTTTGTTAAGAAAAGAATTTACTTGAGCTCTGCTCTTTGCTGCTGCTTAATGTGATGTTTCTAATATCTGGCTTGTGTAATGGGAAATTTTAGGTGGATCGTAAATTGGTGAAGCAAACAGTTATGACGTCTGTATATGGTGTTACTTATGTTGGTGCACGTGATCAAATTAAGAGGAGATTAAAAGAGCGTAATAACATAGCTGATGACTCGGCGCTTTTTAACGCAGCTTGCTATGCTGCAAGGGTAAGTGAATAAAACTAGCGGATGTTTCTGTGTCCAATGTCTGTGTATGTAATGAAGTCTGTATTGATTATTTTACTTTCTGAGCAGACCACCCTGACTGCACTAGGAGAGATGTTTGAAGCTGCAAGAAGTATTATGAGTTGGCTCGGTGAATGTGCAAAGGTCTGTTTCATCCACTTTGTCATCTGTTTGTTCTTCATGAGATATGTGAATGGTTAACTGTTAAGTGCTTCAAAAGCTAAGCACATGCACAAGGGATAGATGTGGATTCTATGTTTGAGAATATCATGTCTTTAACTAAGTCTGTATTGTTCTCATACTAGTCCTGACAGCGATATTTGAACAAAAATAGGTGATAGCTTCGGAGAATCATCCTGTTCAGTGGACCACTCCCCTTGGACTTCCCGTTGTACAACCCTACCGACAATTAGGAAGGCATCTGGTAATATTCTTAACAACTTCTCGAAATTTCCAATGTGGATATATATTTTACTTAGTTACAAAAAGATTCTGAGTTTTTCGTTTTAAGGCGAGCTCGAGCATGTAAATAAGTTGCTGCTTTGAAAATGCAGATTAAGACTTCCCTTCAGGTGTTGACTTTACAAAGAGAAACTGACAAGGTCATGGTTAAACGGCAGAGGACAGCCTTTCCCCCAAATTTTGTGCACTCCCTTGACGGTTCCCACATGATGATGACTGCTGTTGCCTGCAAGAAAGCAGGCTTAAATTTTGCAGGTTTCTGCTGGATTTTTATTTTCTATTGTCTTTTACTCTCCTGTATAGGGAAGTACTTGTATACTAGTTGAGTTTTGCCAATTTACTGCTAATGATTACAGGAGTACATGACTCATATTGGACGCATGCATGTGATGTTGACGAAATGAATGGGATACTAAGGGAGAAATTTGTTGAACTCTACAATGCACCGATACTGGAGAATGTGAGTATATAGAATGATGCTGATTTTGCCTAGTGAAAATTTGTGAACATACCCGTTAGCTTTTTCTGACTGAATTGAAATTGCTCTTCCCATGTTATATTGCCTGTCTAATTTGTTACTTTTATGTCTACAGTTGTTGGAGGGCTTTCAAGAGTCTTTCCCCAACATGACTTTTCCCCCGTTGCCAGATCGTGGAGACTTCGATCTCAGAGATGTTCTTGAATCTCCCTATTTCTTCAACTAGTCCGAGCCAGATGATTGCCAGGCGGCTGTGCCCTTTTTGGTCGCTTTAGTTCCCCATATCATTCACAAGGTGATGAAATTTTATTTAATCTCTCTCATTCAAGGACGTGAGAAGGTCAAGGAGAGCGAATTCCGATGAAAAAAAATGCTTCATGTTCGGCTGCAGCTATTAATCTGCTGTTTGTACTTGTACATATGTCAAGAAGGGCTATCTTCACCAATTAGCTGGAGATATCCCACGGGGCTTGGCCGTCTTCTGCATCCACTATTTGAAAGGATTGGGGAAATAGGATGGTCAACAAGCAGCATTCGAGAAAATTGAGACATCCCCATGGATGTGAATCAGAGAAAAACTAAAGCGCCAACAGAGTTGATTCAAACAAATAGGCGAACGACGTTAGACGAACATTGAGGACGTCTTGATTCTCTGAGTGCAACAGATTAAGGGTGGGCATAAATCGTCAACATAAATGTTGTCAGTTCCGTTTGTAAAATTTTGTTTCGTTACGGTTCATTTCAAAGGAAATGTAGAATAAGTTCATGTAATGATTGTTGATTCTTGCTCAATTTTGATGCAGAATTCATATGATTTTAAGGTGAAATTTACACAGGAAATTAGAGAGGTGGCATTGGATACACAAATACCGTCTTGTTTTTCGGTTTGACACCTTCCAACGTTAGGCACTAAAGCAACATAAGTTCAGTTTTACAAAAGCTGTTTTATGAACCAAAGCGTGTCAATATTTTAGAGAGACGGGTCAGTTGTCCATTACTAATTACACTGTTTGCGAAATAGGACGGATGTTGGGATTTTATCACAAGCATCAGTGTAATTAGAAGTGGAATTACTCGGTAGGGGAAAGTGTTCTTCAAGATGACTTAAGGTATTGCATTAGAATTTTCGTACGTATAATTATACATACACGATCGAAGGCTGTATTTTTGCTTTCGCTTTGTCTTACATATATCTCCCTGGAAAACTTGAGTGTTTTCCTGGATTTCAAATGACAATGCTCTACAGGTATAGTATAGGTTGTTCATCTAACAACAGCCTCTTAACAGTCACACCTTCTCTTTGAACAAGGCAGTAGCATTGCTGTATATCGCCATCAGATTCGCAAACACAGCCAGACCGATCATGAAAACGGATAAGATCTTGTCCTTCGTCGTTGCTATGCCGTGTTTGTCCCTGAATCACAAAATTTTGATATCGAATGCACATAAGTTTGCATGCGCGCACACACGTCATTGCTGAACTTGAAAATGAAAAACAATATGAATGTCACATAACTCACCTTAGAGCGATGGCAGCAGGAAAGATGAATCCGATGCAGACTGTAGCGGTCGCTCCAGAGAACTGGAAAACATCCCAGATGCTGGGAATAAAATTTGCGCCCAAGAAGACGAGAGAAATTAGTCCGATGGTGCTTAATGTAAACCTACAATTGTCGGAAACCAGAGGCCTAGACGAAGGAAAGAGGAGGTCATCCAAGTTGAGTCGCAGTGGATGGAAAATAACGGGAAAAACAAGCATGAGGTGGAGGGCATAGCTGATGCGAACGATATCATTGAGCAAAAAGCTGTAAGGGATGCCAAGGTTGGTGTCGAAATTGGCTAGCACATCGTCAAGAGTTGAGTCCCCGAATAGGAGGAAACCGAAAAAGCTAGTCAGAATGTAAACAGTAGAGCACAAAGCCAATGATGTCTGTACAATTGGTTGAATCAAGGAAGTGTCTTCGAGCTCACTGTCGATAGTATGCACTGCAGGAAAAGAAATTCTCGTTAATGTTTAAGCTTTTTAGCTTGCAGATAACAGCAGCATGTTGTTGTGGATCAGCTAGCCATACCGTTGAAGTGGCAGATGAAGGCCGTCACAAGGACAGGAACAACTGTGAAGAGATTCCACACAGATGCAATATCCGACACGTTAGGGAGGAGCCTGGGCATGGAAATACCTCCATAAAAGAGTTTAGTAACTACAATTCCTGCAGTAATAACAAGAAAAACAATCGCCAGCGCAACTGCTAAAGCAGATGTGTATCTCAACGAATCTGCAAGCACAGAAAGGAACAAGTTACGTAAACGCTTCATCAACATAATGTACTGGGATAGAATTGCAACTCGTAGAGTTACTGACATGAACTATCCAATCACAAGTTTGCGATAAGATGTTCAGTTTTGGGTTCAATCTCACAAAACAAACAGTGTATATGTACCTATTCGCTTCAACGATGCCAATGGAGCAAACACGAAGATGGTTGCGACGAGCAGAACGAAGGTGCGGCCGTTCCACCAGTGTTCACCAAACCACCCTTCTAACACCCCAGCATGGTGAACTCCAGTTGAAGAAGTTCCAGAAAGCACGTCACCTAAGCCACATGAAAATTTGGATAAGAATAACTGAGAACTACCCATTTTACTTAACTTGCAAGAAAGAAATACAAGTCCCAGCATCTTCTGAATTGATTATTCAAGAGCAGCTTTTCTTATAATTTGGATGTTTAGAATTACACTAGCGATTTTGGCATTCATTCTGTCGCTATATGTGCTCCAAACTGAATATTTTAAGTGAAATTTGCACTCGTGTGAATTGCAGGAGGCAAAACTAGTAGCGTTAAAATCACTAGCCTTCCAATACTTTGGAGAGTAAGGGTAGCTTCTGGAAGGGCTAAGGCGTTTCTAACTATGTTTGACAAATAAAAAGCACTACTTTTACGAAAAAATTTGACATGTTTATACTAAGAGCTTGGCTCCTTAACGTTGAGGAGGAGCTCCTCTTCAAAATTCTTATCAGCATATTCACAAAACTTTGTGTTTATAATCAAAACTGTTCATATTATAAATCATTCTATAATGATCATATTTGCAAACAATATTTAAAACTAAGGTCGTTTAGTCAATCAATTGTACCAAATAGATATACAGTTCATTATACTTTTACCAATTCTGTCCATCTGATTTTAAACAGTTAGATAACTAAACGATAATAACTTTAATTGATTTTTTTTGTAAAAATGATCTTCAAATAGTGATTTACGATATAAATAATTCGATTATAAACACGAAATTATGTGAATATGCCACAAAATATTTTGAGGAGTTTCTCCTCAATCTTTGAGGACCCAATTTTGAAACACTTCTAACAAAAGTACTTATAAGGAAAAGTGCTTCCATAGATGAGCCCTAAGATTATGAATTGAACCCAATTAAAAATTTAGACTTCACACCTAAAAATCAGGACAGAACGAAAACATGGATTTACCAATGATGATCATGTAGATGATGAGGGTTCCAAGATTGTTAACCAAGATGCACAGCTGAAACACAACTTTCCCAGCTTTCCCAAAAGCATCCCCCATCACCCCTCCAAAAGTCGCAGCCTTCCCGACCCTACTGAACCTCAGCAGCATCTCCACCGACGCCTCCGTCAGAACCGCCACAAACACGATCATCCCAATCCCAACGCCGAGTCCCAACACTTTCATGGTGGCCGGCAGCGCCATAATCCCGGCGCCAATAATGGTGGTCGACAGATTAAACACCGCGCCGGTGAAAGATGCCCCATTAAACTCCCCCGCTGCTGGCTCATCATCTTGGTCCGTCCGACTTGGCAGTAGCGGAGAATCCTCGTTCGTAGGTTGCTTCCATTTTGTTGGATTCCTGGGATTTTTGCTGTCAGTGGTCATTGTTTGTTAAAGCGAGTGACACTTTCAAAGTCTCTTTTCTTTTGTGTGGAAATTCGTAGCCGCTTTGTTAAGTAATCTTGATAAAGAACACGTAACAGGACAACTGGTAATATCAGGCAACCAAAATAAATGTACTCTGTCACAAACTAATCTTGCGGCGTAAATGTGAAAATTTAAGAGTTTTAACGAAAATTACTTTAATGAAAAATTATATTTTTATATTAAAAAATTAATTATATATTATTTATTTTATCTTTTATTTTATCCTTATCGTTAAAATTTAAAAATTTTAAATCACTTTCATTAATTTTCCTCAAATTCAAAGCATAATGTTGTGTTAATAGTTCAGAATGTTACGCCGCGCCGTGAGAATGTAGATAAGCTTTTAGGAAACGATGGTGGTTGGGATGTTCTTATCCATTCAGGTGATGAACAGCTACATTGGGCAGGCAATTATTTGTCGTGTTGTAATAATTGTGCTCACAAAGTCCTAATCTTTAGCAAAAGTAATCATCTAGGGTGTGATATCATTTTATTTTTCACGCCATCTTTTCATTTTTGATTATCAGATTGGATGAATTGAATAAAATCAACAAATAAAAATTAATAAAAATTATGTAAAAAATACATCTTAAATAATTAAAGAATTGTTATTGGCATTCCAAAATTCTCATTCTGCGTTCCAAACTTTCTATATTTAAAAAAAAAATACACTTATAAAATGTAGAATAAAATTTTTAAAATGTTAATCACACTTTCCAATAATTATTAATGTGTTTCTAATTGGGACGTCACTCATTGAATGTGTCACGTGATTAATGCTGGGTGCTTGTGGTCCGAACGATCAGAAATGTTAGGTACGGCGGTGGACCGCCGAACAGGACGGTTTGCAGTCAGAGCTGATAGGTTGGACGACGTGGAGAAGTTTGAGTGGATGATGAGTCTGGAAAGACCAGGCTTGTAGATTTGGTTTCATTGTCTTTCTAAAAACGCTTCTATTTTATCAAATTATTCAAAAACAACTTCAGAACCATGCATCGATCGATAGGGGTAGTTTTGACATTTTTGTGATTGTGTATGGTCCAACTCGCACAGCTACAGTTCTCACTGTAGATAGGGCACGAAAGAATGATAGCGACGGCAACGATGATAGACGCGCCGTGCTGGGACTCTTGCGGCAACTGGTGAAGGATGATAACGACAGCACTGTTAAAAAATACAACAACTTCTGAAAGTGTGGTTCCTTGTGCAGGAAACAAGTGCACAAACAATGAATATTTCAACGACAATCCGAATGCTTTCCAGTAGTCACCAGTCTGTAAGGCATGCATCGTTGCTGTTCTTGCTTGAACTTTCAAGATCACAATCGTTATGCGAGAAAATTGGGTCAGAGCCGTTGTATTTCAGAGCTCTCGCACAGCTCTCATCATACCATCCAAATGGCAAATTACTACAAGAAGCTGGAATTATACAAGTCATGGTTGAAGAGATGTTCATTAAACAAACCAATGGACTCAAAAGCGAAGCAGCCGCAATCCTTGCAAGTATATTCGAGTCAGGGCATGAGCTCGAGTCCCCGCTAATTCTCATGGTCTCTATGACTTCCGACTATGTTGTGTGCAACATCATCGATATACTCAAGAACGCAACTGCCCAGGTATCAGCAATCGGGTTGGAGAATCTTTCAGCAGAGTCAATAAAACTATCAAAACCGCCACAAATCAAGAGAAAGAAGTCGTTGCACCTGCCCAAGTATCTAACTTGTGGATCACCAAGGAGGAGGAATACACCGCTGTGCCCGGTTCACAGAGGGATATGTTCTTCACAGTACACATCAGCATTGTTGATGCGAAGGCGGTTTAGAGGCTGTTAGTGTGTTCGGGGCATGAGAATGCGGAAGTTGTCGAAGCTGCGTTGTCGGCAATATGTACATTGTTGGATGACAAAGTTGATCATGCTGTGCATCATGTTTTGAATGTGGTGAAAGAGCACAGGAGAAGGGGCTGTGGCAGCAGTCGTTTTGGGTGATTGAGAAGTTCTTGAATAAATCTATTTTTTACACAAGCGATACTGGAAGAGGGAGATTCAAACTCGGAAACCTCGAGTGCAAGGGATAATGTTCTTAACATACTGAGCTACAAGCCTCTTACACAATTTTGTAAATCTTCAATGAACTAAGTTTTTATGGATTCTTTGATCGTTCATTGATATATATATATATATATATATATATGTCAAACCTGAGTCGAAGGTTCATATAGATTAAATCACACACATTCAGAGGGAGTTAGGTACACTCTATTTTTAGCTATTGCGTTTTTTTTCCTCAGATTTTTTAATAAGCCATTAGCTAAATCTGGTTTCAAAGAGTTTTTCTTGATATAAAATTTGCCTGAAAAATAAAATAAATTTAAAAGGTATTGGTAACTTTTGTTCATCATAAATCACATCGAATAACAAAACAAATAAGACTGACACAATAAAATTCACCTAAACAATAACAAACAAGGAACAAGAGAGGAAATTTGACTCCATTGCTTTACATATAACAAACACTTTCATACACAAATTTGCAGTTCAATTGTTTAAGAGTATTTATCCAAGCTACCGAATTCCTGGATTTGATCAAATATATATTCGCCTGTATCAAAAATATTAAAAATATATAAACACTTTCCTCGGTTAGTTGGCCAAAGCAAATCCTCCCTACTGTGACATTTGTAATACAAATACAATGGAGCAGGTCTTGGCCGGCAATGCTTGAGAACCACTTCAAAATTGACAAAATATAATTCCTTCTGATGATCCAAATTTCAAATGTTGTCCTTCGACCAACAATATTGTTTCTAGCTTTTGTATTTAACCTCCATCTTACAACCTAATACAACATTTATACATGTATATTTGTCTCCACCATAAAAATTTGAACTAAACTTGTACATCCCTTGGATTGCCGGCATGAGATGGTTTTAAAAAAAAATCAATATTTTTAATGATCTTCGGCCTTTATATATGTCGACTCTTGCGCAGCTGAGGCTAACAGCAATAGGGTTTTCATCTCTACATCCAGACTCGATCGAGCGAGCACTGATTCGTTTGGAACATTCTCTGGTGTTAGCGTTTTGAAAATGGAAGAAGGAAAAAATGCACTGAGAATGAAGAAATGCTGCTATTCTCTCTGCAAGTTACAGAGGAACCTTTTCATTCTTTTGTAAAGTATGTTTTCCACACAGCACACACAATCGTGAAAAAGGGAATAACTCTGTTAACAAGGCTTAGCTGGATACACACACCAACAATACAATCTCAGCCTTACACTTGTCATAATCTAAGACTAAGTGAATACACAATTAGAAACAAGGCTTATTTACTTTAACTTTACTTAGCTCACAGCTTATACACTAATACTCCCCTTTAAGCTTTGAGCAGATATAACTCCAAGTTTGTCCCTGAGATAGTTGAATCTGTCCTTTGGTAATGCCTTGGTGAAAATGTCTGCCACTTGTTCTTTGGTAGGACAGTAAACCAAGTCAATTATCCCTTGCTGCAAGGCATCCTTGATGAAGTGATATCTCCGGTCAATGTGTTTTGTCTTCTGGTGAAACACAGGGTTCTTGGATATTGAGATTGCAGATGTGTTATCACACTGCAGAGGAGTTGCCTCAGCTTGTAATTCTCCAAAATCTTCAAGAACAAACCTGATCCATATAGCTTGAGATGTTGCTTCGGCAGCACTTATATATTCAGCCTCTGCTGTGGATAGTGCAACACAATTTTGTTTCACAGAAGCCCATGAGAACACTCCACTGCCAAAAGAAAACGCATAGCCTGAGGTACTCTTGCTGTCATCTATTGATCCTCCCCAATCACTATCACAGAAACCAACCAAAACTGCCTTCTTGCCTTTCATATAATGCAAACCATAGTCCAGTGTTCCCTTAATATATCTGAGCACTCTCTTAGCTACTCCATAGTGCTTGTTAGAAGGGCCATGCATATATCTAGCTAACAAACTAGCTGCATACATCACATCTGGTCTTGTAGCAGTAAGATACAATAAACTGCCTACAAGTTTTCTGTATTTCTCTTCATCTGCTGCACCACTTCCATCTTCTTTACTTAACTTTTCAGTAGCCACAAGAGGAATAGAGACAGATTTACATTCTTTCAACCCAAATTTATCCAACAGAGAAGAGGCATACTTCTTTTGATGAATGAAGATGCTAGATTCTGTTTGAATCACCCCCATTCCCAGAAAATGGTGAAGAAGACCCAAGTCTGACATCTCATACTTCTCCTTCATATCATCTTTGAACTCATCCAGCATATCTTGATTGTTTCCAGTATACACAATATCATCCACATATATGGAAACTATTAGTATATCCTTTTCTCCCCTTGTCTTAGTGTATAGAGTTGCTTCACTTAAGCTTTTCTCAAACCCACACTTAGCAAAATAGCTGTCAATCTCTCCATACCAGGCCCTAGGCGCCTGTTTCAAGCCATAAAGAGCCTTGTGCAGCTTGTAAACCTTATCTTCCTTGCCACTAATCACAAACCCTTCAGGTTGATCAACATATACTTCTTCCTGCAATATTCCATTTAAGAAAGCAGACTTAACGTCTAATTGAAATAGCTTCCAGCTTCTGTGTGCAGCAAGTGCAATTAGTGTTCTGATGGTGTCCAATCGGGCAACTGGAGCAAACGTCTCATTGTAATCAAGTCCTGGTTTCTGCACATATCCTTTAGCAACCAGCCTTGCCTTGTTCTTTTGTACTGAGCCATCCAAATTTAGTTTGGTTTTGAACACCCATTTCACACCAATAACCTGCTTATCACTTGGTCTGTCTACAAGCTTCCAAGTCTCATTTTTCTCAATCATGGACAATTCTTCTTTCATAGCTTTTATCCAAGCTTTATCTTGTGCAGCTTCCTCATACTTCTCTGGCTCCACAATACAAAGATTGCATTGTGCTAGAATATCACTGATATTTCTCCATTTAACTGGTGTATGGTCATATGGACTAGTGATCTCAACAGTTTCAGAGACATCTCTATCTTGTTCTTCCATTTGATTACTGTCTACTATTTCTGTCACTTCTTGTAGACTGAAATCATTCACAGTCCTATACTGATCTTGAATGTTAGTTATTGCAATAGACTTCTCTGAATTCTCCTTCCAATTCCAAGACATAGTTTCATCGAAGACCACATCCCTTGATAGAATTAGCTTCCTTGAACATGGGTCAAATACTCTGTACCCTTTCTCACAAGTTGCATAACCCACAAACACACCTTTGACAGACTTTGCATCAAGCTTTTGTCTTCTTTCAGCTGGTACATGAACATAACAGAGTGATCCAAACACCTTTAAGTGACCAATTCCTGGTTTTCTCCCACTATAGGCTTCAAAAGGAGTCATGTTCTCAAGAGCTTTTGTAGGCGATCTGTTCAGAATATAAACAGCTGTATGTACAGCTTCTGCCCACAGAGAGTATGGCATGCTCTTATCATGAAGCATTGCCTTAGCCATCTCTACAACTGTTCTATTCTTTCTCTCCACTACTCCATTTTGCTGTGGAGTATAAGCAATGGATAACTGTCTTTGTATGCCTTCAGATTCCAACAACTTGCTGAATTCAGTTGAGAGAAATTCTCCCCCTCTGTCACTTCTTAGACATTTCACTTTAAATCCACATTGTAACTCCACCATTGTTTTGAACTTTCTAAAACAGATTAGTGCCTCAGACTTATGTCGTAGGAAATAAACCCATGACATTCTTGTGTGATCATCAATAAACAACATGAAATATTTATTCCCAGCAATTGATTCATTATTCATGGGACCACACAAATCTGTGTGTATCAATTCTAGAGGATTATTGGCTCTCCAAGCTTGTCCTTTTGGAAACCAATCTCTGTGTTGTTTTCCCATTTGACATCCTGCACACACACCATCAACATTTTCAAGGTGCGGAAGACCATGCACCATTTCTTTTTCTCTAAGCTGCTTGAGGCTTCTAAGATTTAGGTGTCCTAGTCTCTTGTGCCAAGTCCAAGTATATTCAGCTACACTAGTTTTCAATGCAACTTGATCAGTTTGCATTAAAAACAAAGGGTAGCACTATTACTTTTCATCTTAACCTTGATAACCAGACAATCAAGTGAAGGACCATCAAAGATACAACACTCTCCTCCACCAAATAGCAAATAATATCCATGTTCGTCCATCTGTCCCACACTCAACAGATTTTCCTTCAAACCAGGTAGAAACATGACTTCCTTGATGCATTTACTACCAGAATTTGTATCAATCATAAGTGAACCTATTCCAGCAACATCTACCAGATTTCCAGTGGGCATTTGTACCTTTCCAGTGACATTTGTCCTTACATCCCTAAGTAGCTCAACATTTCCAGTCATGTGGTTACTACAACCACTATCAATGTACCAGTTTTCATTCACCTTGACCTCAGTAATTGCACTGTTAGCATAAAACAGATTTCCTGTCACTTCTGCCTGATTAGCACAGTTTGCCTTCTGAACAACCTTGCCTGCTGTGCATTCTCTAGCCCAATGTCCAAACCTATCACAGTTGTGACATTTGGATTGCCCCTTGTATCGACATTCTCCAAAGTGAAACTTAGAGCACACTTTACACTGTGGTTTAACTATATCTTGCTTCACATACCCAGAAGAGTTTGAGTTCTGTGTAGAATTAGTGAATGACCTCTGTTGAAACTTAGGCTTAGATTCCCATTTCTTTCCCTTCGAATTCAAGTGCTTATAGGATTTGAATGTACCAGATTGAGCATTTCCACTAGTTTGTCCTTTTGAACTCACAGAGAATGAGGCAAAAGCCTTTTCAGTGACATCAACATTATGCAAATCAAATCGTTGTTCTTGACTCTTCAAAATTGCTACAACCTCCTGCAGTTCTACAGTTTCTAAGCACTTGGTGTTTTCAATAACTAGACATATGGGATCATATGGTTTACTGAGACTAATGAGCACTTTCTGTACAAGCCTTTCATTAGACAGATTCTCACCAAATGTTTTCATCTGATTGATCAATTCATTTAGCCTAGTAAGATACCCAGACAGAGTTTCATCATCACGCATCCTAGCATACTCAAATTCACGTCTCAGATTTTGTAGTTTCACAGATCTTACCTGATCACCACCATGGTACTCACCATATAACAGATCCCATGCCATCTTCGCAGAGTCTGCATTGGCTATTCTAGGGAATATCTGATCTGAGACTGCGTTCTGAATAATACCCAGAGCTTTTGCATCTTGCATATATGCTGCGACCATTTTCTCATCGTCTTCTTCTTCCTCTGAGCTTCCTTCAGCCTTCTTCTTCTTCTTTGTTTCTGAGATCGTAATCCCTTTTTCAACTAATTTCCATAACCCATGAGATTTGAAGATCGTCACCATCTTGATTCTCCAGAACTCGTAGTTCTCACCGGAGAAGATCGGAGTTCTCACCTCAGAACTTCCAGGTCCAGCCATCTTCGAGCTTTGATGATGCGAATACAAATCGAAATCGAGTTTTGTAAATTTCCAGCAACGTCACCCAACCCGGAACGAGTTCGAGTGTAGCTCGATTGGTTTTACGCCCAGATCTCAAACAATCGATCCTGGCTCTGAGGCCATGTTAGCGTTTTGAAAATGGAAGAAGGAAAAAATGCACTGAGAATGAAGAAATGCTGCTATTCTCTCTGCAAGTTACAGAGGAACCTTTTCATTCTTTTGTAAAGTATGTTTTCCACACAGCACACACAATCGTGAAAAAGGGAATAACTCTGTTAACAAGGCTTAGCTGGATACACACACCAACAATACAATCTCAGCCTTACACTTGTCATAATCTAAGACTAAGTGAATACACAATTAGAAACAAGGCTTATTTACTTTAACTTTACTTAGCTCACAGCTTATACACTAATATCTGGTTCCTTCGAAGATGGCTTCTTTTTCGATAGAGGAGTTCGTTGGGGACGGGGTTCTGAAAGGACTGATTCCGAAGCTGTTAGATGAAGGCTGGGATGATGTACCGACCTTGAAAATCATGAATACAGATGATATGGATGCATTAAACATGACAGAACCGGAGAAGGTTAGTTATTTAGACTCTTATTCAAAGTTAAGTTTTACATTCAGTTTTTCAGTAATCATCTCCTTGACCGCTGAACATCGAGTACAAATCTAAAAGGGATGTCTTGTAATCACCATATCAATCTGCTTCTAAGGCATTTATTTTCTTATTATTTTTTCTCTAGGATGCATTGGAAATCAGGTCTTACCTGCACGACCGAGCTTTGATGCAATATGGAGATAGGCTCGAGTCCAGTGGGAAATGTCTGTCTGAGCTCCTTAACTTAAGCACTGTAGAGCTTTCTTCTCAGTTTGGCATGAAGCGAGGCCATATTGCCCGTTTCATGGACAGAACCTGTGCTTTTGCGGATCATCTACCAAAGTCTCATCCTAGCCCTGCTGCAACAGGAAGAATGGGCTTACAATCGAAAAATACTAGCATTCAAAGGAGTTTTCAATCTGTAAATTCTCAAAAGATCCTGAGTAAATTACCAACAAGAACTAGTTCAATTAACGGCAAATCTCTAGAACAATCACTGGCAAGTTTCAAGATCAGGGATGGATACATCTTCAAAGGGATCGTTGCCATAGAGCCAGCTGAACCTAGAGCATGTGGTTGTGTACAACCTGATCCTGTAGCTGACAAAGTTGCTCCATACTCCACCATCGAAAACATCTCGGTTCAGAAGTTGACACCAGAGTATAAGATTGGAATGGAGCATTTGGTGAAAACCAAAACACCTCCGATGAAGGCTTCAGAACTGTGGAGAAACAAACCAGCAGTGATTCTCTGCATTCGACGTCCTGGGTAAAATCTTTTACTCTGCATCGCAACATGTCTTTGTTTTAACAGATCCTGGTACTCTCCATTATATTAGGTGCTGAATTTTCTGTCATGAACTCAAAAAAATAGGAGATATCGTTGATCATAGCTTTCATATAGGGGTGTAAAGTCTTAAGTAAATATAAGACACTTAAAGACGGATATTCATAAATTAAAATGAAGAGGCACATGAAGCAAGTATATTGCTATAGGATGGTATCCTTGTCTTATGGTCCGAAAGGAAGTATATGAAACAGACAAAAAATGATGTACGACCATGAAAAGCTGGCTCGACTCCAGTGAGAAATAGAGTTGTATCTAATTCAGTAATTTGAGTCAAAGTGTAAGCATCTTTCTTGAAACTAAGTTCTTTTGTATGTATTGAACTTGAAACAGGTGCATCATGTGTAGAGCTGAAGCTCACCAGCTATATGCCAAAAAACCCATATTTGATTCACTGGGGGTTCAACTATTTGCAGTTCTTCGTGAGTATATGGAGTCAGAGGTATAACTACATTTAATTTCCGACTCTTACCATCAACTTTGGATGACATATTGTTTTGATGCAGATAAAAGACTTCTGGCCTCGATATTGGGGTGGTGTTGTATTGTATGACCGCGGAATGGAATTCTTCAAAGCACTTGGTGGAGGGAAACTGCTCAAGGAAAAATTCCTGTCAGGTTTTGTTTTCAACCCTCGAGCTAGAGCAAATTACAAGCGTGCAAAAGCTATGGGGATACAGCAAAACTTCAAAGGAGAAGGTGAAATTAAGGGGGGGCTTTTTGTAGTTGGCGGTGGAAGGAGTGGCATTGCATACCAGTTTATTGAGAGAAACTTTGGTGATTGGGCACCTCCAGCTGAAGTCATTGAGATCTGTGCCCAGTTGCAGGTAATTCTTCTTGGACTTTTGAATTCCTCCCAAGTCTGCATGAATGATAAACTTTATATACAACAGCTTATCTTTAACGTTAACGCAGAACCAACAAGAAGCTCAAGAGGACTCCTGTAAGAGATCACAGCAATCTGAATGAAAGTTAGATGGCACGTGAGATCCACAGTGAATAAAAACATATATCTTATAATTCCAGGATAGATACGTATTACGTTTTATGATTCCTTTACTGATGTTGCTTGTACTATTTTGTATGAAGTGTAAAGAGATGAGTTTATTGGAAATGCCGTTCAGTTAACAGTTCAGAAGACCCTTAAGAAGCTTCTTTCAAACTTGCAGCAATAGGTTTATCCAAGTAAATAAAGGGTTCACAACGGATAGTGCTCCAAAACATAATCCAGTAAGTCACCAAGTGATGTTTAATGACTTGCCTTCTCAACCTGAAACAAGTAGAACATGTATAATCATAACTTCCATCTCCAAGTGATGTGATCCTCCTTCTTTGGAGCTTGAGCACAGCTGTTGGAATCTTGAGATAAAAACATTTCCAGTTCATAAACTTGCAAGGATTCAGATCCAAAAAAAAAAAAAATCCTTGCGGGATAGTCAGTTCATGCACAACAGGTCTCAATTGCATCTGTGTATATGAAGCAACAAATATCTTCTGAAATCAAGGAAACTCTGAATTTGGTCACCCACCTAATAAATATATGGTTTTACAATCCTCTCCAGCACACTCGCAATCCCATCACCAGAAATCTCCGCATGAACAAGTTCCATCTTTAAATAGATGGTACCGGCCAGCATCTCTTACAAGTATCTCTCTCTTAGTGATCTTCGAAATGTATTTAGCGGCATTGTGGCAATCCCCACATACTCGAAGGTTTTTAACTACTCATATGGGAAGGCCAGGAGGAAGAAATATCAATGCAAATGCAATTGCAAGCTTCTCACTGTGGTAATTTAGCATCTTCATTTTTCTGATTCCTCAACATCATGAAGAACAGAACTCATATCTTGCTCATACCCCTTTTCTATCATTTTGCAATTTAGTTCCTCCAGCTTAGCATATATCTGATCTGAAAATGGACTTGACTGGTCGTCTGCTGAAAAAATGTGCACTCTGTTCTTATATTTGATCCAACTGCATCCCAGTTCCTTTCTAGCACCCTTATCCCTCATTCCTCTCCTTAATTTGGCCACCTCATCCCATTTCCCTTTGGAGCATAGAGGCTTGAGAGCAGATATAGCTTGCAGCATTCTGGGGCTCTAGTTCTAGAAGAGATTCAGCTGCCAATTTACCAATTTCCATAGTATGATGAAGTCTACACGAGCTCAACACGGTGGCCCAACCAATTGCATCTGGACGGAAAGGCATCTAATTTATGAAGTTTTTTGCTTCTTCTAATCTTCCAGCTCAGCTGAGAAGGTCAATGATGCAAGTGTAGTGATCCACAATGGGTGTAATTCCATGTTCTTTTACCATTGATTCAAAGTAGTGATGTCCTTTCTCCACGAGTCCTGCTCTACCGCAAGCTGAAAGAACCCCTATGAAAGTAACTCCATCGGGTTTCAAACCATGGGCCAACATCCTTTCAAACAAAACAAATGTCTCATAAGCTTTTCCAAACTGAGCATACCCTGAAACCAAGGCTGTCCAGGAGACTTCGTCCGTGATCTCCATCTCATCGAACAGCCTATGGGAGTCTTCGATGCTTCCACATTTACCATATAATGTGAAGTGCATTTGAAACAGTAATGAAAGAAATCAATCCAGAAGCTAGAGCTTGACCGTGGAACTGACAAGTACACTACCAAACGTATATTGATCCATACTTAAGCCTTCCAATCTCATCTCTCTAAACTTATCAAGTGCTTTTCCGCCTCCATAAGAAATTAACCCTGCCTTTGAGTACATGTCCACCAAAGGACTACCAACAAACAAATATAATTCAAACCCAATTTTCACTAATCTGTCGACCCAAGTTCACACACCCCTGACTCGACGAAAGCACAAGCATAGTGGAGAACGTGATCCGGTTCAAATTACCCGGCCCGTCCCTTAACAACAAGCTATAAACTTTCACAGCCTCAGCAACCGAGCCACATGACGCATGCCCCGAATTAAGTGAATTCCAAGACACCCCATCGCGGGTTGGCATTCGATTGAAGATCTATTGCATCTCGGAAAGACGACCCGATTTAGAGTAACAGAAAGAATGGCATTCCAAGAGAAAAGGCTTCGGTGAGGCATTTGGTCGAACAGAAGGCGGGCATAGCTTAAAGTTGCCCAATCTGCCGTAGGTAGTGACGAGATTTTTGAGAAGAAAGGTTTCAGGATTAGTCACGGTTTTGATGATTTGGGAATGCAGCTTCTTGGCTTGCGCATGGTTCCTGCTTGGCTGCAGAGCTTGAGTAAGTTGCAGTAGTAGTCTGAGGAAGAAGACATCACCCCAAAGGCCTTCGGCTGTAAACAGAAGGTAATTGTAATTTAGAGGAGGGCATAGAAAAGCAGTGGGAATGCTTCTTGCATGAAGCACATAAGCAATTCAGTGCTTTTAGAACTCCATAACATCTGTTTCTAAAAACGCCTCTGCGTCATTTTAAAAAACACTCACGCACGAGCTATTTGAATGCTCATTGCACCCCGAAGTACATGAGCAATTCAGAACCCCAAAACATTTTTTTTCTAACAGTCTTTGCATCATTTTACTAACAGTCTTTGCGTCATTTTAAAAAACACTCCCACACGAGCCATTTGAATGCTCATTGCACCCCGACGCACGAAGCACATGAGCAATTCAGAACCACAGAACATTTTTATTTTTCTAACAGCGCCTTTGCGTCATTTTAAAAAACACTCCCACACGAGCCATTTGAATGCTCATTACACCCCGACGCACGAAGCACATGAGCAATTCAGAACCACAGAACATTTTTATTTTTCTAACAACGCCTTTGCGTCATTTTAAAAAACACTCCCACACGAGCCATTTGAATGCTCATTGCACCCCGAAGCACATAAGCAATTCAAAACCCCAAAACATTTTTTTTTCTAAAAGTGCATTTGCGTCATTTTAAAAAACACTACTCATTGCACCCGAAGCACTTCAAATGCTTTTCTAAAATTAATTTTCATTTTTTCTAATAGGAATTTGTGCCACAAAAAGTAAACTAAACATGTTAAAATATGTAACAAGATGAGAGAAGAAATCAATTATAATACTACATTTGAAATTGAAAGATATATAATAACAAAACAATTTGTTAATCTAAAAAAAACAAAAACATGACCAACATTTCCCATTGCAAATTCCTTGTTACCGCCCATCTCTATGTCTGTACATTCCCTGATCCACTGCCTCCAACACAAACAACTTCACCTTCTCTGCCTCTATACATGCCATCATATAGTGCTTCTTACAATATCAACATAACATCTGCTTCGCATTATGTTTCTGCAAATCGCCTAAAGCCGGAAGCTTCAAATTTGACGGGTTGAGCTTCCGCAAAATATTGCGATGGTATCTTCATCGTCCTAGGTGACCGGGAAAGGGAGTATCATGATCGTTGTTATTTCATCAAGGTAGTATTGTGCACGTATGGGGGCGGAACAATGTCGTGGCATGAATAAGAATCGTATAATCAAAGTTCAACTTTCATCTGGCCCGGTGGCGTTGATCCTGCAATTTTTTCGAAGAGGAGAAATTAGCTCAAGACACTGGAAAGATATCGGAGGCATGTTGTACGTAAAACCTAATGATGCATACCATCCACATCTTGGCTACTGGGAGGAGTACTGCCTCCATAGCTCATCTGGACAACGTTGTGGAGCTCATCCTCCCACACATTTGGTAGCTGTAGCCAAACACAGGAATTATGAAGTTCAGTCGTAAGACTTGTAACATAGAGACTCTGAAAGCTGAGCAGAAGAATAACATTCAGGTGTACATGGTGTATGGGATATTATCCACATTGACTATGAAAGTTCATGTCACAGAAAATTATCGATCCCTTGAAAGATACCTGAGAAGGCTCCTTGAATCCTCCGGTCATTTGTGTCATTTGGGAACCCATGGCTCTCCGAAGTAGATCAGAAGAGCTCCCCATCCCAGGAAGGCCAGCTTGGATAAGTCCCGGTTGAGATGGATGTAGTTGACGATAAATCATAGGCATATCCGGAGAAAACCCCAACGTAGATGAAGGTCCGACCCGTGACTGAAGGATCTGTGTGGAAATGATGTACAAGGGTGAATCAGATGTGGCACAAACATACAGATCATGATTCTGTCTTCCCATGGAAGGCAGGCAAAATGACTTACATCTTTTGCAAGGAGGCCTTCAATGTTAAAATCAAGTCGCGGATTCACTGTAGCAAGCTTCATCGACAAAAACTTCAAAAAGAAGAGGCCACTGTAAGATATAATCGAATGCCTTACACTAATCAGGAGTACGTGTCTAGCATGAATTTAGAACATAAATTTGAGATTATGGTTAGTAAAGGGCTCATTTATTTTCAATCTTTTCCTTAGAAGCAACACCTTAACCGACATAAACAAGTTAAGAATAGCTCTTCATGAAGACAGAAAAGTTGAATTCAGTAAGAAACCAGTTTCCCAACCAAAACTTTTGATGAGATCAACTCCTATCCACTAATACACGATACAGGAAAGACCAATTACACCAGAAATACTAAGAACCACAACTCGGAAGAAAAGAAATCAAGAAAGTTTTCATACCTCAACCTGCCGTTGCAATGATTGTACGTAGTTAATGATTTCGTCCAGCATCACTGCCTTCCCAGTTACCTGCATCAACCAGTTGCTTGTCATGAATATGAACTAGGCAACTCTCAGGTGCGAATTTGACATAAATTAGTTCTTTAAATATTACTCAAGTAAGACAAGACAACCTTGCTGCATCCAGGCACAAGATCTTGAAGAAACTTCATCCTCTCACTGATTTTCTCCCTTCGGACCTGTTTCAAAAAACGATCAAACTCCACCCTAATGTAATAATAAAAAATATTTCGACATAATATCTTACTCTTTCTGCAAGACTATGACTATTTGTTGCCTGGCCTCTTCGTGCTCTAACATGAATATATTCTTCTTTCGGCGGCTCAGATGCTTGAGACCCTTGTTTCCCCTGTTTTCCAGTAGTCTTGTTGGGAGTTGAAGCTGGTTGTTGCTCTCCCTTATCTTGAAATTCAGTAATATCCATTGCCGATTCACCGGGTTGTTGTGCATTGGCTTGATCAAGCTCATTAGCCTGTCATCAAAGATAAATTAAATAACATGCATAACGAACAAGGTAAAAAAAGGCATTTTCAAGATGGTGGTTTACCTGCCTACTCCTTTTCCTTTTCTTAAAGCCCTTAGACGATGGTTTTGCACCCTCCAGCATAGATGGTTCTTCTTGACCACCACCGCCACCACCGCTGGAATCAGCTTCATCGGACTCGTTACCAGACCCGCCAATAGCGTGTTTTGCTTCATCATGAGATTTCGCAAGGCTCTCACTTTTCTTCTCATTCTTCAGTGGGCTCCCTTCAGTAGTCCCTTGCTTCATAGGCAAAGAAACATCTCCATTTAGCTCATTCCTTTGAGAATGAACGCCGGGAACTCCTTTCGACCCATTACCGGCTACAAGTTCTTGTGTCCACGGCATCAATCCCCCACTCTTAGAATACATACTCATGGATTGAGGGAAACCAAAAGGGTTGACCATATCACTAAAACTCCCGCCATTGAAGCACGAGAACCGAGCAGCACGCTCAATGAATGCAGAATCGGCCGGAAACTGAGACAAGCTCTGTGGGAGCACTCCAGGCCCATTTGGCAAGAACATTCCCCCTTTCAACATCGAATTCGGCGGATTCCAGCACATATCAAGTGCTCTATCAATACCACTTCTCAAAGAGGCAGGAATGCCTTTCCTAATTCCTATTGAGTCTGAAGTGCTTGCACTGGTCTGAACATTCATGTCACAAAACCCCAGGTCCTGTGAACTGGTTGGGTGATCCCAAAGTGTCGGGTTAAACGATTCCGCCATTGAAGCTGAGGGCCGAGAAGAAGAACCAACTAGATCCCCTTTACTAACTGCCATAGAATTTCCAGTGGGAACTAACCCCATGGATGTATTTGTGATATTGGAGCCACCAAATCTCCAGTCTGGTGTAATCCCAGGTGAAAAATTCATAGGATCATCATTCCTATTCTCTAATTCAAATTTATCTTGGTCACCCATATCCATGTTTTCTCCAAAGAACGCCAAAAGTAGCCAAAATCTCCGAAATTTGACCACCCCAAATAAAACCCTAGAACCCTAATTTCAATTTGACTAAAACAAGTGAGAAAAAAGCAAATTAAAAACAGAGGATGTAAGGAAAAGTATAATTCAACTCAAATAATCTCAAAAGATGTAAACTTTAAACTTGCAATTGAAGGAACTTCAAGCTTCTCTGAGAAAAATTACCTCCGGAGTTTCCAGGAAACCCAAAAAGTAAAGAAATAATGTGCTATGTGAAGATAACTACACAAAGAAAAGGGCTTTGAGAGAAAGATCCACACTTGCATTAATGGGCTGAAGAATTCCAAAACAGTGAAACAAAACCCATGTACCTAAAAAAAGCTGTACCAAATATCACACCAAATTCGCAGCTACCATTTCCAAAGACCACTTAAATTTGCAGTACCATATTTGACAAGAGGAAGCACTCCCAAGGCAGAAGACTAAAAAATGACAGTTCAAAGAAAGGGCTGGTAAAAGTCTAGAAGAACATTGATTTCAGCGTAATAAATGCCCCCATTCAAAACCCTAGTCAGAGTTGCAGGAAACCCTCAGCTCTGAAACACAGAGAGAGAGAGAGAGTCTAGAGAGAGAAAGAGAACCAACTTCAAAAGTGGTAAGAGAAAGATACCCATTTGAGATTCTGTGTTACTTTTGGCTCTCTGCCCTCCATTCAAGCTTTGTACTTGAAACAATCCTCCTATTGAATTTGGGTTTTGGGTTGGCTTTGTTCAAAACTCCTCCTGTTTTTTAGCTGGGCAGCTCTGGCTACACTCACTATCGCACACCCAAAAAGGAGGAGAGAGAAACTGAAGAGTGAGAGAGGAGATAGATTGCTGTAGAGAGTGAAAGAAAGAGGAGTAACGGCAAAGGTCTTGCTTTTATACCCACGCTTACATAAAAAAGAGAGCTCTTGATGAGTAACCACCGCCACTGCCACTGTAAAATTATTAAACACACTCTCTTCTCTTCCCCCCAGAACCCATTGCATTTTTCTTTCTTCACCGCCTTTAAATTACTACTATTCTAATCTTTATTAACTTTTATTTACTCACTTGAGTTTTCTTTATCATAATTTTAGCGGGATAAATGTTAAGAAGAATTTTTTAAGAGTGTGATCATATGTTTTTAATATAATATTTTATAAAGTTAACATGAAATTGATATTAAACTGTAAGTGTCGAAGAGTTTATGAAAAACTCAAATTTGA
Organism: Pyrus communis; assembly: GCF_963583255.1. NCBI lineage: Eukaryota > Viridiplantae > Streptophyta > Magnoliopsida > Rosales > Rosaceae > Pyrus > Pyrus communis. The sequence continues at coordinate 3,084,234 of NC_084806.1, read as the reverse complement.
GATAATTTTCTTAACATGAAAAACTCAAATTTGAGATAATTTTCTTAACATTTCTGTTATAAGCGATATTATACAAGAGTTTAAACTTTAAACTCGAAAAATAGTAAGTGTTTATACCATACTTGACCAATCCTGAAACTACCGAGCACTAAACAACGTCAGACCTTCAAGGACCCACTGAGAGGTTCATGCTGAGACACTCCTACCGAAGCATAAGAATTTCCCCCCAACCAAGAAGCCAATCATAGCACGACACATGTCAACATCAGAATAAAACTCATAGAGTCCCACATCAATCGCGAACAAAACCTAGAGGCTCTCCTCAACTATAAAAGGAAACCATTATCCTACAATTAAGGCCTAATGTCATCATTATACTTAAACTAGTCATTAGAACCCACTAATGATAATTATGCTTAAACTTATGTATTTGTGTAAACCCTTTACTATTAATGAGAACTCTTCTACTACTCCGTGGACGTAGCCAAACTTAGGGCGAACCATGTACATCTTGTGTTTGCTTCCTTATATCTACCTCTTTACACATCATCATCACTAGGTGACCGGAGCAACCGAGCGAATGTCACAAACTTGACACTTTTTATTGTACCAAAGTTCTTGCTGATTTTGTGCATTAACAGTATGAAATGAAGACAAAGGTTCTAATTATTGAGATAATATGTCATCGATTAATATCTGTTTATTTTACTTGGATTTTTTAACTCTGATTTATTCAATCGAGTTGAATAATTGCATTAGTTTAAGCGGATGATTTATTCCAGTTGAGCTAGCTAGCAACTGACATTGCCAACTTTTGCTTTGGGGGCATTCTTTTATCTTATTGCGTTGTCCTTCATTGCACCATGGGACATGAGCTTAATAATGTCTTTTAATTTAGTTTGTTTGGTCAAGGGCCTAAAATCTAGCTCGTTTTCACACTGCATTTATTAATGGAGAACGTAATTAGTAGTTAAGAAACTAATTAAGCCATCTGGTTTATGCAGTCTGCAGTCTGCAATCTGCATTATTGTGTGGGAAGATCTACGCTATCTCATCTTGATAGCTTGACCATCTTATCTAGCAGCCTAGCACATTCCATGTTGTATCTGTTTGTTCTATGGTGCATATACATTGCCTATTATCTATCAACAAACAGTGATTTTCGAACTCTTATTGTTTGTATCCGTATTATTTCTTTTTGTCTTAATTTTTTTAGTAAAAATATCGTAGAACAAACAAAAGAAGGGACGTAGAAAAGAACCAGAGCGTGAAAATTACTACTATTATATATGCTTCATGAATTGTGATCTAATCATCCATAAGGGCATGTAAATCAGATGGCTAGGGTTTCCTCTACAGTCTCAAGGATGACCCATCAGTTACGAAATCTTCATTGTTAACAAGCTGCACCTGTGGAAGAGATCTTCAATATGTCAGAAACATAATTTGATATATTAACTGATATAATACAAGTAATTCGATACTTAAAAAAACTAAAGTATAGTAAAAAAAGACTTGTTCAATTATTTTCTATTAGCTATGGCTTTGTACCATTTGATGGACTGTCCCTTTCTCTCCTTCTCTCATGTCATTATTAGTTGGCATTGGACTGGCAATCACAGACTCGGTCACCTAAGCCTTAGATTAATGGATTCTCCCCTCCACTCTCCATTATAAAAATCCTATCTAATTTCCCTTCAAGCCATTTAAAAAAAACAAATTTGAAAATTTCAGTTTGAGATAAATTCTTTTATACTCCGAATTATCATAAAATTTTGGTATTCTGAAATTGGTTCTATGAAAAAAAATGTTTGCACATAAACATTGATCAAATTTCCGAGTGCTTTGATAAGCATCAACCAACACTTTCTAAAAGTAATTTTAACCTTTCTAAAAGCATTTTTAAACACTTTTGTTGTAAACCTCAACGTCCATATTTGATTTTCCCAAACACTTTTATTGTAAACCTCAATGGCATAATAGAAATTTATTGAGTTAGAAAAAAAAAAAAAAAAATTATACCGTCATGAGAGTGATGCAAACCTTATTCATCTTTTCTTATATTTTTCACTCTATTCTTTATTTTTGCATTTACAAATGCTCTTTAGCTAGAAAAGAGAAAAACAAGATGGCAAATAAACTAAACACACAAATGGATGAGTTGGTCCATATATTATGGTATATAATACGACATAAAAAATGATTTAATTATCTCGATGTGCAGTGTATGAGAAAGAATGAACTGGGTTAGAGGGGATAGTCCAAAGGAGAAGACAACGGAAACAAAACCCACAGGCTCAGGGTGCTACCGCCCTGTTAAGGAAACAGGGATTAAGATTCCTCCATATCAATTCCTCTTTCTCCAATTAGATTATGAAGAAGCCAAGAACAAGGCAAATGGCGCATTGACACATGTAATGGTGTGCTCTTTTATAGGAGATCAATTGATTGAGAGATTTTTCAGTATACCGTAAACACAGCTAGGTGTACTAAGTGTAAAACTACAACTGGTGAAAATTTCAAAAAAAAAAATTCAACCAATTGTATAACACTTAATGTACCATATTTACAACACACTGAAAATTTTTAAATTGATTGTAATTTATATAATAGTAGTGAGAGTTGGTTCATGGTTGGCAATGAATGGCCCTCCTTTTGGGAAAGCAAAAACCAAGCAAGCAATCAAATCACGTCCATGGAATGGCAACATGGGATAATATAAGAGTTGGGGATTCGAGATCTCTTAACCAGAGCTTTAGAATTCTTTAACCTCAGTCAAAAACTCTAATTAAGTATGTTCATCATTTACTCTCTCTCTTTCATATATATGTTCAGAAAATTAAAGTAGTACTCCTTGATCCTTTACCTTGGACTTGCCCTTTAAACGACTGGACAAGCACGTTTCAGACTTATTTGATTTATGTAATTCTATTATTGTGCTTACAAATAGTGTCATGTAAGTTTAAACTTAGGCATGCATACAAAATGCATTGGTGTTTGAACGGCTAAATTGAAATTATCAAAATTCGATGCAGATCCAACCGCCTAATACATCATTGCATCTCATTAATTGACATATTGTAAAATTTTCAGTTTTTATCACGTGAATCTTTAACTTTTACCTGTTTTGTGTTCAAAACTATATTGTAATAACAAAGACACTCTCATTATAGCTATGTACTCGTAATAAAATTACAAAACAACAAAATGGTTTAATCACAATTAAGTATCAAACTCAGTGCACATTATCCCATCTATGTCAATCAAATAAAGACAAGGGTCACTAAAACAAATGCTAGCTGGTCTTGAGTTCTCATACTTCACTAAAACGTCTGTTGTGCATAATTAAAACCCTGGAATTATAAAATCCATGAAAAAAAATAAAAATCCAACAACGACAGATATTTAAATTATGTTCTTCATAAGGAGAGATTTTTCAGTGTGACCGACACACAAGTTAGTACACCACGTGTCACTATATAAATTGTGAGATATATGTGTTAAAAATTTAATAACTTAAAAAATAAAATTTCTTACCACTTATATAAAAACACGTGGTGTATCATCCGTGTTCCCATCACAATAAAAAATTTCTCCTTCATAAGTTGCAAAGCTATTCCTTCTCATGGATGGAGCCAATGAAGGCTCACTGGGAGCAGATGCCCCCACTCAAGTAATTTGTTTGTTTAGTTGCAAACTACAATTATATAATATACATGGGTTATCTTTGAAGAAAATATATGTATCTAATATCTAACATACATTCATTCTACTCATACTCCATATCAAATATTATATGAGCAATAGTGCTCATGTTCTGTTATTCAAACCGAAAAAACCCTCTCCCAACTATCATGTACTAATATTTTTTTCATCACTTTGCCACTTTCCACTACTATGTTGAAATTTTTGTAACATTGAAATTGTGATACATCATCATTTGAAACCATCTTTAATATCATATTGCGTATAATCATACTATAATAAAGTTTTCTTAATTATTTTCTGTTGCCCCCACTAGAAGAAATTTCTGACTTCATCCCTCCTTCTTCTTTTTTTCACTATTTTGTAGATATGTTTATATATATATATATGAATCCTTTAACAAGAGGGATCCCCATTTTTCAAAAAAATGGGGACACCCTCTTGGCCGTTAAATTTGGCTTGAATGAAATTGTGTGGTTGAGATTAACTTGTGATTTAATCTCAACTATAAAATTTCATTAAAACCAATTCAACGGTTAAGAGGATGTCCTAATTTTTTTTGAAAAATGAGAATTCCTCGTGTTAAATGGCATATATATATATATATATATGTATATGCTTCTAGATGGTCTGATAGAAAATTACTTAATGTGACTCTCAAGTGCTAACTAATTGATTAAGGAAGTACGTACATGATGGAATACGTAGCTTAAAATTGCACAGCGTATTTTGTTTGACTTGGTCATATTCCTAGGAACGTACATCTAATTAAGTTTAACTTAATTAATTAATATGTAGGATGCGAAATAAGATCTTGAAGAGCAGAGAAGAGCAAGAATGTCAGCTGGGCTGGGTCTACAATGGACAGATAATATTATGATCTCCTCCAGAAAAAATTGTGATGAATTTCATGCAAACATCATGACATATAATCATGATAAGATGCTGGTCGAAATTGAATGATTGTTTTCCAAACTTTTATAGCCTCTTTTGGCTCGCTTTTTCTGAAACCCTAATTCCATAAGATCCACCTTTTTATTTTTCTAGCTTTCCGAGTAGAAGATGCTTCTTGAAAATGTGGGGGTCTTTCCTGTTCCTTTTTCCCTGGATTTTTAAATTTTTAACTCTCATCATCTCCTGCAAAAGTTGTAAAATGTAAGAGAAATAATGGGACCCTTTTGTGGTAGCATTGCGATAAAAGAGTGCCTGCCCTTTGTCTCTCCATGCATATGCAATGGGGAGACACTAGAGACTCGTAGGGTACTGCTAATAGGACTCTTTCAACATATTGTAGCTGTAGTAGCATGTCGATCATGGAAGGTCGAATGTCGATTCTGATCACGATTGCTAGCTGGAGTAGCAGTACTGATCATATACGTGTATATAAACTGTGCTCAAAATAAGTTGGGATTTGATACTGTAGAATGTCTAGAAAGCACGTTCCATATCCTCCATGCTCTTTTTCTTCCCAATAAGGTTTTGTACAACCATCTACTGTGTCACAATGTTTCGTCGGAATACTTTTCATCGAGTATGTAGCGGTCACATTGCTTTGAGTAACATGTCATAATTGATATTTTATGGACGTCTCAAATAATGTTAATAAATGTATGTACTTACTAAAACATGCTTGGTTTGATAAAATCATGCAGCGGTGATGATCCAACTATATCACTAGAGTTTCTCCTTACTCATAGACTACCTATTTGAGTTGATCCTAGCATTTTATCTTATAATTATGGGTTAAGTACCAATAACTACTCAATTTTTAAGGATGATTTGCAAATTTGTCATAACCTATTAAAACATTCCAAATAACTATCTAAATTAATAAAAAAAAAAAAGGATATTGGTTAGGTTCACTAGCTTTAAGTGATGACATTGAAAAATTTTAAAACGTGTATTAATTCTTAAGTTATCTATGAAGCTTTGTATCTCCAAATTAACGCATTTTAGCTAATCAAATTTACTGTTTAATTTGGTTAAAAGGGATCAATTTGGATAATTAGAGCTCCAAAGATGACAATTAATGAAAACCAACTGTAGTGTTTGTCTATCTTATCATTTAATACTACTAATGTCATCATTTGATGTTTGTAAAGTCATTATTTAACGTCAGTGACCTAACAAAAGTTTAATTTTCAAAACGTTAAATACTTATATAAAATGTTTTAAAATATTAAAACTAATTTAAAATCATCATAAAAGACTGAGTAATTATTCATACTTAACTCGATAATTATCATAGAAAAATTCGAGGGTTATGCCCAAACCTTACTCTCAGTACCACGAGTGAAATCTAATGCTCAAACCTTTTGCCTCCACGATGTTTATTTTGGATAATATATGGTTGATTATTTTCCCATAGCAGCTACTATTTTGCAATCTCATTACAACTATTTGTTCGAAGTACAAGATCACAAACAAGGTTTCTTGTTTGGTAACGGTAATGTCTTTATCTAATCCCAAAACCCAATTTAACCTAAACATCGCAAAAGCAGATGAACGTATACATGCAAATGCATGGAAAGCTACAGGCTATAGCGAGCTAGTAGTTAAATCAAACCCTAATTTAGTGACATGTGGCTTCTGCAGTGTTTGGTGACGCAGACACAGTGGGAGATTGTTTCAATCATTTTTAATTATTTTTTTAGAAGTTTTAACGAAAAGTTCATGATATTATTTACTTTAACGAAAAATCATATTTTTACACTAAAAAATCAAATCTGGTACTATGCACTTATCCTTTATTTTATCTTATCGTTAAAACTCAAAATTTTCAAATTATTTTCATTAATTTTCCTTTATTTTTTCCTTACTTACTTGATGATACGTGGGTAACAAAAGATAGATCAAAGACTAGGTGCAGTGATGGGTCTAAAAAGATGGAAAATCATTTGGAGGCTTTCGGATTGCGAAGAGATTGTCTCTCTTTGTAGGGCAACGGATAAGCCTACAACGGATAAGAGTTGTTTGAGCACGTTGTTTCCCTACTTATATGATATCCTCTGCTTGCCGCTTGGAAATTAACGTGCGTGTTTGAGATATGGATTGTCTTATAATCTAGACTTAAGTGGGTCTGATATGGATATGTATCAGTATATAGGCATATACGATTGAATTGGAATAGAGGAGAGTAAATTTCAATTCGAAGGAATTATAAGAAGATTAGACATGAAGAAACGTCTCTCTTTTAATTTTTTTTAGTTTTAGAAAGGATTGTAGCGGATAAATTTTACTTTTGAGTAATCTCTCTCCTACTTCAAATTGCCAAATTTTTTTCATTTCTTATTTTAACATGTCTTGAAAATAGTGATTTATCAATTTCAATCAAACCATCTATATCAAACGATGCCTTAGGAGACTATTCTCACACGAAATAGGATATAGACATCATTTGCCTCATTCATTCACATGTCTTCCAAGATTAAGCACGATGTGACCTATAGTCTTGATCAAATAATTTGTAGGCAATGCTAATGGTGATCAAACATTAAGAAAACAAACAAATTAAACAATACAATCAGTGAATAAAACAATAAGCAGCTTGATGAATCAAATAAAACAAACAAATTAAACAATACAATCAGTGAATAAAACAATAAGCAGCTTGATGAATCAAATACTTTGACTTAAAAACATGGATCAAATTTGCAAGGCTACATTGAAATCCTAAGCTATAAATTCAGTTACACATCAGTTCAAAGACATTAAAATGAGAATACACAACATGAGTGAAAATAAATTGAAGAGAGAAAACCTTAAAGCAATTATGATATTGAACTTATCCAAGATAGCCTATTGGGGCGAGTCTTTCGGTGATGGTGAAAGTGTTTAGGGTTTAGGGTGGAATGGCTAGGATTTTTAGTGTGTATGAAAAGAATGCTATGCAAACATCCTACCTTATATTTCTTTTTGGTTCTTTGACGTTTTCTTGCATGTTATTGACTCTTAATTTGGAACCAAAGTTGCATCCTAATTAGGTTGCCGATTAGGATGATTTTATTAAAACCACACATCATATGGTTGGTCCTATTTATGTAAAACAAACTCTGAAGCAGGTTGGTAGTTGCATATGACTTAACACTTTTTTTTATTCGCAACCACAACTTAACTTAATAAACATGGAAACGGCTTTGTAATGATGAACTCGAAATCCCTGGTCCTATCCCCATTGTTTCTAAATCAACATAACAATCATGGTTACATTTTTTTGACAATTTAAGTTATTTTCATTTACAGCACAAAACCACATTTAAATTTTCAGTTTCACCCTGATTCCAAATTTCCAAGTTGTGGTCCTTTTGTTCAAGTTCTATTGCTCTCAGAAGACAGGCCCAACACTAAAATAGTGGACCACAAGTACAAAAAGCAAAGCATGTTCCAACTATGGATCATATAAAGCCCCTAGCAATGACTATTTTTTTGGGGGGTCCAATTACATAAAAATAAAGAGAATTTTGACGAAAAACCATATTTTTACACTAAAAAGTCAATCATGGTACCATTCATTTTACCCTTTATTTTGTCTTTATTGTTAAAACTCAAGATTTTTAAGTCATTTTCATTAGTTTTCCTAAAAATAAAATGACACGTGTTCTAATTAGGTAGATATTTTGAAAAAGGTTGGGTGGTGGTCCAAACCTAAATAGTGATCGCAGTGCTAAGGATGTGACAATTAACAAATGGCGACTGAGAAATTCAGACAACCTAACGTGCTTTGCGTCTCTTTGCTTTGCTTGAACAAGCTTGGATGCCATTTTTTGTGTTTTGGAGGGGGCTGCAAACTTGGTGCTGCATCAAATTGTTGCCTCAAATTGGAGAAATTCTCAGCGTCCAACAATTGGCTCTCGTGATCGTCTAGCCGAAGACACATTAAATAAGAGGTTGTTTTTTACTTTTTCTAAAAGAGGGACAACTCGTGGCAAGCCACGGTTATCCATTATTTTCAGAACCGGCGAGACTATGAAGAATTTTACCCTACCTATGGCCATAGTCAAGCAAACTCACTAGCTATGTGTTACGCTGGTCCGGACTTTAAGAATTTATTCTCAAATTGACATATGGAGAAAGCATTGATATTCCATTTTAGGTCAAAGATTTGATTGATTCAAATCACTTCCAACTTGGTCCATAAAAATGTGTTTACGTCCAAGTTCAACCACAGAAAAACATATGGGCCGAATTATTTAAGAGCAAATTTTCAACTTTTAAAAGCCCAACCAAGTAAGCATTCAGTAGATAGAGCCCAACCCAAAATTCCAAAGTGGGTAGTTGGTCCTGTGAAGATTTGCCAGCTCTGAAAACTCTTTTGTTTTTCTATTTTCTTTTTATCATATTTAAATTTAAAATGTTAAGAAAATATATAAGTCCCTTTGCGAAAAAGTAATACATTAAATTTATGGCATTCAAGATCTGAGAAATTTCAATGTCCTGAAAACACGGCCGATACACTAATTATCAATACAAGTGGTTGAATATCTAAATAAAAAATCCAACCGTTTGTATTTTAACACTTGATGTACTAGACTGTGTTATGATCCATGTAATAATGATGAATCATCATTTATTGAAAGACATGATTGACTCCATTGATAAAGTCCTTAACTCAAAGTAAACTATTGAAATCCCAATCGCCTGCAATCAATCCCATATCACATGCCACAAGGGCCCAAACAATGCAAATCCTCAATGCAATTATTGCCTCAAATATTAAAACCAAAAGTTAATAACTTGGCTCTTCAGTAATAAGTCTTATCGGCTCCTTCCCAAAACAAAATATGAAATGTCTTATCAGCTACTTCCCAAAACCAAATATGAAAAAAGTAAACATGAAATGATCAAGAGAAATTCTTATGTCCGACTATTTAGACCAGATCGGCAGGTCACGTCCACAACCACGACACAAAACAATGAGCTCACCTGCATTTGATTTTACCGACCTTAGTCTGCTCTTGTTTGATTGTATATGTTACTGTATAGATCAGTCGGGCACAAGAACTTCTCCTCGACGAGTGAGCCACAAGAATCATCAAAGGTGGACCCGACGTTACGAGTACTGCGTACGTTTTAATGATGTTGTTGTTTATAACTAAATTATTGGAGTGGAGGAGCTGCTGCCTACGTGGGGCAGGTGCCAACGTGCACCGCAGAACACACAACATTCTAAGTACCCCATCTGTATGCTTTCGATTTGCTTTGACCAATTGGTGTCCGCGGCTCTCACCTGTCATCACCTTCACAGATCCCACAGCCTCCCAAACCACCACACCCAGCAAACTCCAAAAAGTCCACCTTGGTTTAACGGCAACGGCAGGTGGTTAAACCCAACAGTTTAGTTCCCTGCTGAGCTCTGAGAAGACCCGGAAAAGCTTTCCTCCCACTTCCAGGTATTTTTCTGAGGACCCAGAGTTTCAAATTTCCCAGGCGGCTTGCTTTTGTTGTATATAATTTTGTATTGCTTTCTCTACATATTTGAATTTTTGCATGCATTTTTAATGCCTCAATTCTGCAACTTTGTTTATTTAATTTGCTTAACCATTGGAACCTTATGGTAATTTTCTTTGGTCAGAAAACTTTGTAGTATTTAGTGAGTCTTTAGCTTCAAAACTTTTATGCAGAGCTGTAATGTCACAAATTTGGTTGTTCTTCGTTATGTTGTTGTATATTTTGTTGGCTAGGCGATATTCTAAACTATTATAATTTACGATGTTCATGTTCAATAGAGATTGACTTTGTAAAGTTTCACGACGATCGCTTGTTAGTTGTTACTTAATCTCGATTAGTCTAATCTGGTGGCGATATTATGGATATTGGTTATGTATGTACCAATGACTATATTTTGGGGCTCATTCGTATCATTTCTTGCTCTAAATTAAGTCTGCCTTGCTCAGCCCTCTCTTTTGAAACTTTTTCGAGACTCAGATAGAAGAGATCAGGTTGCGAAAGCAGGAATTGAGCATTTGGTATGGAAGACCACGCTGTTTGTGATATCAATGTTGGCAGTCCAGAGCTTGAGATAAACCACATCCATGAACGGGTGCCATCTAACGAATCTGGCGTGCAAGAGTTAGAGAGTTCCATGAAAGTTTTGACAAAGGTGGACTTGGACTTGGCATATTCTTCTGAGAAGTTAGCAAATCTCCATGTACCTCTGATGTACCTTTTGGCTCAGCAAAATGATCTCGAGGCAATGGCCACCACGAATAACTATATTCTGGCCGACTTTGTTGAGAAAGTATTGGTGTTCAATCTCCTGTCTAGCATTTTAGATTCTGAGGTACGAGAGCTGGACAATTACATGGATAATCTCCGAGTGGAAAGTGTTGATGCGCGTCAAAAAATATCTTCGTGTAGACACTTGGGAGAACTGTATTCTATAATGAAAGGAAAGCTAAACGATTCTGAAGAATCACTAAAGCAATCTCGGCAACAGATTTCCGAGGTCAAGATGCAGTCTGCAAGGTTTCAGAGAACTGTTCTAGCTTTTGCACATGAAAATTGTAAGTTCAAAGTTTCTGTCTAGTTTGAGAGATTCTTTAAATTCAGATAGCAAAGATGCATTTTTAGTTGGTTATTATTTACTTGAGGCGCACATGTCGACAGGGAAAAATGACATTGCCATGGATTTGTCAGAAAATTCTCAAATGTCGAATAAAAATGCAATGTCAAATTTAAGGATGCCTAGACAACAGAGACATAATCTATGGATGCTGGAGAAGTCGCTTTCGAGGGAGCTATATCTTGAGAAGAAATTAGCCGAATCAAGACAGAATGAAGAAGAACTTAAATTGAAGATGCATCATATGGAAGAGGTAGCATTTCGCATGGAAGAAGCAGCAGAAGTTGTTTGGGGAAGGTTTTTAGAGGCAGAAAATGCTGCTGAGGTTCTCCAGGGGATTTCAAAGGAGTTATTGGGTCGACTGCAGCTTGTTCATTTTAATCTGAATGGTTCAATTCAGCGAGAAAGCGAGTTAAAATTCAATCTTCAAGCTAGTTTAGAAGAGATTAGAGCAAAAGATAATGCTTTGCATAAGCTCGAGAAGATAATGAAAGAGAACATTAAGAGAGATGTTGAACTGGCTGCTTTGAGAGAAAAGGTGACGCTCCTTGAGAAACAGCTGAAAGAGTCACAGCTCCAGCTGAAGAATGCCAATGCCACGAATGAATCGAGTGAAGAGAAACTTGGGGAAATGGAAAGTTTAGTTGCGTCTTTGAAAGAAAATATCTTTGTAGCAGAAATTAAGGCCGAGAGTGCAGAACTGAAGGTTGCGGAAGTAACAGGAACAAATGTGGAACTCACCGAAGAGCTGAATTTTCTCAAAGGAAGTGCTACTGGCACAGAAAAAAAGGTTGGAAGTCTCGAGAAGCAGCTGAGGGAAGTAGAGATACAATTACAGCATGCAAAAGCATCCTCCGAAGCAAGTCAAGAGCAGCAAAATATGTTATATGCTGCAATTTGGGATATGGAAACTTTGATTGAAGATCTAAAATCGAAGGTTTCCAAAGCGGAGAATAAGACAGAAAGTACTGAGGAGCAATGTATAATGTTGTCTGAAACTAATGCAGAACTAAATGTGGAAATAACTGTTTTAAGGGATAGAGTGGAATTCTTGGAATTGTCTTTGGCTCAAACTAACAATGCAAAACTTGCAAGTGCGGAAGAACTCAATTCCAGAATCAAGCTCATTATGGATATGGCAATGCAACTGGCTGTAGAAAGGGAGCGCATCCAAAAGCAGGTATGTCTTGTATAACCATTTCTCTCTTGCGCTCAAGTCCTCGTTTCAAATGAGAAATCTGTTGCTTCAAATATATGTACGGGAAAGTAGAAGTCACTGAATTGCCATCGAAAAAGCACACTCAAGGTGTCCGAGTAAAGAAAAACTATAAGCATATTCATAATAATTTTATTAACTATAGTTTCTTCTGTGCAGATGCAAGTCTTAACAATGGAGAAAAAATTTCTGGTAGGGAAATTATGGAACACCAAAAAAGATGCAACTGAGTGCAACAACGAAGACATTGACAACAAAGAGCTTCCACCTTTCAAGTGTACTTCTCCAAATGCTACTTCTATAAAAACATCCGTGGAAGATGTGACAGATTCTTTAGATAAAAGTTTCCAGGCAGGTATTCTTTTCGATCAGTTCCTATTACAATAAATGGACTTGAAAGGGGAATTAAAAGAGAAAACTAAAGAAGGGTCTTCAGTCTTCATGCATAACCAGGACTGCCTAGTGCCTACCACTTGTATAACTGTAAATTACTAAGGTGTTTACAATATAGTTTTAAGTTGCAGTGGTTGCAACGGATTTTTAAATTCTTTGTTTTCCTTTCAAAATCGTAGAACTACATAATGAACTCAAAGACAGTGTTTGAGATTGACCTTTCTGTTTTTTTTGATGATCTATTTTCTGATTCTGGACCATTCTTCTCACAAACTCTGCAATATTCACTGAATCAGGTGGATGAACCGTCAGCAGAGACACCTGGCTGTGATAATGATGCAGGGGCTTCCAGTTCTGTATATAGTCCCACTGGCTCGGATTCAGAACTTGACACTGTCGAAGTGGTACAGGCCAAGTGCCTGAGCCTGAAGTACGTTCTCATAGTAATTGTTGTCGTATCAGTCATATATTTGCTTAACCAGGAACCTTTCCCCGTTGAAGATTTGTGACGAATGAGCTTTCACACGCCTTTAACATCACGACGAACCTCTCATATCTGTGACGCATTGTTCCTTGAAATTTTTTTCTGAAGCGCTCTACATTGTGCTGGGTGTCTTGTTAGGTTCTGCAGAATAAAATGTTGTTTAAGCAGGAAGTATTGTATTGTTTGAAAATTGGTTTAGTGTACATATAGGTTGGTGAAGAGTAATGATTCAACGGATGATTTAAGTCCCCTAGATGACATTTGAACAGATGATTGAAAAGGATTAGTTGCCTTTGGCGTAACATGAATTTCGAGTGGTTGCTACTTGGTAATCAGATTAAGTGACCTTTAATCTGCTTATGATCACTAAGATTAGAAGCAAAGCAATAATGCCAATGAAATAAAGGTATTAGTTACTTTTATTACTCAACTCAGACAGTTACATATATAGTACTATAAACTTATCCCCTTGTACACATTTCATGGCAACTGGTCTGGTTGAAAATTGGCTTCAACTTGGAGTTGGGGAGGAAGGTTGCCACCATCGCATATGCATTCACCATTAACGCAGCGCCAGGGAAATCCTTCGCACACACTGCTGCAGTCTATCATCCCAGGACACCGGAGTTTTCCCCTTGCTTCAGCTCCCGGCATGTTCCACATTGCCATGCCTGTGCAAATTACAAACCAGTTTATACCAATGTGTCACAGTGTGTGTGTGTGTGTGTGTGAGAGAGAGAGAGAGAGAGAGAGAGAGAGAGAGAGGGACTAACAAGCAATTATAGCCAAAAGGAGGACCAAAGAAGCCAACTTGAGAGATGGTTTCCTCTCCATATTGTTTTTGACAGTGTTGTTGAGGAACTTGTAGACTTGCTGGTTTGGTTCAGTTTGCAAAGTAGTTCATTTTTCACTTCATTTTATAGGAGACGAAATAAAATGAAACGGAAGGTCAATTCAATTTTTAGATTTCAAAAAAGTCCTCTATATTAAATTACATCACGAGAGTGATTCATTCTTCAATTATGGCAAGATATTAGTGAAAAATATTGATGACATTACCAATTTCCTCGCTTGCAATTGTAGTTGTTGAATAAGTTGTAAAAGGGAAAGAAACTTCATTTAAATGGTCATGTTGTCATGTGGTGTTGTCAAAATTTTCACATTATACGAGGTAGCGGTGGGGTAAAAGAGGTTCATGTTCATAGTTACTTATTTATATCTGTGTCGTGTTTATGTCAACTTGAAAATTGATATAATAACTCTTATTACGACAAATTTTTTTCTTGGTTGATACAAGTGATATTGGTGAAGAAGAAAATTGAGCTCGGATCTCGAGTATAAAAATGAAAGATCTTAACTAAGTTATAAGACCCTTCCGAATACACATCAAGCAATATCAGTTGAACAATATTAATCATGTGTTTGTGTTTGAAATTGTCAATTCTAATGACTTCCACACCTTTTTTTTTTTTTTTTATAGGAAAACTAATAAAAATAGTTTAAAAACTTTGAGTTTTAACAATAAGAACAAAATAAATGGTAAAGTGAACAATATCATGATTGATTTTTTAGTTTAAAAAATGTGGTTAAAATAAATTGTACCGGAAACTTTTTATTAAAATTTTTTTTTTTGGGTAAAAACAAAAAGAAAAAAGGAAAAAGGAAAAAGCCACGAGTGGCGTACGACAAGTCGTTTGTCATGCCGAGTAGAAACCCTAACCCCTAAAACCCCTATAAAATTCTCTCTTCCGGCTGCATTAAGCTCCCGCAAGTATAACTGATAGATTTCCCACGTCGGGTACTTCGCCGCTGCGTATCCCTTTTCTTCAATTTTGATTTCTGTAATTATTGTGTGGACTTTACTGGGATTTTGAAATTATCAAGTTTTAATCTTGTAACGCACCAGATAGCCCCTTGCTGCTTGGAAACATGGTAGCAGGGAAATTTCGAGCAAAGGGTTGGGTGCAAGATTCAACCTTTGGCATCGGTTGTGCAGTGAATCCGAGTGATTTCTCTTGCGCAACTCTGATTTGCCAGAAAATAGAAGTACTAGGTCTGAAGAAAATGGCAAAGCAAAATGATGAAATCAGATTTATTTTAAATCTGAATTTGATGTGGAATTTCAAATCATGCCTTCAAAGTTCTCTGATTGCTTTGCCATATCTTTAAAATTTGAGATTTTTATCTGAATTAATAGTTTAATTCTTGTGTTTTTCTGTTGCATTTGATGCATTTGGATATGGATTTTATGAAGCAAAATGAGGAGATTTATATTGCTGAATTTGATGTGGAACAACCTCATACCATATTGGTCTTCAAAGTTCTCTGATTGCTCATGTTGCTATGTTATGTCGAGTTTTCGATGAATTTATTAGTGTTACTTGTGATCCTGTTTTCTGGAGCCCAACAATTCCCTAAAAACGTGACCCTTCTGATCGAATTGGTTGTTTTTCAGATGTGGACATTTAGTAAATATGTAATTGCGGTTTTGAAGGCTTTCTTTACTACTTGTATGAATTAGTTGAAGCTGTTTAATCTTGGCTTATTTCTACTGTTTAATTTTGAGTTTGGTGGCTGATGAGACGAGTTGAAGCGAATGTGAGCACCAAAATTTGCTGTCTGTTATGCATTTGTATTGCAGACTGTACGAGCATGGTGCGATACTGAAGTTATCTCTTTGTTTTTTCATTGCAAACGTCTCTTGTATTTTTTGTATGACAGCTGAAGCAAAGCTAGGGATACAACATGTTGGCATTATGTCCAGCAATATGCATCAAAACAACATTGCAAGCTCGAGCAAGGCAAGCGAACAATTTGCCAACGGATTGCAAAGAAAAAGGTTTCCGGTTCCAAGCTGGCTAAAGTTGTTAATCCTTTATGTAAGGTTTTAGTAGATACGATTTCATAAGGCTGAACATCTTTGTACATGAATTCTGGAATATCAATCTGTTGTTAAATGTTATGAAATCCTGGAAGTTTTTACTTTTGATGCCAATGGAGATGAATTCGGGTGCCAACTACATGTAGAGCCAACTGCCACTGATTCGACTGCATAACAGCGGAATCAGATGTTGTGGCCATTTGCCACTGATTCGACTGCATTACAGCGGAATCAGATGTAGAGCCAATTGCCACTGATTCATCTGCAGTACTGCGGAATCAGATGTAGCGCCAATTGCACTGATTCGACTGCATTACAGAGGAATGAAACGTAGAGCCAATTGCAACTGATTCGACTGCATTACAGAGGAATCCAAACTTGGCATACAATGTCCGAAGCCCTGGTTTAGTGCCGTTGTTGGATTAGACCATTTTTGCCGCGCCCTTTGCTGTTTCTGTTTCTTTGGGGAATGCCGTTGTTTATACTCCGCAAGCCAAGTTTCATCACGCATATGAATATCCAATGGAGATAAATGTGAGCCCGTCCAAAGAAAATTCT
This sequence comes from Pyrus communis, assembly GCF_963583255.1. NCBI lineage: Eukaryota > Viridiplantae > Streptophyta > Magnoliopsida > Rosales > Rosaceae > Pyrus > Pyrus communis. The sequence continues at coordinate 3,067,436 of NC_084806.1, read as the reverse complement.
TTCTTTCCCTCCCAATGCTCCAAATAAACCTAAGTGCAAGATCAAAGCCATCATTCGACAAAACCTTTGGACATTGTGTTCAATTTGTGATTAGGTCGAAAGGCACGAAGAATTGTGGAGAGAAAAAATTGGAAGAAAAAGGCTAGCGAGTTATCAAAACTTTGTTTCATAACTACATGCCGAATCACCTAGTAGGCTAGTACCTACCTCTCCAAAACAGATGATCAACCAGGTCCTGTTGTACCAGATCATACGTCGCCGGAGGATCCTTGGACTGCAAGGCAAAATTTTAACATAATAAAGTCCAGAGACAGCATCGAGTCGAGGGCTCCCATGACAAGAAGAAAGTAGATGACTCCCAACTTTCAACCAACATTGAAAGAGATGAATATGCAAGTGTAAATATAGTTTTTGTTTTTGTATATGTGTATCCGGTATCCCTAATTTCGTCGAAAAACATGTCCGGCTGCTGGCCCTCCCAACAGTTACATATGAAGAAGGATATGGCAGTGCACCACCATCATTCATCATTCAGTAGGGGACGTTATCGATCCGGCCGTCTTATATATACATGAACTCTTCTCATCCGAGGATTAGCGAGCAGCTCTGTTTTCAGAAATAATTATTATCTAATCTTAGTCTAAATTATTCTCAGATTTCTGATATTTTTCCTTATTGATGGTATCAAACAATAAGAAATTAACGATTATATATATCACTCCCAATTACTGTTTCCTAAGTATCAAGTTTAATTTCCACATCACTAAACTCTAAACAAACTGTTATCATCACTAAACAGCTAATAGTTTTCGGTAGGTCTAACATTAGAAATTACCAAGCTTATGTATTCTCGTTGTTATTGGAATATTTGTGTATAAATCGAAAGTTATTTTTAAGATATTGATCAATAAAACATATTATTCGAGTATTAATTTGGTGCCGGCCACACATATGGAGAAGAGAAAAACCTCGGTTTGAATGGATGATATGATTTAGCTAGCTCGCCAGTATATACCATTCAATTACAATTAGTACAAGAATTAAATTATAGAAAAACTAATGAAAAAGGCTTGAAAACTTTGAGTTTTAACGATAAGGACAAAATAAAGGGTAAAGTGAATAGCAATAGTTTGACTTTTTAGTGTAAAAATGTGGTTTTTCGTTAAAATGAACAGTAGCGTAGACTTTTCGTTAAAACTCCCTTAAATTATTAATAGACGAGATTTTATTATATCTTGTCGTAATATTACTAGTTAAGTTGCACCTAACTAGGAGCAACTATGTAGCTTATAGGCTCGATCAAGCTGAGTCTACGCATAGGCAGTGCCCATCAAGACATTTAAGAGTTCCTGAAGAACATGTAATCCCATTGCAGTCGGTCTCAGTGAAACATTGGCCATTTCGATTTGGCTGCAGCCGACCAGAATCTACTCTTGGGCGTGCGACTGCCTTCTCGTCGATGCATTTGCATTGCCCGTCAACACAGTCGAGCTTTCCAATCGTCGGACATATAATACCGAGCTTGACGCAGTCAGTCTGATTGAAACATTGAGATTGAAGACCATAGTGATTTGGCAGGGCAGAGTCACCTGTATTAATATTTGACGCTTGTTGGCAATTGCAATAGTGGTTGACACAAGTAGCTGAGACGTCGCCAGAACATTGAAACGAAGCGCAGTCAGCGTCGGTAGAACAATGACGAACAACGATCACGGCTTCTGAGAATAATGGGACACCTGCAAAATAACGCATACACAGGTGCTCCGTTTAGAGACCTTTAACTATGTAATACACACTTCTACGTACAGCATTCATCTGCACTGCAGGTAGAGAAATTAACTACTACTAGTAGCTAGGAAGAAAAGCTCACAAAATGCAATGACCAAGAAGATGGCGATCATAGCTGTCTTAGATGTAGCCTTCCGCATTTTTTATATATAATTATTTTGTGACACCTGGGATTATATATGTAGTAATGAAGTACTGAGCCCTAGCTTTGAACAATATTTATACTATGGTAGTGTTGACATGTCTGGTAATAAAAATGCTGAACAAATCTAGAAGTATCAAGTGACATAATTAATTTCCAACTTTAGAGTTGACGAGAAGGAAATTAACCCGATATATTTTGGAGACTTTGGGAATGAAATCCTGATTTTTTCGTGGTTGATATTGTCAACAAAGGAAATGTTAGATCTAACATGGAAAAGAATGTGAAGTGTTGGAGTAATAGATTTCGACTTTAAATTCTACCTAAACACAAACATATTGTGTCCAAGAATCCATTCACAGGCAAACACAATGAGATTTCACAGCTAGTTGACCCAAAGAACCATCACATGACTCGCATCCCAAAAATCTATTTGTATGACCATACGGTTTGGATTTTAGGTTTATGTTGTTTTTAATTTTGAAAGTATTTGACTTTATTTAAGTGTGTGGTTTTGACTATATTTGAATTTTTTTTTTTGTGAAAACCGACATTTATGAAATTAGAGCCTAAAATTTAGGCATATATAGAGCAAAACCTCTATGTAGTAATAATGTTGCGACTATTAGTATTATTACTATGAAGACATGATTACTTGATAGACGTGTTGTTACAAAAATAAAATTTGACTTAGTTACAAATTATACTACGTTAATAGTGGAGTATGTCAATTTTCAAAATGTAGAGATTGGAAAAGAAAAAAAACACCCTTGTCTCAAGTGGCTAGTCCATGTACATGTGGCTAGAAAAGATATGTAGAAGGATCATGTTGAAGGTCTTACTGACAATTATTGACATTGTTGTGTTACATTTTGAAAATATTCTGAAGCGTACTAAATATGTAGTTCACACCTTATTTACATACTCCCAAATTTCATTTCTTCTTTTCCATATTTTCCATACCAAACAAAGAAATTAAATATCATATATCAATCTTAAATTGTGATTTTGTTTCCTAAATATGATATTTTATTTCCACATCAGGAAACACACTATAAAATCCAATGGTATCAATTACATGACTTACTAGATATATTCAGATTTCTTTGGCTTTTTGATATAATGTGTGAAACTATCAGAAATGTGCATGAGAGCCCTTATAAATATAGATTACGGGCTCACTTTACTGAAAGAAAAACATCCCCACAGCGTGACGCAACAAGAAAAACATGGAGAAGGCTGCGTTTAAGACGAGTATGATTAGTCGGGTCGTCTTCTTGGTCATTTGTGAGTTCTTTTCTCCCAATTAGTCAAACTCTCTTCCCATAATATATGATTGTCGTCAAAGTCGATTGTTTGTAATTTTAAATACATATGAAGGCCATCTCCAATGGATTTAATTATTTAAAATCTGCAGGCGTGGCTGCAGGAGCAGAAGCAGCTAAGGCTGTCCAACGATGCAATTCGAACGCCGACTGCAAGACGTATCCGTGCACCTCAGACTTTGTTCTTTGTGTTGATCACGTCTGCACATGCGAAGTCGCAAATGCTATTCACGACGTCGCCGCCGACTGCCGGAGTCTCACCGACTGTAGAGATACTGCAGAAGACTGTCCAAAGGGAAGGGCTACGTGCCATAACGGGAAATGCTTGTGCTTTCTCCCTGAGTTCTCTCAGTCTGGCCCGCAAATTCAAAACGATCAATGTTCCGTTTTGACCGACTGCAAAGGAGTTAAATGTGCTTTTGGAACTATCAAATGTGTCGATGGGGAATGCAAATGTGTCGATGGTTAATGTATATCTTAGCTATACATTTTACAAGTACTTTTGTCCATCTATGTAGCTAAAGGCTAAAATAGCTGGCCGTGCAACTTCAAAATTTAAGCCTCTATAGTGGATTGACAAAAGTTGCAATCTTTCTTTAAGAAATAATAATTGAAATGCTGTAATAATTATTTGGGAAAATTTGAAATAGATCCATATTTTAGTTAAACTGTGGAAGACATAAAGAAAGTTGAGGTTCCACCATAAAACTAATTGACAATATGGGGAGTAGCCCAACCAAGCACTTACAAGGTTTCTCCTTTCACCAATGTGAGACTTTTATACCTCACATTCTCACATGCCCCCTCATGTGTGGCGAATTTTCAAGTCTAACACGTAAACAACACGAACGGGGTGGTGTGGAGCATGTGTAAACCGTTGGGCTTCACATGTGGGGCAACATGCTTTGATATCATGAAGAAAGTTGAAGTTCCACCATAAAACCGATTGGCAACACCCTAATATGGGAAGTAGCCCAACATCTTATAAGCCTTTGCAAAGTTTTTTTATTTCACCAATGTAAGGCTTTTTTAAGCGATTTATAAAATTTGAATTTGGATGCAAAAGAGTGAGTCACAATTTTAATTAGGCAATGGACCTTTAGTTGTCTAAATTTTTTTGATTTTTTTTATAAATAAAAAGAAATAAAAAGCCTGCAGCACCCTTTTGGGACTTCATCAAAAAGTAATGGGACAAAAATACCCTGTAAACTAAAAAGTTCAAAAAAAAAACTCAAAATAATGTAGGGATGTTTTCCTCATATAAGCAATATTTTTTTAATAATTAATTTTTCTGTGCAATGTTTTTTTTTTTTTTTTAAATTTTTATAATTAATACCTCACAATGGGTGATTCAATAAGTTGTTTATTAAATATTATTTTCTCTATTTTTAAACATGTTCAAAACATCTTAAGAGGCGTGTAGTATCGGTTATAAAAAAAAAAGTTTTTTGCACGCGCATAATAATGTGATTCAATTAGTTCTCAAATGATTATTTTTTATTTTTGTGTTAACAAACGATATTATCTACACTAAGGGGGAGAGAGTGGGCTTAGCCTCGTAATGGACTAGCGATAATGTGATTCAATCACTAGCGATAATGTGATTCAATCAATTGTTTATTAAATATTTTTTTTAACATGTTCCAAATATCTTAAGAGGCATGTACCACCAGTGATAAAAAAAGGTATTTCACACGCGCACAATAATGTAATTCAATAATTTATTTATTAAATATTATTTTCTCTATTCTTAAACACTTAAGAGGCACGTAGTGCCGGTTATAAAAAAGGTCTTTCGTACACGCATAATAATGTGATTCAATTAGTTGTCAAATGATTTTTTTTTTGAACAAACGATATTATCTACACTAAGGGGAGGGGGTGGCCTTAGCCTTGCAGTGGGCTAGCAATAAAGTAATTCAATCAGTTATTTATTAAATATTATTTTCTCTATTTTTAATGTAAATTCAATAGAATGTAGATGAAAATTGAAAGATCGATTTTATTATGGATTCAGCTACTTTGATTAGTTTATGAGAGGTTTCTTCTAGCATGATCTAATATTATTCATTTAGTTCAAATATTTGACTTTCTTTTTGTCATAAAAAAAATATTAAAGCAATTCACGCATATAAATACATTTAAAATGTGTAAGTCACGCGTAGCACGCCATGATTTAAAAAATGCACTCCCGTGTATGAAGGTTAGTAAAAAGAACAAAACAATTATAAAAGTCAAAGGTGAGGGGCATAACCTAATTAAAATAGCCAATGCATATGTGGCAAGCTTCATGTGCCTTTTGAACATAGCTACCATGCTACTATTTTGGTGAGTTTTGGAATTTTATTGTTTGATTGTTTTGATTTTTGTTGTTTCTTTAGATGGCTGTGTATCATAATAATCACAGTGAACCAATAATGTTCAGTTTTTACTTTTTGCAGTTGGTGATGATTTTGTGAAAAATACAAACTCACTTAGCATAGTGAAAAGTGTATGTAGATATAAAATTATGGAGGTATTTGGGTTCTCTAAAATTTTATTAGTAATTCTAAATACAATTACATGAGTTGGCTTAAATAGAAAACAATCATAACCCAAAAGGAAAACAAAAATAAACATATATATAAAAATATCAAATTTTCCCTAATACTCTAATAACCCGATTTTGCTTGCAATATAATAAAAATTCGTCTAGTAGATTTCATCATTTCCTTTCAGCTTTTTTTCATGTTTCCCTGTTAGATTCATCATTTCTTTGTTGAGGATACTAAACATGAAAACTAAGGATTGTCATCCCCAAGCCTTAAATTTTCCTAATATCCAGTTAAATTTTCTTATCGGTAACTCTCGGGTTGGAAATGACTTATATCACTTGATAGTTTGTAGAAAAATTCGATTTTCTCACCACTAAAAGCCTAAACTAGCTACTAGAAATGCCAACAGTCCTATAGTATAAATTAAAACAAAAGCCTTGAAATCGATCATCACATCATCCCAAAATTCACGGCATAATTTGAATGAAATGGAGAAAGATGTAGGCAGCCATATATGATGGTTGTTTTCTTGGTCACTGCATCTTGTGAGTTTTCTTAACCACTGATAGTCTATTGAATGGAGTATTTTGTGTTGCCTTTTTATTTTGCGGGTAAAAATCCCTCTTCCGGCTGCATTAAGCTCCCGCAAGTACAACTGATAGATTTCCCACGTCAGGTACTTCGCCGTTGCGTATCCCTTTTCTTCAATTTTGATATCTGTAATTATTGTGTGGATTTTACTGGGATTTTGAAATTATCAAGTTTTAATCTTGTAATGCACCAGATAGCCCCTTGCTGCTTGGAAACATGGTAGCAGGGAAATTTCGAGCAAAGGGTTGGGTGCAAGATTCAATCTTTGGCATCGGTTGTGCAGGGAATCTGAGTGATTTCTCTTGCACAACTATTATTTGCCCGGAAAATACAAGTACTAAATCTGAAGAAAATGGCTAAGCAAAATGATGAAATCAGATTTATTTTAATCTGAATTTGATGTGGAATTTCAAATCATGCCTTCAAAGTTCTCTGATTGCTCTGCCATATCTTTTAAAGTTTGAGATTTTATCTGAATTTATGGTTTGATTCTTGTGTTTTTACTGTTGCATTTGATGTATATGTATATGGATTTTATGAAGCAAAATGAGGAGATTTATATTGCTGAATTTGATGTGGGACAACCTCATACCATATTGGTCTTCAAAGTTCTCTGATTGCTCATGTTGCTATGTTATGTCGAGTTTTCGATGAATTTACTAGTGTTACTTCTGATCTTGTTTTCTGGAGCCCAACAATTCCCTATAAACGTGACCCTTCTGATTGAATTGGTTGTTTTTGAGATATGGACATTTAGTAAGTATGTAAATGCGGTTACGAAGGATTTCTTAACTCCTTGTATGAATTAGTTGAAGCTGTTTAATCTTGGCTTATTTCTACTGTTTAATTTTGATTTTGGTGGCTGATGAGGCAAGTAGCTAGGAAGAAAAGCTCACAAAATGCAATGACCAAGAAGAGGGCGGTCATAGCTGCCTTAGATGTAGCCTTTCGCATTTTATATATATAATTATTTTGTGACACATGGGATTATATATGTAGTAATGAAGTGCTGAACCATAGCTTTGAACAATATTTATACTATGGTAGTGTTGACATGTCTGGTATAAAAGTGCTGAAGAAATCTAGAAGTATCAAGTGACATTATTAATTTCCAACTTTAGAGTTGAAGATAAGGAAATTAACCTGATATATTTTGCAGATTTTGGGAATGAAATCCTGATTTTTACGTGGTTGATATTGTCAACGAGGAAATGTTAAATCTAACATGGAAAAGAATGTGAAGTGTTTGAGTAATAGATTTCGACTTTAAATTCTACCTAAACACAAACATATTGTGTCCAAAAATCCATTCAGGCAAACACAATGAGATTTCACAGCTACTTGACCCAAAGAACCATCACATGACTCTCATCCCAAAAATCTACTTGTATGACTCGTACGGTTTGGATTTTAGGTTTATGTTGTTTTTAATGTTGAGAGTATTTGACTCTATGTATGTGTGTGGCTTTGACTATGCTTGAATTTTTTTTGTAAAAATCGATATTTATGAAATTAGAGCCTAAAATTTAGGCATATACAGAGCAAAACCTCTATGTAGTAATAATGTTGCGACTATTAGTATTATTACTATGAAGACGTGATTACTTGATAGACGTGTTGTTACAAAAATAAAATTTGACTTAGTTACAAATTATACTACGTTAATAGTGGAGTATGTCAATTTTCAAAATGTAGAGATTGGAAAAAAAAAAACCCTTGTCTCAAATAGCTAGTCCATGTGCATTTGGTTAGAAAAGATATGTAGAAGGGTCATGTTGAAGGTCTTACTGACAATTATTGACATTGTTGTATTACATTTTGAAAATATTATGAAGCATACTAAATACGTAGTTCACACCTTATCTACAGACTCTCAAATTTCATTTATTCTTTTCCATATTTTCCGTACCAAACAAAGAAATTAAATATCATATATCAATCTTAAATTGTGATTTTGTTTCCTAAATATGATATTTTATTTCCACATCAGGAAACACACTATAAAATCCTATGGTATAAATTACATGACTTACTAGATATATTCAGATTTCTTTGGCTTTTTGATATAACGTGTGAAACTATCAAAAATGTGCATGAGAGCCCTTATAAATATAGATTACGGGCTCACTTTACTGAAAGAAAAACATCCCCACAGCGTGACGCAACAAGAAAAACATGGAGAAGGCTGCGTTTAAGACGAGTATGATTAGTCGGGTCGTCTTCTTGGTCATTTGTGAGTTCTTTTCTCCCAATTAGTCAAACTCTCTTCCCATAATATATGATTGTCGTCGAAGTCGATTGTTTGTAATTTTAAATACAAATGAAGGCCGTCTCCAATGGATTTAATTATTTAAAATCTGCAGGCGTGGCTGCAGGAGCAGAAGCAGCTAAGGCTGTCCAACGATGCAATTCGAACGCCGACTGCAAGACGTATCCATGCGCCTCAGACTTTGTTCTTTGTGTTGATCACGTCTGCACATGCGAAGTCGCAAATGGTATTCACGATGTCGCCGCCGACTGCCGGAGTCTCACCGACTGTAGAGATACTGCAGAAGACTGTCCAAAGGGAAGGGCTACGTGTCATAACGGGAAATGCTTGTGCTTTCCCCCTGAGTTCTCTCAGTCTGGCCTGCAAATTCAAAACGATCAATGTTCCGTTTTGACCGACTGCAAAGGACTTAAATGTGCTTTGGGAACTATCAAATGTGTCGATGGGGAATGCAAATGTGTCGATGGTTAATGTATTATATATTTACAAGTACTTTTGTCCATCTATGTAGCTAAAGGCTAAAATAGCTGGCCGTGCAACTTCAAAATTTAAGCTTCTATGGTGGATTGACAAAAGTTGCAATCTTTCTTTAAGATATAATAATTGAAATGCTGTAATAATTATAATATGGTTTATCGATCCATATTTTAGTTAAACTGTGGAAGGCGTAAGGAAAGTTGAGGTTCCACCATAAAACTAATTGACAATATAGGGAGTAGCCCAATCTCTTATAAGCCCTTACAAAGTTTCTTCTTTCACCAGTGTGGGACTTTTATACCTCACATTCTCACATGCCTCCTCATGTGTGACGAATTTTCAAGTCTAACACGTGGACAACACGAACGGGGTGGTGTGGAGCATGTGTAAACCGTTGTGCTTCATATGTGGGGTAACATGCTCTGATATCATGAAGAAAGTTGAGGTTCCACCATAAAACCAATTGGCAACATCCTAATATGGGAAGTAGCCCAACCTCTTATAGGCCCTTGCAAAGTTTTTTATTTCACTAATGTGAGACATTTTTAAGCGATGATTTATAATTTGAATTTGGATGCAAAAGAGTGAGTCACAATTTTAATTAGGCAATGGACCTTTAGTTGTCTAAATTATTTTGATTTTTTTATAAATAAAAAGAAATATAAAGCCTGCAGCCCCCTTTTGGGGGTCACGACTTCCCCAAAAAGTAATAGGACAAAAATACCTTCTAAACTAAAAAATTCAAAAAAAAAAAATCAAAATAATGCAGTGGTGTTTTCATCATATAAACAATTTTTTTTTAATAATTAACTTTTTTGTACAATGTTTTTTTTTTTTAAATTTTATTTTATAATTAATGCCTCACAATGGGCTAACAATAAAGTGATTCAATCAATTGTTTATTAAATATTATTTTCTCTATTTTTAAACATTCAAAACATCTTAAGAAGCGCTTAGTACCGGTTATAAAAAAAAAAAAAAGTTTTTTGCACGCACATAATAATGTGATTTAATTAGTTGTCAAATGATTATTTTTTATTTTTGTTTTAACAAACGATATTATCTACACTCAGGGGGAAGGGGTGGGCTTAGCCTTATAATGGGCTAGCGATAATATGATTCAATCAATTGTTTATTAAATATTTTTTTTAACACGTTCAAAATATCTTAAGAGGCGTGTATAAAAAAAGGTATTTCGCAATCGCACAATAATGTGATTCAATAATTTGTTTATTAAATATTATTTTCTCTATTTTTAAACACTTAAGAGGCGCGTAGTGCTGGTTATAAAAAAGGCCTTTCGTACGCGCATAATAATGTGAGTTGTCAAATGATTGTTTTTTTTTTTTAACAAACGATATTATCTATACTAAGGGGAGGGGGGTGGCCTTAGCCTCACAATGAGTTAGCAATAATGTAATTCAATCAGTTATTTATTAAATATTATTTTCTCTATTTTTAATGTAAATTCAATAGAATATAGATGAAAATTGAAAGATCGATTTTATTATGGATTAAGCTGCTTTAATTGGTTTATGAGAGATTTCTTCTAACATGATCTAATATTATTCATTTAGTCCAAATATTTGACTTTCTTTTTGTCATAAAAAAAATATTAAAACAATTTACACATATAAATACATTTAAATTGTGTAAGCCACGCATAGCACGTCATGATTTAAAAAATGCACGTCCATGCATGAAGGTTAGTAAAAAGAAACAAAACAATTATAAAAGTCAAAGGTGAGGGGCATAACCTAATTAAAATAGCCAATGCATATGTGGCAAGCTTCATGTGCCTTTTGAACATAGCTACCATGCTACTATTTTGGTGAGTTTTGGAATTTTATTGTTTGATTGTTTTGATTTTTGTTGTTTCTTTAGATGGCTGTGTATCATAATAATCACAGTGAACCAATAATGTTGAGTTTTTATTTTTCGCAGTTGGTGATGATTTTGTGAAAAATACAAACTCACTTAGCATAGTGAATAGTGCAGATATAAAATTATGGAGCTATTTGGGTTCTCTAAAATTTTATTAGTAATTCTAAATACAATTACATGAGTTGGCTTAAATAGAAAATAATCATAACCCAAAAGGAAAACAAAAATAAACATATATAAAAATATCAAATTTTCCCTAATACTCTAATAACCCGATTTTGCTTGCAATATAATAAAAATTCGTCTAGTAGATTTCATCATTTCCTTTCAGCTTTTTTTCATGTTTCCCTGTTAGATTCATCATTTCTTTGTTGAGAATACTAAACATGAAAACTAAGGATTGTCATCCCCAAGCCTTAAATTTTCCTAATATCCAGTTAAATTTTCTTATCGGTAACTCTCGGGTTGGAAATGACTTATATCACTTGATACTTTTTAGAAAAATTAGATTTTCTCACCACTAAAAGCCTAAACTAGCTACTAGAAATGCCAACAGTCCTATAGTATAAATTAAAACAAAAGCCTTGAAATCGATCATCACATCATCCCAAAATTCACAGCATAATTTGAATGAAATGGAGAAAGATGTAGGCAGCCATATATGATGGTTGTTTTCTTGGTCACTGCATCTTGTGAGTTTTCTTAACCACTGATAGTCTAGTGAATGGAGTATTTTGTGCTGCCTTTTTATTTTGCAGGTAAAAATCCCTCTTCCGGCTGCATTAAGCTCCCGCAAGTACAACTGATAGATTTCCCACGTCAGGTACTTCGCCGTTGCGTATCCCTTTTCTTCAATTTTGATATCTGTAATTATTGTGTGGATTTTACTGGGATTTTGAAATTATCAAGTTTTAATCTTGTAATGCACCAGATAGCCCCTTGCTGCTTGGAAACATGGTAGCAGGGAAATTTCGAGAAAGGGTTGTGCAGTGAATCTGAGTGATTTCTCTTGCACAACTATTATTTGCCCGGAAAATACAAGTACTAAATCTGAAGAAAATGGCAAAGCAAAATGATGAAATCAGATTTATTTTAATCTGAATTTGATGTGGAATTTCAAATCATGCCTTCAAAGTTCTCTGATTGCTCTGCCATATCTTTTAAAGTTTGAGATTTTATCTGAATTTATGGTTTAATTCTTGTGTTTTTACTGTTGCATTTGATGTATATGTATATGGATTTTATGAAGCAAAATGAGGAGATTTATATTGCTGAATTTGATGTGGAACAACCTCATACCATATTGGTCTTCAAAGTTCTCTGATTGCTCATGTTGCTATGTTATGTCGAGTTTTCGATGAATTTACTAGTGTTACTTGTGATCCTGTATTCTGGAGCCCAACAATCCCTATAAATGTGACCCTTCTGATTGAATTGGTTGTTTTTGAGATATGGACATTTAGTAAATATGTAAACGCGGTTACGAAGGATTTCTTTACTCCTTGTATGAATTGGTTGAAGCTGTTTAATATTGGCTTATTTCTACTGTTTAATTTTGATTTTGATGGCTGATGAGACAAGTGTTGAATAAGTGGCCAAGTGGCCATACTTTAGATTAAACAAAAGAAGGTGGGAAACACCTTCCTTGTTTTAAGGAGAAAAAAAAGGGAAAGTCTTTGTCTTTGTGGAAAAAGTTTGAACCAACACCCGTGGGTGTTGGCTAAAGGAAAAAGAAATATTGTTTTTAAGAATGAGTGCTCATGATTCGGTTTAGAAAAGGAGAGAGAGAAAGAAGGAGCTCATTTTGTTTCGGTTGTTAAGAAGCAGAGAGAAGGAAGAGCAAAAAAGAGCTTTCTTTTGCAGAGAGCTAAGGAGAGTTGCAGAGAGCTAAAGGAGCTGCAAAGAGAGAAGAGAAGCTGCTGCTTCAATTGGTTAGTAATCATCCACCAAAGTAGTTGTTGTTGTAATAGCTTTGAGCTATATGTATAGAGAAGAAATTATTCATTATATTTCTTCCTCTATTTGTTTCTTTGGTGTGTGAGAGCTATTGGGTGTATTGGGTTTTTGGGTTGTGAGATTGCCAACACTTTGTAAACTCCCATTTGGTTGATAGTGGATTATTGGGTGAGCTCCTACTGCTCCGAGGACGTACTCCAGTTACACTGACTGTGGAGGAACCTCGTTAAAATCTTGGTGTCTTTTATATTTTGTTCTTGCATTTTATTTGATATATTTCCTGTGGGTTAGCTTGAGTTGGTTCCAAAAGATTTTGGTGCTATCCTAGCACAACAATTGGTATCAGAGCACTGGTTGCTCTTGGGTACTGTCTAGTTGCCAAAGATGTCAGACGGGCAAGATGAGAATCCTTTTGGAAGCAGCTCCGGGTTTGCAAGAACTACGGTGCAAAATGCAAAGTTTGAAGTTGAAAAGTTTGATGGCACAAACAACTTTGGGATGTGGCAATGTGAGGTTAAAGATGTGTTGGCTCAACAAGATCTTCTTGCCGCCTTGGGAGAGAAGCCTGAAGCTATGTCGAAAATGGAATGGGAGAAATTAAATTTGTGGGCTTGCTCTTCAATTCGGTTGTGCCTTGCAAAAACTCAGAAGTATTTTGTGATGCGGGAGACTTTGGCAAGTGTGTTGTGGCAAAAATTGGAAGACAAGTATATGACGAAGAGTGCAGAGAACCGGCTACACTTGAAGAAAAAGCTCTACCGCTTCCAATACAAAGAAGGTACAAAAATGATTAGACACTTTGATGCTTTTAATAAGTTGATTGCCGACTTGTTAAATTTAGATGAGGATATTAAGGATGAAGATAAGGCCTTAATATTGTTGAATTCCTTGCCGGACTCTTATGAGCATTTTGTTACCACTATTATGCATGGTAAAGAAACTGTGAAATTTGAAGATGTGTCAAATGCCTTGATGAATTATGAAATGAGGCATAGAGATAAAAATCATGATAGTACCTCTGAAGCTTTATTTGTTAGAGGTAGATCATCGGAGAGGAGATCCTCTTCTAGCAGGAAAAAATCACAGTCTCGACCTAGAGGAAACTCTAAAGGTAGAAAACCTTTGGAAAGGGATGAATGTGCCTTTTGTCGTAATAAGGGCCATTGGAAGAAAGATTGTCTTAGATTGAAGACCAAAGGCAAAGAAAGTTCTGAAGCTAATGTTGCTGAGGTTGAAACAGATTTTTCTGATTTTGCTTTAACCACTTCCTCATCATTTGATTGTGCTACTAAGTGGGTGTTGGATACGGGTTGTACTCATCATATGACTCCTCACAAGGATTGGTTTTCAAGCTTGAAAGAGTTTGATGGCGGTGTTGTGTTCATGGGAGATGACAATCCTTGCACAACAAAAGGGATTGGTACAGTTCGTTTGAAGTTGCATGATGGCATGGTTAAAGAGTTGACAGGTGTTCGGTATGTACCGAATTTGAAGAAAAATCTTATTTCTTTGGGAACTTTGGAAGCCAAGGGCTTCAGGTTTCATTCAGATGGGCAGACATTGAAGGTGACTTATGGTGCACTTGTTGTGATGAAAGCTCCTCGATGTGGCCATTTGTATTTATTGCAAGGAAGCACTGTGACAGGTGAAGCATCTGTAGTCTCAGAAAATATGGGCACATCCGATTCTGATACTACTAGATTGTGGCATATGAGATTAGGCCATGCCGGTGAGAAAACTCTACAAGGGCTTGTGAAACAAGGTCTTCTAAAAGGTGCCACGACTTGTAAGCTTGATTTCTGTGAGCATTGTGTCTTGGGGAAGCAAACTAGAGTGAAGTTTGGTACTGCTGTACATCAGACGAAGGGCATTCTTGATTATGTGCATTCGGATGTTTGGGGTCCTACAAAGACTCCCTCTTTGAGTGGTAGACATTGGTTCGTGACCTTTGTTGATGATTATTCAAGAAGGTCTTGGGTCTACACTATGAAGCACAAGAGTGAGGTGTTGAGCATTTTCTTGGGTTGGAAGAAAATGGTTGAGAACCAGACTGGGAGAAAGATTAAGATTTTGAGATCGGATAATGGTGGTGAATACACATCCGACCCTTTCTTTAAAGTTTGCAAAGAGGAAGGGATTGTGAGACATTTTAGTGTCCGGGGAACTCCACAACAAAATGGAGTTGCAGAAAGATTGAATCGAACCTTGCTTGAGAAGGTTAGATGCATGTTGTCTCAGTCGGGTTTGAGCAAGTCGTTTTGGGCAGAGGCAGTTACTTATGCATGTCACATCATCAACCGATTACCCTCAGCTGCTGTTCAGGGTAAGACGCCAATGGAGGTATGGACTGGAAAACCTTCTAATGATTATGATTATATTCGTATTTTTGGTTCACCTGCTTATTTTCATGTAACTGAAAATAAACTTGATCCTAGAGCCAAAAAGGCTATCTTTCTTGGTTTTAGTAGTGGTGTCAAAGGTTACAGGTTGTGGTGCCCAGAGATGAAAAAACTTGTAATCAGCAGAGATGTGACATTTGATGAAGAAAATATGTTTAGAGACTCTGAGAAGAATGTGAAAGATGTCCAACAGGTGGAGCTTGAGAAAGTTGCCTCTAGTACTTCAAATCCTATTTCCGCTGATGTCGAAGCCACTACAAGTGAAGAAGTGGAAGACCATGAGGATGTTGAAGAAGTTGAACTTGAAGATTCTATTCAAGTTGAAGATCAAGTTTCACCTCAAGAGTCTATTGCTAAGAACAGAGGAAAGAGAAATATTACCAAGCCAGCTCGGTATAGTGACTATGTTGCTTTTGCTCTTCCTATTATCACTGATGAGATTCCATCCAATTTTGAGGAAGCCATTGGGAGTGAAGAAAAGGAGAATTGGTGCAATGCCATGGGCGACGAGATGAATTCTCTCATGAAAAACAAGACTTGGGAGTTAGCTAAATTGCCTAAGGGTAAGAAAGCTATTGGTTGCAAATGGGTGTATGCCAAGAAGGAAGATGTTGCTAAGAAAAGCAATGTCAGATTCAAAGCAAGATTAGTTGCTAAAGGGTATGCACAAAAGGAGGGCATTGACTACAATGAAATCTTTTCTCCAGTTGTGAAGCACTCATCAATTCGCATTATGTTAGCTCTTGTTGCACAATATGATCTTGAACTTGTGCAACTTGATGTGAAGACGGTTTTCCTACATGGTGATTTGAATGAAGAGATCTATATGTGTCAACCGGATGGGTATAAAGTGAAAGGGAAAGAAAATTTGTTTTGCAAGTTGAAGAAATCACTTTATGGCTTGAAGCAATCTCCAAGGCAATGGTATTTGAGATTTGATAAATTTATGAGAGGCCAAAATTATTCTAGAAGTCAATATGATCATTGTGTGTACTTCAAGAAGTTGCAAGATGGGTCTTTCATTTATTTATTGATATATGTTGATGATATGTTGATTGCCTCAAAGAATGCTGAAGAGATTGAGAAATTGAAGAAGCAAATGAAAAATGAGTTCGAGATGAAGGATCTTGGTGAAGCAAAGAAGATCCTTGGCATGGAGATCACTAGAGACAGAGAGAAGGGTTTGGTTTGTTTGAATCAAAGACAATACCTTGAGAAGTTGATTCGGAAGTTTGGAGTTCATGATTCAACTAAACCGGTTAGTACCCCTTTGGCTCCTCATTTTAAATTGAGTTCTCCACAATGTCCTAAAACTGATCAAGAGAAGCTACAAATGAAAAATATACCATATGCAAATTTGGTTGGTAGTTTGATGTATGCAATGGTATGCTCTAGACCGGATATTGCTCATGCAGTTGGCATGGTGAGTCGATATATGCATAATCCTGGTAAAGAGCATTGGAATGCAGCTAAGTGGATATTGAGGTATCTCCATGGTACTCGAGATGTTGGTTTATGCTTTGAGAGGGATGACTCTGGTATTGGTCATTTTGCTGTTGGTTATGTTAATTCAGATTATGCAGGTGATCTGGATGGAATGAAGTCTACTACAGGCTATGTGTTTACTATGGCTAAAGGGCCAGTTTGTTGGAGGTCCATTTTGCAGTCGTCTGTTGCCTTGTCTACTACAGAGGCTGAATATATGGCAGTTGCTGAAGCTATAAAGGAGGCCATTTGGATACATGGGCTGATTAGAGATTTGGGGGTTGATCAGAAGCAGGTGGAGGTGCATTGTGATAGTCAGAGTGCCATTTATTTGGCTAAGTATCAGGTTCATCATGCGAGGACCAAGCACATAGATGTGCGTTATCACTTTGTTCGTGAAGTTGTTGGTGAAGGAGAAATCATTCTCCAGAAGATTCCAACTAAAGACAACCCCGCTGATATGTTGACTAAGGTTGTTGGTGTAGCCAAGTTTGTTCATTGCTTGAACTTGGCTCACATTTTGCCTATATAAAGAAGGCGTTGAGCAGTAGGAGTTTTGGAGCATTTGGCTCGGCATGAGTTGTTCTCTTGCTAGTGATTGGGAGTGATGTTGTGTGTTAATTGTGTTGTTTGGCTTATCATGGCGTTTTTCGGAACTTGGCCAAGGTGGAGATTGTTGAATAAGTGGCCAAGTGGCCATACTTTAGATTAAACAAAAGAAGGTGGGAAACACCTTCCTTGTTTTAAGGAGAAAAAAAAGGGAAAGTCTTTGTCTTTGTGGAAAAAGTTTGAACCAACACCCGTGGGTGTTGGCTAAAGGAAAAAGAAATATTGTTTTTAAGAATGAGTGCTCATGATTCGGTTTAGAAAAGGAGAGAGAGAAAGAAGGAGCTCATTTTGTTTCGGTTGTTAAGAAGCAGAGAGAAGGAAGAGCAAAAAAGAGCTTTCTTTTGCAGAGAGCTAAGGAGAGTTGCAGAGAGCTAAAGGAGCTGCAAAGAGAGAAGAGAAGCTGCTGCTTCAATTGGTTAGTAATCATCCACCAAAGTAGTTGTTGTTGTAATAGCTTTGAGCTATATGTATAGAGAAGAAATTATTCATTATATTTCTTCCTCTATTTGTTTCTTTGGTGTGTGAGAGCTATTGGGTGTATTGGGTTTTTGGGTTGTGAGATTGCCAACACTTTGTAAACTCCCATTTGGTTGATAGTGGATTATTGGGTGAGCTCCTACTGCTCCGAGGACGTACTCCAGTTACACTGACTGTGGAGGAACCTCGTTAAAATCTTGGTGTCTTTTATATTTTGTTCTTGCATTTTATTTGATATATTTCCTGTGGGTTAGCTTGAGTTGGTTCCAAAAGATTTTGGTGCTATCCTAGCACAACAACAAGTAGCTAGGAAGACAAGTAGCGAGGAAGACGGCGATCATAGCTGCCTTAGATGTAGTCTTTCGCATTTTTTATATATAATTATTTTGTGACACCTGGGATTATATATGTAGTACTGAAGTGCTGAACCCTAGCTTTGAACAACATTTATACTATGGTAGTGTTGACATGTCTGGTAATAAAAGTGCTGAAGAAATCTAGAAGTATCAAGTGACATTATTAATTTCCAACTTTAGAGTTGACGATAAGGAAATTAACCTGATATATTTTGCAGACTTTGGAAATGAAATCCTGATTTTTTACGTGGTTGATATTGTCAACAAGGAAATGTTAAATCTAACATGGAAAAGAATGTGAAGTGTTGGAGTAATAGATTTCGACTTTAAATTCTACCTAAACACAAACATATTGTGTCCAAAAATCCATTCAGGCAAACACAATGAGATTTCACAGCTACTTGACCCAAAGAACCATCACATATGACTCAAAAATCTACTTGTATGACTCGTACGGTTTGGATTTTAGGTTTATGTTGTTTTTAATTTTGAGAGTATTTGACTCTATTTATGTGTGTGGCTTTGACTATTCTTGAATTTTTTTTTTTGTAAAAACTGATATTTATGAAATTAGAGCCTAAAATTTAGGCATATACAGAGCAAAACCTCTATGTAGTAATAATGTTGCGACTATTAGTATTATTACTATGAAGACGTGATTACTTGATAGACGTGTTGTTACAAAAATAAAATTTGACTTAGTTACAAATTATACTACGTTAATAGTGGAGTATGTCAATTTTCAAAATGTAGAGATTGGAAAAAAAAAAAAAAAACCCTTGTCTCAAGTAGCTAGTCCATGTACATGTGGTTATAAAAGATATGTAGAAGGGTCATGTTGAAGGTCTTACGGACAATTATTGACATTATTGTATTACATTTTGAGAATATTATGAAGCGTACCAAGTAAGTGATTCGCACCGTATTTACATATTCCCAAATTTCATTTCTTCTTTTCCATATTTTCGGTACCAAACAAGGAAATTAAATATTAGATATCAATCTTAAATTGTGATTTTGTTTCCTAAATATTATATTTTATTTCCACATCAGGAAACACACTATAAAATCCTATGGAATCAAATCAATTACATGATTTACTAGATATATTCAGATTTCTTTGGCTTTTTGATATAATGTGTGAAACTATCAGAAATGTGCATGAGAGCCCTTATAAATATAGATTACGGGCTCACTTTACTGAAAGAGAAACATCTTTACTGAAAGAAAAACATCCCCACAGCGTGACTCAACAAGAAAAACATGGAGAAGGCTGCGTTTAAGACGAGTATGATTAGTCGGGTCGTCTTCTTGGTCATTTGTGAGTTCTTTTCTCCCAATTAGTCAAACCCTCTTCCCATAATATATGATTGTCGTTGAAGTCGATTGTTTGTAATTTTAAATACATAAAGGCCGTCTCCAGTGGATTTAATTATTTAAAATCTGCAGGCGTGGCTGCAGGACCAGAAGCAGCTAAGGCTGTTCAACGATGCAATTCGAAGGCCGACTGCGATCCATGCCCCTCAAACTTTGTTCTTTGTATTAATCACGTCTGCACATGCGAAGTCGCAAATGCTATTCACGACGTCGCCGCCGACTGCCGGAGTCTCACCGACTGTAGAGACACTGCAGAAGACTGTCCAAAGGGAAGGGCTACGTGTCATAATGGGAAATGCTTGTGCTTTCTCCCTGAGTTCTCCCAGTCTGGCCTGCAAATTCAAAACGATCAATGTTCCGTTTTGACCGACTGCATAGGAGTTAAATGTGCTTCGGGAACTATCAAATGTGTCGATGGGGAATGCAAGTGTGTGGATGGTTAATGTATATCTTAGCTATACATTATATATTTACAAGTACTTTTGTCCATCTATATAGCTAAAGGCTAAAATAACTGGCCGTGCAACTTCAAAATTTAAGCCTGTACGGTGGATTGACAAAAGTTGCAATCTTTCTTTAAGAAATAATAATTGAAATGCTGTAATAATTATAATATGGTTTTATTGATCCATATTTTAGTTAAACTGTTGAAGGCATGAAGAAAGTTGAAGTTTCATCATAAAACCAATTGATAACATGAGGAGTAGCCCAACATCTTATAGCCCGTGCAAGGTTTCTCCTTTTACCATTGTGGGACTTTTATACCTCACATTCTCACACACCTCCTCACGTGTGGCTAATTTCCAAGCCTAACACGTAGACAACACGAACGGAGTGGCCTGAAGCACGTGTAAACCGTTGGGCTTCACACGTGGGCCAACATGATCTGATATCATGAAGAAAGTTGAGGTTCCACTGTAAAACCAATTGGCAATATGAAAAGTAGCTTAACCTCTTATAAGCCCTTACAAAGGTTTATTATTTCATCAATGTGTGACTCTTTTAAGGCAATGGTTTATAAAATTTGAATTTGGATGCAAGAAAGTGAGTCACAATTTTAGGGAATGGACCTTTAGTTGTTTAAATTATTTTGATTTTTTTTAAATAAAAAGAAATATAAAGCTAGCAGCCTCTTTTTGGGATCATGGTTTCACCAAAAAGTAATGGGAGAAAAACCCCAAACAAAAAAGTTCAAAAGAAGTATAAAATAAAGTAGGGGTATTTTCATCATATAAATAGTATTTTTTTAATAATTTAAATTTTTTTGTATAGTGCTTTTTATTTTATTTTATTTTTTATAATTAATACCTCACAATGGGTTAGGAATAAAATGATTCATTCAGTTGTTTATTAAATATTATTTTATCTATCTTTAAACACGATCAAAACGTCTTCAGAGGCGCGTAATGCCGATTATAAAAAAGGTCTTTCGCATGTGCATAATAATGTGATTCAATTAGTTGTCAAATGATTGTTTTTTGTTTTTGTTTTTTTTTAACAAATGATATTATCTACACTAAGGGAGAGGGGTGGGTTTAGCCTTACAATAGGCTAGCAATAATGTGATTCAATTAGTTGTTTATTAAATATTATTTTCTTTATTTTTAAACACGTTCAAAATATTTTAAGAAGCGTGTATCGCCAGTGATAAAAAAGGTGTTTCGCACTCGCACAATAATGTGATTCAATCATTTGTTTATTAAATATTATTTTCTCTATTTTTAAACACTTAAGAGGCACTTAGTGCCGGTTATAAAAAAGATTTTTGCACAAGCATAATAATGTGATTCAATTAGTTGTCAAATGATTTTTTTTTTTTTTTTAACAAACAATATTATCTACACTAAGGGGAGGGAGTGAGCTTAGCCTCACAATGAGCTAGTAATAATGTAATTTAATAAGTTATTTATTAAATATTATTTTCTCTATTTTTAATGTAAATTCAATAGAATGTAGATGAAAATTGAAAGACCGATTTTATTATGTGGATTCAACTGCTTTTATTGGTTTATGAGGGATTTCTTCCAGCATAGTCTAATATTATTCATTTAGTCCACATATTTGACTTTCTTTTTGTCATAAAAAAATATTGAAGCAATTCACGCATATAAATACATTTAAAATGTGAAAGTCATGCGTAGCACGTTGTGATTCAAAAAATATCTTTTACACGCGTGTGAACGCGTGCATGAAGACTAGTAAAAAGAAACAGAGCCATTGTAAAAGTCAAAGGTGAGGGGCATAACCTAATTAAAATAGCCAATGCATATGTGGTAAGCTTCATGTGCCTTTTGAACCTACCATGCTACTTCTCAATTTTGGTGAGTTTTGGAATTTTATTGTTTAATTGTTTTTTATTTTTCATGTTTCTTTAGATGGCTGTGTATCATAATAATGACAGTGAACCAATAATGTTGAGTTTTTATTTTTTGCAGTTGGTGATGATTTTGTGAAAAATACAAACTCACTTAGCATAGTGAAAAGTGTAGATATAAAATTATGGAGCTATTTGGGTACCCTAAATTTTATTAGTAATTCTAAATACAATTACATAAGTTGGCTTAAATAGAAAACAATCATAACCCAAAAGGAAAACAAAAATAAAAATATATACAAGTATCAAATTTTCCCTAACCCGATTTTGCTTGCAATTTAATAAAAATTCGTCTTGTAGATTTCATCATTTCCTTTCAGCTTTTTTTTTCTCATGTTTCCCTGTTAGATTCATCATTTCTTTGTTAAGGATACTAAACATATATTGACCCAAAAAAAAAAAAAAAATACTAAACATGAAAACTAAGGATTGTCATTCCCAAGCCTTAAATTTTCCTAATATCCAGTTTAATTTTCTTATCGGTAACTCTCGGGTTGGAAATGACTTGTATCACTTGATACTTTTTAGAAAAATTAGATTTTCTCACCACTAAAAGCCTAAACTAGCTACTAGAAATGCCAACGGTCCTACAGTATAAATTAAAACAAAAGCCTTGAAATCGATCATCACATCATCCCAAAATTCACAGCACAATTTGAATGAAATGGAGAAAGATGTAGGCAGCTATATATGATGGTCGTTTTCTTGGTCACTGCATCTTGTGAGTTTTCTTAACCACTGATAGTCTAGTGAATGGAGTATTTTGTGTTGCCTTTTTATTTTGCAGGTAACCATTATTCTCATAATCCGCGTCGCTCTGGAAACAAATAATGTTCGTCACATGAGACAATATAATGTTACAAACAAGCTAACTGCAAGAAGGTGCATGCTCCATGTCAACCTTAACGGGAAAGCTCGACTGTGTTTTGGTCAATGCATGTGCGCTGATTCGCCTTGATCAAGTCATACGTTCATCTTCACTAATAAAGGTCTTAGCTACATTTTCTCTGCTTGCTATTTAAAATAAGGGACTAAGCTGGCTAGGTGTAATTCAATATAAATGTTGTATTAGCAAGTATGTTCCAGGTGTTATACACTCTATTTGCTTGTTTAACCGGTATATTATTGGTTGAAGGTGACTAAAATACTCATAACGTAATAAAATTTTCTAACTATCAACATGAATGACAATCTGTAGAAAAACGATGGATGACAGAATCTACAGAGAAACAGTTCGAACGAGAATTTTATTTCAAGTGAATTACGATATTCAATAAAATACAGTACATTAAGGATCTCAGGAAAAAAAATGTTTTTGTAAAGATGGAAAATGGTTACGCCTTGATTGATGTAAGCTACCGTTGGCACCACATCAATGATGTGTGGCCGTAGGGTTAAAAAATTGATCAAAGAAGGAATTATATATATTTCCCCAACAAAGCTTTTCTATTTCACATCTCTGATATGAAGGATGAATTATAAAATCAATTGAGAATATGAATAGTAGTTCAACTTACTTATAAGTCTATACAAGGTCTCTTCTCTTATCAATATAGGATTCATTCTTAACAATATATTAGATTACGTTATGATTTATGCTAAACCTTTGGGTACGAATATTTGACTTAGTATATTCAAGAAATTTTCTTCTTCTATATATTCAGTTATTTTTCATGTTGGATTCAAGATTCCTTTTTTATGGATTCAAAGCATGATTTCTCAATTCTTTCTTTCCAAATTCAGAACTTTTTTCTACACATTCAGTTTTTTTCATCTTGGATTCAAGACTTCTTTTTATGGATTGGTAGCAAGGAAATTTTGCATTTTTTCATTACCAAATTCAAATTTTTTCTATATATTCAGTTATTTTCTATGTTGGATTCAAGATTTCATTTTTATATATGGATTATAAGCAAGGAAATTATGAATTGTGAATTCTTAATTATTTCATTTCCAGATTTGTTATCTCTTTTCTAATGTTGGAGTCAAGATTTCTTTTTTTATGGATTTGGAGCAAGGAAATTGTGAATTCGTAATTCTTTCATTCCAATTCATATATATATTCTATATATTCAGATCTTTTCATCTTGGATTCAAGATTTCTTTTTTATTGATTTTGAGTAAGGAAATCGTGAATCGTGAATTCTTAATTCTTTCATTCCCAAATTCAGATTTTTTTTCTATCTATTCAGTTATTTTCCATGTTGAGTTCAAGACTTTTTTATGGATCGGAGTAAGAAAATTGTGAAATCTCAATTCTCATATTCAGATTTTGTTTCTATATATTTAGTTTAATTTTGGGAAATCAGTTACACGACTAGTTATTTCTCGATTTCTCTAACGCTCAACTTTCTTAAATATGCAACAAAAAAAAAAAAAAAACTTCCACAAATAAACCAACGCCTATAATATAAATATAGCCCAAGGGTCTCACCACCTACGTACCCTGCAAAACAAGCCTTGAAATTGATCATTACATCTATCAAAGGTTGACACAATAAACAAAAGCATGGAGAAGGTTACATCTAAGGCAGCTATCATCTTCGTATTCTTCGTTATTGTATCTTGTGAGTTTTTTAAACTAGGTTTAGTTTATCTTCGAATACCATATTACATTATTATTACACAATTTGTATGAAAGAATGTCTAATGCAATATTCTCCATTTTGCGTGTCGAAATGGTATTTTATTTACATAATTAAAAGTCTCTAAATGGAGTGTGGTTTTTTATGTGCTGGTGTACCAGTGTTCTCAAAAGCCGAAGCAGTTCCAAATATTGATCAGGACGATGGGAAAATTGGTACATGTTCCAATCAGACTGACTGCGATAAGATTAATTATCAATGTCCATGGGGAAGGCTCCTCTGTGCTGATGGTGAATGCAGATGCCCTCGCCGCCAGCTAAATCAAATTAACAAATGTTCCAACCAGACCGACTGCGACAAGATTAATTATTTATGTCCATCGGGAAAGCTTTCTTGCGTTGATGGAAAATGCAAATGCGTTGGTTATCTGCTGCCAAATGAAATTGGTAAATGTTCTAAACAGAAGGACTGCGACAAGATTAATTATTTATGTACATCAGGAAAGCTTCAATGTGTTGATGGGCAATGCAAATGCGTTGCCTACCTGCTGCCAAATCAAATTGGTACATGTTCCAAACAGAAGGACTGCGACAAGATTAATTATTTATGTATATCAGGAAAGCTCCAATGTGTTAATGGGCAATGCAAATGCGTTCCCTATCTGCCAAATCCAATTGGTAAATGTTCTCAACAGACTGACTGCGACAAGATTAATTATTTATGTCCATCGGGAACGCTCCAATGTGTTAATGCGCAATGCAAATGCGTTAACTTGCCCTGATCGAGCCTCGCAGTATCTTAACTCTACACAGTCTCTCCTAGTTGCGCACATAAGCTATTTTGGGTGCAACTTAAATGTTCAATTAGCAGAATAAGTATGTATTAATCTTCTTTCTACAGAAAGATAGAAAGAATATTGAAAAAAAAAAATGTTTAGTTATCTCTTTCTTATGAATGGTTTACATATATATAGCCTTCTTCATGTTTTAAGAGTAACTGAAAAATGTTTTTAAAATATGGTTTTGTCCATCAATCTCGTAAGAATAATTTAAACAGCATTAGTCCGAATATAATCGAACAAGATTACATAAGCTTGACAATTTTTTATATTAGGCGTATGCCCAAGGCTGCATAAGTTGGTTGGCAATCATCACAATTACTTGTAGCAAAAAAGTAAAAATAAAATAAAATCATCACGTTTCAGCGCTTGCATGATATTTGCTTCACCAAAATTTTATCAAGTCATTGTTATTGTCACTTAGTATTCATTTGTACTTGAGATTGTGTCCTAGCTTAAAACTAATCTGAAGATTAGCAGCTAAGCATGCTTAGCTTAGCTATTGAAAACCAATTCATAACAAACTATAAGTAAACAATTTTCTTTATTATTAAAGACATAAAAAAATAAAATAAAATAAAAAAAGCGAAATACAAGAAAGTTGTACCATGTTGGATTATTGTTTTATAATATTTTTTTTATACAATATATTTTTACCAAGGAGTGAGAATCAAATAGTATCGTACTCACCATCACAAGATTCGAACTTAAAACATCTTATTTTTCAAGTAATTAAAGATAAATGTCATTAGAATGTAGTAAGTGGCCTAAGAGTAGTTTTCTGTTTAATGAAAAATGTTTTGTGACGAATTTTCTATTAAAACCCCCTCCTTAAATGCAACGATATATTGATAATTCAACACAATGAGGATTACAATCTAAGATCAAGAGTTCTTGAGTGAATCCAGCAGTTTCGTTAAAAAACGATGTTCTTCTGACTCTCGGTGCAACAGAACCGAACGCTCTAGATCTTCAGGCACAGTAATTTGCCTTGACATCAAATACACATGCAGAGTTTTTGGGTGGCTCTCAGCCAGCACCAGAAATCGTCCAGTCACCGGAAACAGGCCGATGTTTGACTAGCCGTGAAGGTAAAATGAAGTGCGTTGGCGACAGCATCATGTAGCGATGGAAAATGCAGTTGCTTAGACAGACAGCAAGTTGGCAATATTCGTTGCTATGCTTCTGTATGACTGCCACGATTTATGTATTTATGGACATCCCCAATGTATCCATCACAAAGCAAATGCGTAAAAGAGCGAAGATAGTAACATCTCTAAATTGCCTTCTGGTTTTGAATCAAGTTCGAGTTCATTCTCCCCAAAAATCGTCTCAATGTGCTGATTACAGGGAGAGGGTTCTCCAGATGAGCAGCATGTCCGCAATCTGGAATCTCAACTATCTCATAGATGTCATGGGGAGGGCCGTCTCCACTCACCGTGCCACCGGCAATTTCACAGGACATATCCTTAGCTATCGCCTTGAACTTTTTATCCTCCTCTCCAACAATTAGCAAAAGGGGTGTTTTGCAGTGCTTCAAGTCTTCCCACAATGGCCTGACATGCAAACAAAGTATAATTCAGATTTCAAAACGTATCTAGTATAAGTATTGTAGTGTGGGAATCAAATAATCAGTAAAATGGTCAGGGAAGCTTACGGCTGCCTCCCAATACTTAAACCGGAAAGCACTTTTGCAAGACTCTGCACATCTTCATGATGCTGGCGGCTGGAAACTATCTGACGAAATCGGGGATGGACTCTTAAGCTGTTCAAATTACACATAAGGTTACTGAAGCGTGTGAATAATGGCAAATCTAATAATCCAAACACCGTTAAGGCCGAAAAACCTAAAAGCACCTGTTCCACAGCTCTCCAGAATACCAGGTGTCTAGGAAGAGCTCTAAGCCGTGATCAATAAGGAAGCGAGCTCTAGAGTCATCCTTAGCTCTACGAATTTTTCTATCCACTTCATCTTTTAACCCAGGGCTTCCAGATATTACAACAGCTCCATTGACCTTCATAACAAAATTCCCACTATTGTTAACAACACTTAAACTAGAGCTAAATTTGAAATAAAATCTTCAAAACTGTAGACATACTTTGTCGGTACACCTCAAAGCCATGTACAGTGCAATCCTTGCTCCCATAGAGTAACCCACAATAGTAACCTTTCCAGGCGTAATCTGTTTAATCACTTCACATAAAAGATCGGCAACAACCTCAATTGACAAACCTGAATCCTGTACAGCATCGTTATCACCATGGTTCTGTATCTTTGTTCCACCATGACCAGGAAGGTCAATCGAAATGCATCTTGCACATCCTGAAATCGCCTTCATCATAGCAATCCAATCTTCACCAGTTCCAAGAAACCCATGAAGAAATACAAAAACATTTTCCTGCATGAGCATGATTTTGGTATAGTGAGCATGCAGTATAGGAGATGTAATACATGTAAGCTAAGACAGAGAGTGTCAAGGATATGAAATTTTTACTAACATTGTATCTTTCTCCAATCTCGTGGACTATGATGGAATAAGAGAATGCCTTTGAATCTACAGTAAGCTGGAATACGCGGACTTGCTCTCCAGTAAAATTTCTATGAACTACATTGCCATTCATTTGAAATTTTTGAAGAACTTGATCAGCATCAGCAACAGATGCTTCTACGAAGCCACTGACTGGATTACAACCTATCTTGAGAGGAGTGGTTGTTACATCTTCTTTTACCCAGCGGTATGTTCCTAAACCATGGGCTATTGACGGGGCCAATTCATAATTCATCATTTCACAGATTTCTGAATTTTTCAGGTTGAGATAACAGCAAAACTGAATATATGCTGACAAACCTAGGCCACTTTCAAATGCAGCACTAACAATAGCCATTTTCTGGTGCTGCTGAGCCCACTGAGCAATTATTGCTGCATTTTCAAAGCCACCAACAACACTAGGTTTAATAACCTGAAAAAACCAATATGAACAACCTAAATCAGGATACGCCATTGAAATTTTACAAAGGATCATAAATTTCAGTAACAAAGACATCAAAATGCAAAAGTTACTAATGAGCAATGCATAAACTGCCACTTACAATAGCTACTATTCCTGGATGGGTGTACTTCACTAGCTTGTCAAGTGGATGTTCTCCAATACTGTCAATAGTTTCATCCAGTGCCACGGGTAACCCGCTTTCTTCACAGAACTTGACAATATCACCTTCGTTTTGAACAGGTTCCTGAAATAAATAAATAGTCATAAGGTCAACGAAGACATTAAAAATATAGTCACAAGCATCACTAATCCTAAATTCATATTAACAAAGGAAGATGAGGCACAAGCCACACAATGTTAAATCATCAAAATTAAAGTATGGCAACCACATAAAATTTGATCAGAAATAGATTCCATCCCTTGGGACGCAGTTGTAGAGTAGAGTAAAAACGATAAGTTAACAAATTTTTTAGAGTATACCTCAATATACTGCAGATCACAATCCTTTACCAAGGAACCAAACTGAATAGCTTCTTTATATGTCCAGTTCCGATTGGCATCTGCACGAACTTGAATCTGGTACCCAACTTTCTTTCTTACTGCCTGTATAACTGCAGCATCGTGCAAGGGACTCCCCTGACGTGCTACCTGTTGCAAAGTCATTGGAAAGCCACAAACAAAGCCTTTACTTTTTTATGCATAATAAAAAATTCAATTTGACCATAATCTTTTGTAATATTTCAATATACGTTCAGAAAGAAGAGAGAAGTACCTTCAGTTTTACTGCAGTAAATCCTTCTTCAACAAGTGCTGCTACAACATCAGCTACTTGTGTGGGCGTTCTATTGGAATCAACTAGGGCACAAATCTGAACTGTCATCGGCCTTTCAGATATACCTCCTTCAGCTTTCAAGGGATGGAGTAGGCCTAATAAGTTGGAACCTTGCCTTGTCGCTAATGCATTGAGAATTGCCATTTCCAAACCACATCTAACACTAGGCAAGAGCGTGCATGGCTGTATCACAATCAAAAGCATATGTTCTATGAAGATATATTTATAACAGAGCTCTATCTTTTTCCCTTTCTGATAAGTACATTAAAAAAAAGGATTTACCAGTATTCCCAGGTTGGTCCATATCCAAGAAGAAAAAGAGCCCTTTAGCAGAGGAAGGAGGCAACTAATCTTAGCTCCTTCCATCATATGAACAAGTAACCTCAGTTGCTCTTCTACATCTAGCAGGCTTTCTCTGTGGATATCGAGAGGTGAAACCTGTTTAATTAAAGTCATTGATGGTCAAATAAGGATTATAGAAACACAAGTGGATTAGTTGAAAATTTGTACCAAAACTAACCTCGCCAAACCCAATGCTTCCATCCTCAAGATACAAAGTTAAAATAAACCCTTCTCTGTAGAAGCTGGTTTCATTATCATCAACAGAAACCATAGTAGGAGGAGCACAGAGTGGTACACTGTCCAAAACAGAATAAAAATATATCAAATCCTTCTTTCCAAGCATAATTAAAGAATATTAAAAATTTATTCCATCAGCAAAGAATTCACCTAAATACTGAATACTCCATTCTATGGACTCTATAAAGTGAAGTGCCATCTGCTGGTGAGTCTTGAACAGAAATCTTTGAGGAGAGGCTCAACGCATGATCTGCTGCTTGGCACGCAAACTTTCTTAAAGTACTGAGATAAGATGATATTTTTTTTTTTTTTTTGTAAGTACTAAAGAGGGAAAGAATATGTCCGCAGTCAGTTAATAAGCCGATAAAAATAAGGGTAAATTTCAGTTTACTACCCTGAAATTTCGTGGTTTTCAACATTTAGTACATGAAGTTTTTTTCGTACCAGAATTAACACATTGTCCAAAAATTAACACTTTAGGTATGACTCTGGGCCGAAAAAAACTTCATGTACTAAATGTTGAAAACCACGAAACTTGAGGGTAGTAAACTAAGATTTACCCTAAAAATAACTTATCATCAAGGTAGCATAACCAAAAACCTGTGAAAGGTGGCATTGGCATCTATGCAGCCCTCAACTTCAATGACACAATCCACCTCTTTATCTTGAGATGTCAATAATGCATCTTCCAGCTCCACCTTTGTCTTCACATGTAGATGCATCACACTGAAATAATTGTTTTGAAGTCTTAAAAACAATGGGTTTACAGTTTGGTGAAAGGAATTCAACGATGAAGATGGAAAATGTAAGCATTGGTGCGGTTGATCAACTATCAAAATCATATATGTAAGCACATTCTTTAGACAATTTCAAATTCCATATATCTCGGATATTCACACTAATATACCCAATAGGCTGTGTGTTGTTTCAAGGTCGTTCATTGCTTGGTGATGCCCTAAATGGGTGATCATTACTCCAACACCCTCAACCCCTATTCTTTCATGTTAACTATCTATCGAATTACTTTGCAAGTGGCAACTTTAAGCACCTCCAAATCAAGCAATTACCACACACTGAAACCTGGAAAGGATGATTTATGACTACATGAATATCGCATGTCAACCAAGTTTATAGTTCAGATATATAAAGATTTTTACCCATGTGCCACACACAGGTTGTGGATTGAAACATTGTGAGAGGTGTAGAAGTATTGATTTAGTATGCTTGGCTCAACTCTATCCGCTATAGGAAGGAGACTGAATATTGCACCACCATGATTATTGATCACAACTATCGTCATTGGTTTCCGCAATGTCCTTCATCACGTAGTAAATTTGTTAAACCGAGAAACAAATTCTTTGTCTGGATTATAAGACAGCAGAAAGAAAAACCAAAAATGCAGACGATATAAAAAAGCATATAGAATTACCAATAACCTACTCGAAGGAAATGAAGGGCAGATCACAAGATTTTAAACTTAAAAGAAAAGGCGATGGGGAAAAAGAGAAGGGAGCAATAGACCAGAACAGAACTTACAAGCCTGGAAAACCAATAGATAACCATCCTACCTCTGGTTCACAATTGCCAAGCCATTTGTATCGTGGAGGAAAGAAACATCCCCAATCACGCAAAGCACCTGAACATAACACAAAGGAAAAGGCATTCAAGTAAAGTTCACAAGAATAAACAATGGTAGTTCCAAGAAATGAGACCAATACAAAAAAACTTACCCGTTTATTGCATCCAACGGCAAAGCCAACAGCTGTGCTGAGTAACCCATCAATACCACTGGCACCCCTATTCCCAGCCACCCGAATCATATGACAGGGTAGTTGTAATTTTGAAATCATGGATGCAATATTATGACTACAACCTGACCAACCACATCCGTACATATCTGCATCACGTATCGCCATACTGTTCCCAATGAAAAGAGCAGACTCAGCTGAAAGTGCCTTGGATATCACGCTTGCAACTTGAGGTTCAGTCAAGAAGTCTCTGGCATAAATTTGAAATGACAACTCCCTCGAAACCTATAATATAGGAAAAGGGAACTTAAAAGGTAAAACCCAAAAAGGAAAAACAGAAAAGAAAGATATTAACATTCCAGCCAAATTTTATCAATTTTCTTCCAGAATCCAGACAGAACATGTATTCATGAGAGAGCTACTCAGGAGTTTCAGATGGAAAATAAAAATGCCTGGGTGAAATTTAATGTTTAGTCCTAGGGTTGGAACATATCAAAATCTGGATGAAAGCAACAAAAAAAGGCCAAATAATTTAAAATAAAAAGTAAAGCCTCATTCTTGTGATTCATTACCATCACATTTAACGTTTGAAGATAAGTGTTCCATTCTTTGCTCATACAGGGAAGCCCAGCTTTACATAAACAATCGGAAAATTCAACAATGCTACTTTGGATTCTATGGGTTACAATATGAGAGGGATCATGACGAAATGGATGCTCGTCAACCAAGATATATGAGCAGGGAAAGCAGTCCTCTAGCATTTTAGCAACACGCTTGCTTGTAATTCTACTCCCAATCTGTTTGTAAAACAAATTAAAGGATTAAATAAAAAAGAAGAGAATATAGCTCCTCATGCAGTTGGCATCTGTAGTACAATCCACAGGGTTCAAGAATATTACTGAGTTACAAATATACTCTTACAGCGGCAAATTTACCACTTGAGGCAATAAGAGTAAGCTGAGTGAAAGAGGTGGGTCGTGGACGCATACCTGAATAATCAGATCAAAATTTATCCAACTACGCACGGAATCTGAAAGTAGAGCATGGTCAAGATGATCAACGAATAACAAATCATCTCCAATTTCAGGAAAAGAAGTCAGCAGCTTTCTCAATCGTAATCCTGACAGGATGTCAGCTACAACAGGCCATTGAAGGTGTTTAACCAAGAGAAGAACTGCCCACATCTCATCTTCTGAATGGATTGCACCAATTACTAGAATCCCTTTGTTAGTACCTCTAATTAGATTTAGAACCTCTGACATTTGCCCACAACCATCATCATACGTGTGAGCACTCTGTACTTTAATATAGTTAGTAAATGGCTCGGTGCTAGACATCCAAAAGTCTAATCCTTTCAAACAACTCGTCATCCATTTGCTAGGGCTATTTTCCCGTGGCTCCCTGAATGGACAGTTAATATGAACAGGGCCACACGGTGACGAGGTTGCCCAATGTACAGCAGAGTCAAGTGTTGTAAGTACCATCCTTGCTGAAATATGATCGGTGGCTGCTGGAAGGCTGAAGAAAAACCTCACAAAAGAACCAAAATGGTTTACCTGGAATACAAATTCAAAAATGTCAAACTAAAATGCTTAAAGCAATGTTAACTAGCTTTTCATGCAACTTCGTTTTAGCACCAACTCAACATTACATGTTTTTTTTTTTTTTTTTATTTACTTTTAGTATTAGACTCAAATCCTTCATTTTCCATCAGTCTCTACTCAAGCATTGAATAATTTACAACTGCAAGATGTACTCAGATAGTTTATTACCATGGAAATGCAAAGTAGATCAATTCCAGGAGTATTATCCGTATAGCACACACAAATAAATACGACATAAACGTATGCATATTTTTATTAAAAAGAAGCCATACTATTAAACAACATGCATTTTCCATGAAACAAACTACTGGAAAACTCAAATTAAGTTTTTCTATGTACCTGATTGATAGCTTGGTTTGCTCCAGCATCATGCAATTCTGCAGGACGGTCAGCTGTGAGCAATAGGAGTGGTACAAAATCTTGACTAGCCTCGACAACCTGGACATGTATTGAACAACACTTGTAAAACAACAATGAATGAGAAGACAGATAACTATTTACGAACAATGATGAGTAAACTCACAGCAGGAAGAAGGTTTGAAACTGCAGTTCCAGATGACGTTATGACAACAGCTGGCTTCTGAGATCCTCTTGCATAACCAACAGCATGAAATGCAAGTGAACGTTCGTCATAACATACCATACATGTAATAAGGGGATGAGAGGATGCAGCAACAGCAAGAGGGGATGATCTTGATCCTGGAGCTACACAAAAATACTAGAACAAAGATGAATGAATCAGGAATACATAAAACATACAAACGTAGAAAGATTTAAAAATAGGTAATCTCACCGTCAAACCAAGTCGAGAACATTCTTCAATTATAAGTGATGCCCAAACAGTATTGATGTTGGCCCAATCTTCAACTGAGTAGCACATTTTATTGGTATGGTCCAACTGATAGTAGAAAAAGACACAAATCCTGAACAATATTCACCCAAGTTTGTTCCCTCCAACAATATCAAAATAAAAACTCAATGTAATGTAATCAACAAAAGAATATCTTTAAGACTAAAAAGTACGTGGCGTGTCTTCTTCCAAGCAATTATGTTTTCTACTACAAGTGTTCATAAGCATACAAAGTTCATATAACCGTATACTTTACTGAGACGTACCATGTTGCTAGAAACTGCAATGGTAGGTGAAAGCTTGATACAAAACTGGCAGGAAAACGGAGTCTCTTTCTGCAAAGCAGTAAATGATATTAACTCAATCAGCCTAAGAATGTTTCAACTGAAAAAACGAATAAAATAACAGTAGAAAATGAATATTTACCAGGACAGGGGGATACCAGCGTCGTGATGTTAGCCACAACATATTTTCTGCTTGATGACAGAGCGTTCATGTATACCTACAAAATTTTGTCATTCACAAACTAGACAAAAGAGAAACAACCTGTTTTTGAAACAAATTATGAAAAATATTGATCTTCATAGTTCATACCAAAGGAACATTTCCATACTCATGAAGCTTGAGCTTTCCAAGAGTACGTCTTATATTCATGGAGTGGGAGCTCTTTGGCGTGGGCCAACAGTGACAACTAGCCTGAAAAGGTATAGCGTAAACAACACGATGAGTAGAACTTAAAGTCGTGACTGCCGCTTTCAACTACATATAAAATCAGGAAACGTGATTATTTCATTTTTGGGGAAAGAACTAAATACCACAAGAGTGGAAAAAGGAGAGACAACAACCACAGGATACCTGGTCGAAACATAACTCAAAAGAATGAATGGCTTCCTCAAATGTACAAAGGGAAGAGTCACTCCAAGCAATTGTTGCTGCTAAAACAGAAGCGTCCTCGTACTCATGTAACTCAATCTGTAGGGCAATATTTGTAAGTTAAATAGCAGTATCATCATTCTCATAACGACGCATTGAACAATCAAACCAACAAGCGTGCACATTTACCTGAGGAACGAAAAAGTAGTAAGAACCTGCTTCATATTTTATGAAAGATGACTCGTGGTCGTAATTAATATCCACCAAACCATAAGCCATTACAGAGGTTGATTCATTTGAAAGATATCTGCAAGAAAACTATGCATAAGTAAATTACACTACATTATCATTCAACGGTGATCAATTGACAATACAAAAGAAAGACAAGGACTAACCTTTTGACCGAAGAAGAAGATGATGAAGGTGCAAAGTGAACCGCGGCACCAATTCCGAAAACTCCTCGAGTTTCATTTGCATACAGCGACTTATAACTCGGGTTTTCGGCATCCTTGCCAATGAAAAACAGAGGATAAACCGCAGACGTCTCCGGTTGACTGCAAAACCAGTTCAAGGCTTTGGCACTCGGGGGCACGGCCACCTGCGAAATTCGCCTTCAAAATCCACAATTCAAGGCACAGTGTACGAGAAACCAGTCAGAAACCCGAGATTTTGAATTACCTGAAACCTATGAATTCCGGTACAAGTGGAAGGAGGATTGAGCTTCAACTCCTCAACGGCCTCTCTGATCTTTTCAAGTCCTTGCTGAAGAGTCAAAGCCGGAGGCAGCGTCCGCGTGACGCCGGTCTCGATCGCAAAGTCGCCGTCCTCGGCTTCCGACACTTGGCCAACTTCGATCGCCGGGCCGTCGAATCTTACTCCTCCAACGGCCTTAAAAACAAAAACAATACGAAATATCAAACAAAAGTTGCACGATTTAAGTGAAAAGGAGAATGTGGAGAAAGATGACCTTGGAATTAGGGTTTGGAGGCAGACGAAAATGGCGGGATTTTGGGTTGAAGAACGGGAAAGGCGGTGGCAGTGAGGGCGGCATTGTGCGCGGGAGAGACAGAGACCTCTTGCAACATCGGAAAGAGAGAGGATTTGTGAGTAATAGCATCGAATTTGAGAAGGAGAAGAAGAAAAAGGGAGGGAAGTGTCAGAGAGAGAGAGATACAGAGAAAGAAGAAGAAGGAGGTGGAGAGGAAGAAGAGGATAAGGAAACAGTGTCGTCTCTGCTGCTGTTGCTGTTGATGTTTCTGTTCTGGTGACCGTTGTAAATTTGCATTCAAGAGAATGTGGGCTGGATAATTGGGCCTATTACTGGGCCCAATTTAATGTCGGTGGTCGGTTGGATTTTTGGATGGGTGAGTTTTGTAGGATCTCCTTTCATGGGAGCCATTGCCTTGCGTGCCATTTTGGTCACGAGCATGATCTGTGTCTGTTTGCCGATGTTTTCACGCAAGGTATCGGCTCTCCGGCCCGACAAAAACATGTTCGTCATCTTCAAAGCATTCCCCTCCGGCGTCATACTTGCCACGGGACGGGGTACGTGCATGCACGTTTTGCCCGACTCGTTTGATTGCTTGAGATCCGAGTGGTTGCCCGAACATCCGTGGAGGAAGTTTCCATCCACAACGTTCGTGGAAATGCTTTCGGCCATGCTCACTCTCATGGACGACTCGTTTTCTATGAGTATTTAGTTCGCGGTGCAGCTCGCAGCGGAGAGGAGGAGAATGCCAAAAGTATATACGTCTTCTCAAATATAGCCTATTGGGCATGGCCATGACATTTAGACTGAGGATGGACTCGATGATAAGAATTCACTTGCTGAGATATCGTGTTGTCGTACAGGTATAAATATTATGAATTGGTGTTATTTTTTTTCATTTTTTTTTGTTAAAGGCTCAAAAACTTTTGATCATTTGAACTGCAATCTAAATTTGCGTAGTGCATTCAACTAAATTAAATATGTTGATCGAGCATTACTTTGAAAAACTAAGTTAGGGTTTGAATCATATTTAACAAAGTTGGAGTGTTGATGCATGCAGATATTGGAACTAGGGATTGTAGTGCACGCTGTAGTGATTGGATTATAAATGGGGGCATCTGATAATCCATGCACAATCACACCACTCATTGCTGCCCTTTGTTTCCATCAATTATTTGTAGAACTGGGTCTTGGTGGATGCATCGTACAGGTGAGATCACCCAACTAATCTACCATCCCTTGTATAATTAATTCTAAAACATGCTTCAAATTAATGTTGCTTGCAGGCTGAATATGGTATCAAGATGAAAGTAATAATTATGTTCTTCTCAGCCACACCACCATTGGGGATAGTACTAGGGATTGCACTATCAAATATATACTGCGATGACAGTCCGACGGCTCTGATTGTGGTAAGGCTGCTAAATGCAGGGCTGCTCAACTATATGGCGCTGGTGGATCTCCTAGCAGCTGATTTCATGGGGACTAAACAGCATGCAAACATGAAGCTCCAAACAGTCTTATATTGCAGTTCTTTAAGGGGCAGGAGGCATGTCAGTAATGGCCATATGGGCTTAGCCTTGCAGATCAACGATAATGTCAAATAGATTAATAAGATAGAATAGGATCGTGCTAGCTAGTTAGTTGTTTATGTATCAATTGGCTGTGATATATCTGCATGTACAGTAGAATTAGAAATTTTGAGAATTTTAATTTATTAATTTTTCAATCTTTAATTGGCAACGAGTTTGCATCCTTGCATGACATTCTCCTGAAATCTCTTAACCAATGAATAAAGGAAGTTTAGGTTTCGTCATAAAACCAATTGATAATATGGGGAGTAGCTTAACTTACTTATAAGCTTATGCGAGGTCTCTATTCCCATCAATGTGAGATTTATTCTCAACATCTCCCTCATATATGGTGAATTTTCAAGCCAAATACATGGGCAATACAAACAGTTTATGTGGCTATTGAGCTTCACATGTAGGACAACCTGCTCTGATATTATGATAAAATCCATGAAAAAACCCTTGAGATCCGATCCATAAAGCAGTGTGAATCTTCGATAGAAAGAAAAGAGTGAACAGAGAGGAACTAAACTTCTTTTCTTACTGAACAGCAAAAGTTTCATTAAATTATGAACTGGCTTATACCAGATCTACACACACAAATCACTAATTACTATTATCAATAATTACTTAACTAATAATGTCTACACTAATTAACTTGCTGAGCTGTCACTTGGTTTCAATAAGGTGCTAAAGGATTTATGCGAACAATGAAAGGGGCTTGTAAGTTGTAACTCGGGAGTGTTTAAAAGTGTAAGTTGTAACTCGGGAGTGTTTAAAAGTGTTTACTCTTACACCCCGATGCAATCCGAGTTCTATATTAAAATTTTGAATTCCCTCTCCCCCATTGTAGTTCTAATCACTTCTTGGACAACCTACCAATCTTCTTTTCCTTTTTGGTAAGAACTACCAACTAATATTATAAGTTTGCCAAACCCAACTGCTAATTAATTAACTAGTACAGGGTTACTCAACTAAGCTGAGCCATTCGTTTCCAGCTTTACAGAAATTACTATCGCCATTTGCATGAGTCCATGGCTGGTTGATTATTTTAGTCTCTTTGCTGTCTTGTTGTTATTGGCCTGAGTTTCTCAATTTTCCATACAATACATCGTCATGAGTATGCAGTGCATGCTCTGAATTTGATAGCCTTTTATTTTCTAGAACAAAAAGGGTTACTAATTGACTAGCACTACACCTAAAAGTTAATGGATCCGAATTAAATAAGCAACAACTCCGGTTATGGCGAGTCCGATATCTAATTGTTACAAGTGAGTCATGTTGTAAAAATAGTTTTGTGAAAAACTCTTTGTTAGGATGTAAAGGTAATAAAATCTCATATCGGAGAAATGGACGACGTTGTAAGGGCTTATAAGGTGTTGAGTCACTTCTCATATGTTTTTATGAGGGTATAAATTTATAGAATTTGGCTAAATGATGAAGAACTTTAACTAGAATCGGTGGTTTTTATTGTTTAAAATTAATGAGGAGTTCTTGGGATTTATACTGACACACCCCGACCCAGAAAGTCCACTTGGACCCTGAATCGAACTGTGCTGGCCGACACCTGGAAGGTGACGAAGCCATAAAATGTGATAGTGTACAAAAAGTGAATAAATTTGAATCTAAAAGTGTCTAAGTACCAGAGTGCGCTACGAGTGGGAGCGAACCCATTTTACACGCGATGTCAGAACATAAGTAAGGTACAGTAGTATGGGTAAGAATCATACCCTCAAAAATATCCATTAATACTAAGATTCACCACAGATTGTTGTCGATACAAACTCAGCAGCTAAAACCTGGAGGGCACCAAACAGAAGGTGTGAGTAAGCAATAAAACCAAGCTTCTCAAAGTTATTACCTCTCTAAAAGTAATGCCCTAATGTAAACCCCGTATCGTTTTCCATAAGACAGTACAACATATATACATATATCCAAACCATACTCAGAAATGACCAAAACCACGGTTTGCCATTAACTCCACCATACATTAATAAGTAGGCCAAATGAACTAAATCAATACAAAGTGATATATCAGTCAGAGTCATCTAAAATGACATGTACAACTTATTCGTATCTCATCAATCATGGCTAGCATATAAGTCGGAGTCACCTCTAGTGACCTGTACGACTTATCCATATCTTATCAATCCTGGCTAGCATATAAGTCGGAGTCACCTCTAGTGACCTGTACGACTTATCCATATCTCATCAATCCTGGCTAGCATATAGCTCAATAAGTATACCTGCACACGAGTCGGAACCACCTAAAGTGGTCTGTACGACAGGACTGGGTGTAAATAAATAAGCTCAAGTGCTACGATCACGTGAAGACTGGGCGAATAATCGCGGGTCACCTACGAGTCGGAACCACCTAAAGTGGTCTGTACGACAGGACTGTGCACCTACCTTGAATCCAAGGTGAGCATAAGGTGCGGGAGGTGAACATCACGTGAAGGACTGTGCCCTGGCCACGGGCGGGAGCACTAACACCGGGGTGCAGGTTTATGAGCTCTCAATGCATCTCAATATAACATGTGCAACTCATGGCAACCAGTACGACAGTATCGAAGTTGCCTAACACATAACTGTAGTCATGCTATAACGAAATCGATTCAACTAGTACCATAAACTCACCTGAACTTACCTGGGTGTCCTGAGTTCACCTTTGCACTTGAAAGCATTCCCAATAATTATATGCAAGTAATATACATATTGATATACTATGATGCAATCTAATACTCAAACATGTCGTAGCATTTTCAATTATAAACAATATAGTGTGAAGTGTACAATCAATAACGCCCTACTCCCAAACTATTTATTTTCAGGGATAATTATCCATGACGTCCCAATTAACACTAATTTAGCTAACTAATTCATAAAACTAAAACTTGCCTTTACCAATTTCCTTCGCCTTACTCAATTTCCCAAGCAAGGCTTTGGTCTCGAATATTTTATGGCTGCATCTAACGTCTTGTTAGACTGCCTACGTACCCTAAATAGGGATCAAACCATTCGTAGTTCATATCGTACTTCAAGCATTCACAATAATTATATATGAAAGTAATATACCTAATCAATTTAAAAGTGTCGATAGAACTCTCAATAATATGTACAATAAAAAGGAAAAGATCCACTTACTTGGAGTCCACGCTATGATTCTCTAGCGCACACATCGAGGCGTCCTGAATGATTGGTCCCTGTGACCAATTATCAAATCACATCTCAGAACTCTTATCCGAAGAGTACGTAATTCACATAAAACACAACCTCAACGACATTCTAAAATAGTTTGATACCCATTGACCACAAGTCAACCGTCGATCAAAGATCGACGGTAGGGTTTACAACCCTGTATAACTTGACCCGGAAGATCCGCATATCAGATTTCCAATCCGCAACTCCCAACGATCCACAATATGTTACAAGAATAACATACTAAAATTTCATTACGATCCAACGGTCAGATCTCCGCCAATTGCCTAAAACAAGTGGCCATGAACATTTATTTTACTAACTTACAAATCCAATTCAGGAAGATCCGTAAGTCGGATTCCCGATCTGTAAATTCCTATAATCTTTAAATATTACGTATTATAATATATCCCATTTTGGTGACGATCCAACGGTCGGATCATCGATTCACATTTTCATCAAGTAACGTATCGTAATGAATTTAGGTTCCAACTATCAACCTACGTCATTCAAATGACAAAACTGAATTCAAGACATTTGACATAGCCTAAAAATAGCATTGGCGGCCCACTGGCCACGCGCCGCCGCACGCGCCGCCGCACGCGCCGCCGCGGGTGGCGGTCGGCCGCCCCGACTCGCCGGAAAATCCAACTATTTCCAAAAATTCTCAAACTTCACAGAAATGAAGATCTCAGTGAGTGGAGCAACTTTCATACCTGCCACGAAGTCCAAAAGTGGACGGAAGATGGTCAATTTTGCCCACGAAGCCGGCGGATGCCTAAAACTTCCCGACGTCGATTCGTCGTCTACGGTGGTCCAACGGGGTCAAGGTTGGTTGGGTTTTGCTCCTGGGATTGTGGGCTACAAAGCCCAAGTGGTGGCATCGGCCATTGCTTTGCCGATTGGCCGGAAAATCGAAAAGGGTGGCCGGAGCACCATTGATTTTCGTCAACTTTCGTGGCCTCAAACCGTCTCATACCATGGTCAATCAAGGTGGTTCTTGGGTGGGTTTTGTAGAGGGGAATGAGAGCTTCAAGATGGTGGTGGTGGCATCGAAAAACTCCACCGGAGCTGGCCGGAATCGGCCTTGGAAAGTGGTCTCGTGGTGGCGCGGGTATGGGTGCACGGGAAGCTCTCTTCCCTGTTTTTTTTTTTTTTTTTTTTTTTTTTTTTTTTTTCTTTTCTTTTCTTTCCTCCCTCTGTTTCTGATTTTGGGCTTCCCCCACTAAGTGGGGGTTTAATTTAAATACACACTAAACCTTGAATAACCAATTTCGAACGTTCGTAACTATACCGTTATAATCCGGACGCGCAAACGGCTTTCGCCTATACGTTCGTACCAAAGAGTACTACGAGGATATGCTTAAAGAATAAGTCCCACATCTCTCAAGTCGATGGTCAACGGAAGTCAAAGTCCTTGCCTCTAGGGCAATTTAGTAAATTCACGCTTTTAAAATAAAATAAAAACGTAAAATTTGGAACGGGTTGTCACAATCTACCCACCTTAAGAAAATTTCGTCCTCGAAATTTAAAATCATCAGTCCAAAGTAGAATACTCAAAATTAAAGAGATATATGTATGTAAATACATACACGAGGAAGATACAAAGTGATGGCGACTACATAAAAGAGGATGACATTCCGTCATGATCGGAGCGTAGTGACTCTTCTTTCATGCCTCCAATTTCCTACTATCCTCTCATAAACGTGTTCAAAGCGTAACGCACTTCGAAATTAAGCATGTAATATTTTTTGGGTCAAGCCCAAACAACCATTAACGAATTAAATAAGTAAATACAAATATTAACGTAGAATAATCTACTTGTTTACTTGCTTAACAACCCAACGAATAAGTTATTAATATTACGGTCTGCACCCCGCAAAACCGACAATTCACTGTTGTCTTGATAAGTAAGTAACAATTCCCGAGGGTGCAATATTACCATCTTGCCCCTCAATGGGAAATACACATGCCAGCCTCGATCGTACTCATTCGCTACCTTCTGAGGCAACATCGTCAATAACATAAATTTTCTACATC
Organism: Pyrus communis; assembly: GCF_963583255.1. Taxonomy (NCBI): domain Eukaryota; kingdom Viridiplantae; phylum Streptophyta; class Magnoliopsida; order Rosales; family Rosaceae; genus Pyrus; species Pyrus communis. The sequence continues at coordinate 3,024,696 of NC_084806.1, read as the reverse complement.
ACAATCTCAATCAAATATTTGTTCGCAATAATCTGCTGTAAATCACCAACTGCACATACAATATTTGTATTATATTTCGAAGGATACCATACTCCTAAACAGGAATGTAACCGTAGTTACCCATAATTCTAACAAAAGTATGCGTTCATTAAATATGCGTTGTGCGTAAAATCTCCATACATCAACTCCAATGATACCATAGTTAACCCGAAATTGTAACCGTGGTTACAAGTGACTAAAATGGAGATAAGGATATACTGCAACCATGCTACTGGTGGGACAAACAAGATGCAACTCGTCCACAAAGGTCTGAGTAACTCATTTCAAACTAATCGTTAATCTAGGGATAGAAATGCAATAAGGAACAACTTCTAATACTCAAAACCTTCATAACGACTTCCAAAGGCTTGGAAGTGAAACATGTAACACGATGAAATATAAATACACCAAGATGATAATCTTGTCAGGTTTCTGTTTGCTGAAATTGGTATAAAAGTCTAGGAGTAGTTTTCTCAAAAAGTCATCGTCATCTGGACGCACTTAGAAAATTGTAGTTGTCCAGAAAATTTTGAACTCTATAACCTCAATATCCTCACAACATTAATCAAAGGCAAGGTCCATCTAGAGTGAGGATTCATTTAAAACACATCAAAGGAAGCCTCGATTTTATCTCTTCCCTACTTCCACATTTGGTCACGTCACAAAGAGAACTTCTAGATCACATCACCCGAAGAGGTTGACTACATCCCACTTCTATCTTAGTGGTCTTCACAAGTGTCTTATTGTTGAAATTTCAACACCCATTTTCAGGAAATAACTATTGCCAATACTTCAATTTTTTGAGCAAGAAGAATATTGTTTTCTACTTAAGTAAACAACCACCAATTGGAACATCATATAAGCGTATCATTGGTTTAGCATCACGATTAATGAATTTCACATTCTTTACATATACCACATATCTCGAACTGCGCATATAAAAAGATACTTCCCAATTAAATAGAAAAGGACAAGCTGGAAATGTGCGAGAGTAGATACGCGATAATGCACTCATAGATGCTAATTTAATTCTACTATTGCCTCTGACAGAACTTAGCTTGTTCCAAAAAGTAAATGTAATAAAAAGTTCTAAGATCAATGAAGATTTGGACACACTTTTCTACATAAGAGTCCCAATCGATATTCCAATGAAATTAGAAATTGTTAATTCTAGGTCAGAAGTATGATAGTTCATCTTTAGCGGTTCTACCATCGAGAAACGTAAGCGTTAACATACTAAGAAAGTCTGAATCCGAATTGACTTATCACATCAATCGACAATCATCATGCATCATCAAAATCTCCACCGAGAAGTGTCATTTAGCCTTCGAAATAAGGTGATGACTGTTGACTTTAGGTCAATGAATAAGATGATTCGTTTCAAACGATTCTAATCGTGAAAAGTAAAAGTAATACTCCGTCATGTTGCCATACCAACTTAACAATGTGGTGGTATCCGCGGTAGGATTTTTGGGATATGACGCCAAAAGTATACGTCCTCGAAATTTACAGTACTACTAACCAACTCTACGACACGAACTAAAAGGTCTTCACAGTTTCCTCGACACTTATAACAATCTAACAGTGAGATATCATCCCGCATTTCGATTCTAATGTCTATGGAAGTGATCGAGAGGTGGTTAGTCAAAGGGTTTTCGTTTACCTAAATAAGTGATAAGGTAAAACAACAATCATGAGTTTAACGTCCTATTGCAAAGCTTATTCCTAAGCTTCCACGATCCTAATTTATTCGGCTCAAGCGAAGTAGTTCATTGATCCTAGGAGGATTTGATGATTGCTTTTCGGATTTCTACAACTCCCAGGATATGACAACTTACATTCGCAAGCCTATTCTCACACATTTAATAAGTACAACTACGAAAGCAAAAATCTGGAATAGCGTTGATTGAAAAATCTCAATGCTAGAAAAAGACCTTGCTTAATATCTACTTTCAAAAAGACTTCATCGACAGTCGATCTTCCTCCTAAAGATCCAACATGAACACAAGTACGCTTGAAGATATTAGTGCTAATAGGGACCGAACAATAATTATCCCTCCGATGATCTTCCGCGGAATGTTACTAAGAAATCAAGATTAACTAAGATTTCCAATCTTTAAAGAATCAATACTAATGGCGGTAGGACAATGATAGAATTATTTGGTAATATCTCTAGCAATACATGATTATCAAAACATTTACTTAGGCCATCAACTTGCCTCACTTTTATACCTTTCCTCCACAAGAAAAATCTTCGTTTTAGTTCTATGGACATGGCCAAAATGATCATCTAAAATATCGTGAAGACAACATAATTGTCCAAAACTTAAGAAAAGTTAGCATATCTTTCCATATTCGACGAGGTGGCATCATTCGAGCGTCAAACACAAAAACCAAGAGTGCTCACATCACGCGTGTGATGAACACAATACTGCTCAACATATGCTCTGATACCAAACTGACACACCCCGACCCAGAAAGTCCACTTGGACCCTGAATCGAACTGTGCTGGCCGACACCTGGAAGGTGACGAAGCCATAAAATGTGATAGTGTACAAAAAGTGAATAAATTTGAATCTAAAAGTGTCTAAGTACCAGAGTGCGCTACGAGTGGGAGCGAACCCATTTTACACGCGATGTCAGAACATAAGTAAGGTACAGTAGTATGGGTAAGAATCATACCCTCAAAAATATCCATTAATACTAAGATTCACCACAGATTGTTGTCGATACAAACTCAGCAGCTAAAACCTGGAGGGCACCAAACAGAAGGTGTGAGTAAGCAATAAAACCAAGCTTCCCAAAGTTATTACCTCTCTAAAAGTAATGCCCTAATGTAAACCCCGTATCGTTTTCCATAAGACAGTACAACATATATACATATATCCAAACCATACTCAGAAATGACCAAAACCACGGTTTGCCATTAACTCCACCATACATTAATAAGTAGGCCAAATGAACTAAATCAATACAAAGTGATATATCAGTCAGAGTCATCTAAAATGACATGTACAACTTATTCGTATCTCATCAATCATGGCTAGCATATAAGTCGGAGTCACCTCTAGTGACCTGTACGACTTATCCATATCTTATCAATCCTGGCTAGCATATAAGTCGGAGTCACCTCTAGTGACCTGTACGACTTATCCATATCTCATCAATCCTGGCTAGCATATAAGTCGGAGTCACCTATAGTGACCTGTACGACTTATCCCTATCTCATCAATCCTGGCTAGCATATAAGTCGGAGTCACCTCTAGTGACCTGTACGACTTATCCATATCTCATCAATCCTGGCTAGCATATAGCTCAATAAGTATACCTGCACACGAGTCGGAACCACCTAAAGTGGTCTGTACGACAGGACTGGGTGTAAATAAATAAGCTCAAGTGCTACGATCACGTGAAGACTGGGCGAATAATCGCGGGTCACCTACGAGTCGGAACCACCTAAAGTGGTCTGTACGACAGGACTGTGCACCTACCTTGAATCCAAGGTGAGCATAAGGTGCGGGAGGTGAACATCACGTGAAGGACTGTGCCCTGGCCACGGGCGGGAGCACTAACACCGGGGTGCAGGTTTATGAGCTCTCAATGCATCTCAATATAACATGTGCAACTCATGGCAACCAGTACGACAGTATCGAAGTTGCCTAACACATAACTGTAGTCATGCTATAACGAAATCGATTCAACTAGTACCATAAACTCACCTGAACTTACCTGGGTGTCCTGAGTTCACCTTTGCACTTGAAAGCATTCCCAATAATTATATGCAAGTAATATACATATTGATATACTATGATGCAATCTAATACTCAAACATGTCGTAGCATTTTCAATTATAAACAATATAGTGTGAAGTGTACAATCAATAACGCCCTACTCCCAAACTATTTATTTTCAGGGATAATTATCCATGACGTCCCAATTAACACTAATTTAGCTAACTAATTCATAAAACTAAAACTTGCCTTTACCAATTTCCTTCGCCTTACTCAATTTCCCAAGCAAGGCTTTGGTCTCGAATATTTTATGGCTGCATCTAACGTCTTGTTAGACTGCCTACGTACCCTAAATAGGGATCAAACCATTCGTAGTTCATATCGTACTTCAAGCATTCACAATAATTATATATGAAAGTAATATACCTAATCAATTTAAAAGTGTCGATAGAACTCTCAATAATATGTACAATAAAAAGGAAAAGATCCACTTACTTGGAGTCCACGCTATGATTCTCTAGCGCACACATCGAGGCGTCCTGAATGATTGGTCCCTGTGACCAATTATCAAATCACATCTCAGAACTCTTATCCGAAGAGTACGTAATTCACATAAAACACAACCTCAACGACATTCTAAAATAGTTTGATACCCATTGACCACAAGTCAACCGTCGATCAAAGATCGACGGTAGGGTTTACAACCCTGTATAACTTGACCCGGAAGATCCGCATATCAGATTTCCAATCCGCAACTCCCAACGATCCACAATATGTTACAAGAATAACATACTAAAATTTCATTACGATCCAACGGTCAGATCTCCGCCAATTGCCTAAAACAAGTGGCCATGAACATTTATTTTACTAACTTACAAATCCAATTCAGGAAGATCCGTAAGTCGGATTCCCGATCTGTAAATTCCTATAATCTTTAAATATTACGTATTATAATATATCCCATTTTGGTGACGATCCAACGGTCGGATCATCGATTCACATTTTCATCAAGTAACGTATCGTAATGAATTTAGGTTCCAACTATCAACCTACGTCATTCAAATGACAAAACTGAATTCAAGACATTTGACATAGCCTAAAAATAGCATTGGCGGCCCACTGGCCACGCGCCGCCGCACGCGCCGCCGCGGGTGGCGGTCGGCCGCCCCGACTCGCCGGAAAATCCAACTATTTCCAAAAATTCTCAAACTTCACAGAAATGAAGATCTCAGTGAGTGGAGCAACTTTCATACCTGCCACGAAGTCCAAAAGTGGACAGAAGATGGTCAATTTTTCCCACGAAGCCGGCGGATGCCTAAAACTTCCCGACGTCGATTCGTCGTCTACGGTGGTCCAACGGGGTCAAGGTTGGTTGGGTTTTTCTCCTGGGATTGTGGGCTACAAAGCCCAAGTGGTGGCATCGGCCATTGCTTTGCCGATTGGCCGGAAAATCGAAAAGGGTGGCCGGAGCACCATTGATTTTCGTCAACTTTCGTGGCCTCAAACCGTCTCATACCATGGTCAATCAAGGTGGTTCTTGGGTGGGTTTTGTAGAGGGGAATGAGAGCTTCAAGATGGTGGTGGTGGCATCGAAAAACTCCACCGGAGCTGGCCGGAATCGGCCTTGGAAAGTGGTCTCGTGGTGGCGCGGGTATGGGTGCACGGGAAGCTCTCTTCCCTGTTTTTTTTTTTTTTTTTTTTTTTTTTTTTTTTTTTTTTTTTTTTTTTTCTTCTTTTCTTTCCTCCCTCTGTTTCTGATTTTGGGCTTCCCCCACTAAGTGGGGGTTTAATTTAAATACACACTAAACCTTGAATAACCAATTTCGAACGTTCGTAACTATACCGTTATAATCCGGACGCGCAAACGGCTTTCGCCTATACGTTCGTACCAAAGAGTACTACGAGGATATGCTTAAAGAATAAGTCCCACATCTCTCAAGTCGATGGTCAACGGAAGTCAAAGTCCTTGCCTCTAGGGCAATTTAGTAAATTCACGCTTTTAAAATAAAATAAAAACGTAAAATTTGGAACGGGTTGTCACATATACACTATGTGTGTTTATTTATTTTCTAATTTTTACGAATTTCTTTTTATAAGAGTATAAATTTATAAAATTTGGCCAAATGATCAAAAACACTACAAAACAAATTGTCATTAGCAAGGGTCAAATGTTGTCGGAAAAGGCATTTTATACATTGTGCATCAGAAATTGTCCCATTAGAAATACTTTTTTTTCGACCAGTTGTCGAAAATACTTTATTATCGATGCACAAGACCTATCGTTAGTAGTTAGTTTTTCGTCAGAATAAAAAATTGAAAACGACAAACTTTAAAGTTTAACCAGAAGTGGTGGTTTATTCTATTTAAAGTTAATGAGGAAGTCTTATGTTCAAAATATTGCTATTTGTGCGTTTTTTTTATTTATTTTCTAGTTTTTACAAATTTCTTTTCATAATAGTACAAATTTATAAAATTTACTTAAATGATCAAGAAGTTTAATTAGAAGTAATGGTTTTTGTTGTTTAAAATTAACGAGAGGTCCATAACTCAAAATGCTATGTCCATGTTTATTCTTTACAATTTTTCGAAATTTCTGTTTAGTTGTTAATTTCTTTTTAATGACTAACTAGTAGCTATGTGCAGTTTTTAAACATTCATTCCAGTTCAAGTCTAACCTTCAACAAAGAGTAATGTGTAGACCAAATTTACATATCATATGACATGTCACCAATAGGTTTAATTTAGTGTTCATTCATTGCTTATACATATCAATTAAAGACTCGAAACTATGATTATTTTTTTAGTTCCATATTGACAAGGTTAGTAAATAAGAAAAAATACCTCAAAATTTACATAAAACAATTTAAATGTTACGTAAAAGAAAAACAAAACTCATCATCTCTCTATTTGTAAGTCTGGGGTTTTTCAGTTCCCTTCTCATAATACAAAATAAATTAGTTTTTCCGTGTGTTCTATATTATTGAGTTTGAAGTGCTTTTTTAAGTATAATTTTATCATAGTCGTGAAACCAAATAATTTTTCTTATATGAAGTTAGGGCACATTTTTTAACGTTGTCTCAGACTTCAAAAATCTCATAACCGACCCTATGAAACTTTCCTTGAATTTTATAATACAACTTCAACTTTCTTCATTCTCATTGTGGTTGGTGAATTAAAATACATATTGCTCTGTCAAGAGGGAAATTAGTTGGAACTCCGAAGGGTTATTCAGCATTCCAACTTTTCGTTTCCAATGATGCACAGATGAGCCATGTACTACTATTAACATTTGCTAGTGGCTAGAAAGTTCGAAGCTGAAAAATGCTATTAGCTAGAATCATAAACAAATCTGAAATCGTGGTTATAAATTGTCTCGTGCTCACGGGTCAGACGTCACAAAGAGTGAAAGATGGAGAGAAGTCTCATTCCAAAAATAAAATTGGAGAAGACAACCTAACAGTGTCCCTCGAAGCAACCAAAGAGACGCTCATTCCACTCTAGACCTTTTCAAAAGCCTTGCCTTTAATAAGTGGATTTTGTGGGTCACCAACCTGGGATTGCTTTCAGGCGAACTCGCTTAATTTCGGAATTCCTACGAAACCTGAAGCCAGTGGGCTTCCAAAAAGCCTCGTGCTAGGTAGAGATGAGAATATACATATAAGGCTTACAGGATCCACTTCCATAAGCGATGTGGGATGTTACAAATATATTCTTCATCTGTGCACTTATTTGTTTCTACACGCCTTTATTTATTTTAAGCCTAATAATATAATTTTAATCACTTTAACTACAAAATTGTTGTCGAACTAACAATGGATTAATTAATTAATCACAATCGGTGGCTTTTATCCGCATGAAATCAAGTGGGCCAATTAATCTAAGTAATGGAAACAGAGTAATGTTAGGGAGACTAAATTTGTAAACTAAATGATATGTCATCAATAGGAAATGAGCACGTTTATTAACGTTTAAATAATAATTCAATCATCAACTTCCATATCATTTAATTTAAGGAATTTATTCTATAAATTTAATATTCCTAGCATTATTAAATGGAAACACCAAAAACGTTGAAGTTGACAAGCTTACGCATGCACTTTTGTGGAGTTAGGTTCAAAGATGACGATCATAAGCTCACAAACAACAATTAATTGCGCATTTTCTACTCGATGCAAGTGCATTTGCTGTCATGAGCAAATTGGCAGCTAGTTTTTGGTGGATCATGGACAACATGCTTGTGGCTCTCGATGCTTAGAGAACCCTCTTAATCATTCTTATAATTAAGAATTCAAATTAATTCATCAATATTCTATAGATGATTTGTTTGGATCAGCATCTTAATCTCCATATAATCACGTTAATTAAAAAGGAATTTGGGATCTTTAGCTAGCTAGGGAGAAACCAAGCAAATATCAATATTCGAGAATTACTTTGTCTAGCTTATACTAAGTTGCACCAAGGATGTAGACTTTCATGATTGGTAAATATATTCCAAAGGGGATTGAGATGGATCATTGTGGCACGTCTTCTGGTTGAAAATTTGGCCTATATTAGCAACCCATGTGACTTTAGAATTTTACTGAGAAGCTTATATTATTGTCACGGTACTCAAAATTCTGGGGTGTGTTTGTTCATCGAATCAAGCCTATATTAGTAACCCATGTTTAGTACGTAATTAGTTTTGATTTGCGCCACTAAAAATTTTGACATAGGCCACGATATACCGTGGCTTATAAACAGTCACAAATATTTTCGCTATTGCCTAACAGTGGCCTATACTCAAATTTCCAGTAGTGTGACTTTTTGACGGACGTCCAAAACTCGTACAATGAGGAAGAGGATCCTCACCGGATTTACTTTGCTAGGATTTTCACATCCTAGCTGTTCATCGTACATCGTGTAGCTAATTTTTGTCAGATACTATTTGTGTTTAATTTTAAATAAAAAAAGTCAAATGATTTCTGACCGCACGATACACAATGAATGGCTATAATGTGGGGATCCCTAGGACCCCCACAAAGTGGATCCGGATCGGATCCAATTCTGTACAATGAAAGCTTATTTTGAAGTGATACCATGAATTCCTAGGGTTTTATAGGGTTAAGTTACATTATAAATAGGTCATCTTGGCCTTATGTTTTGTAATCTTTCAATTATTAATTCAATAAACATGAGTTTTCTCTAGTGAATTTTAGGGTTTCGTTGTTGTTTTCTAGCGAAGAAATTATGTTCAATTTTTCTTGATATATTCAACAACGTTAAAAAGAATCAAACTCATACGATATTATAATGTTGTATTTCCAGAAAGTAACGATGTTGGTGTCATAATATACATCCTGCCATTTTAAAACAGGTGAATTCGACTCAATGTATTTATTCACGCCAATAAACTTATTTCAACCTTAAAATTCATCTGGCACTACTATTACCTGGTTAAGGATTTCATCTTTCCTATTGAGGAAGAGTAAATCTCATGATTACACAAAAACCCATCGTTCTCTAAAACACCTAAAACAACTTTAGTTTCCACATTGGAAGTGGATTATGACCTTAAATTAAGTTGCGTAAGCACACAAAGACAATTAAGCATGGATATTAGGATTATTTTATAATAATATGGGTCCTTATCCCAATACAAGACAAATGATACTCCATAAACAACAATGTCACAAGAAGAGATTTGGAGAATATATATAGAATAACAGATCTAGCCGAGCTAGCTAGGTGATAATTAAATTATAGATCATGGAATAAAATAATGGAATCGTATATTAGATATAATCTAGTAGAAGAGAAAATTGGTGATGAGCTTATCCTATATGGACCAATCACTACAAAATGTTAATGGTGATGACTTCAGGTAGGGAATTGGAGGAAGAAAGAAAAGTTGTAGTTGCTTGAGTGGGGGGAAAGTGGAGACAGTGCAAATATGGTACGAGTGTCGGTTCCTGAAAATAATTAAATTTGAAAGACTGTATATTTTGGATAAGGATTTTTTGCCAAAATAGTCTATGTGATTGACATAACTTCTTATTTTAGTCATTGAGATTTGAAATCAATATAAGGGGTCTCTGAGTTTGTCCACCATCAGTCATTTTGATTCTTCTGTAAAAAGTTTTGTTTTATAAGGACGAAAATGCCAAATTACCTTCATTTTTTGTCAAAAATACCTTCAATTTAATAAACAATTGGCCAAATAATTTGACAAAATTGAGAGTATTTTTAACATTTTATCCTTGTTTAATGAAGATTTTTCATGAAATGACTAAAATGATTGATGGAGAACAAACTCAAGGACCACTTATATCGATTTCAAATCTCAGGAACCAAAGTGAAGAGTTATGCTAATCTCATGATCATTTTGACTAAAAAGCCTTAAGATAATGCTTCAGAGACAAAAATTTTAGACTAATTTGCAAATCAAATGATGTAGATCAAATAAGAAATAAACATATTAATTAATAATTAAAAAATAATCTAACCATCAATATTCACATCATTTGATTTACATGATTTCATTTAAAATTTTAATCTCTTTAGAATTATCCGTATATGTATAATGGTATAACCCTAGAAAGATATAGAGATCGATGTTCATTCGCAGTGGTCCTAGGCAGTGACATGTGGAAGAAGAGGATCCAGTAAGTACTGAGTGGTGATTGCTCTCCTACATGTTTTGGATTAAAAAATTTGACCAAAACGTTTTCGTTTTTCATGTTTATGAATGTTAGTGGATTTTTAATGTTACATAAATTAATTATTTGTTGTTAGTGAAAAATGAAGATGGAATCTTTTAGCTTTATTAATTTTTTTTTCTTTCTTTTGTAACTTTTGTAATTCTTTTCTTGTTAATCCATGTTTATTACCCTATTCACTAAGGGTGATAATAAGTCTATAGTTAGTAGCATTTTTTCCATCATCCTTCTATTCATTATCCATTACCTCATTTCTTTTACCACTATTATTTTCTCCATCTTTTCTATTTGTACTTATTGGACAAAAAAAGGTGTTTGTGTGGTGGAACTTTGGACTATTCCTGAATTTTGTGCAGATAGGTTTGAGTCAAACAACGATTTAGTTGGGCTGGTGTATCATGGAGGAGACAAGTTAAGGGATATACTGTTACACCGGTTCATGGACTTTGTCAAACCGCAGTGATCTTGAATCTCCTTAAAAAAAACGAGATACTTGCGCTTCAACCTAATTGTATACGTGCTTCTTAAAAGAATATCATAATCTTCTTCTAATTTTCACAACAATAAACAATTATTGTGGCGTGCACATCGTGGTAATAATTTTCTGCAATGTCTTTCTCAAAACCACATTGAAAGTTCTACACTGAAAGTTATGCACAGTAATTTTCTACAATGTCTTTCTCAACACCATTATAAGGAACCAAGTAAAAAAGTTTCACACAGTAAGTGGCAGATTGAAGAATTTTTCTTCTCGGGAACAAGATGAAACAAGTAGAATCATTTTGTGCAATTTCCCGTGGCTCTCTACTCTATATCGGCCTTTTGACGAATATTGTTAAGTATCGGACTGCATGGCAATCATATGCTCAAGATTGCATCAAAAGAATAATGAAGAGTTGGGGCAATTAATTGAATTCATTTGCCCTAATGAGAATTTACATTTCATTTTGTTCCGCAATTGATTTGATGAACTTTTAACCATTTGGATCACTTTTACAGGTTAATATTTGCAAAAAAAAAAAAAAAAAAAATCAACCAAATTGTGAATAGTAAGTTTAAGAAAAAACTACAAAAGGGAGACTAACAAGACATATACCACATGTATAATGCCTCAAAAAGGACTCTCATGTCCCATGATCGGTCTATGTTAATTAGCTGTATGTGTAAACATGAGAGAGAGAGAGAGAGAGAGAGAGAGAGAGAGAGAGAGAGAGAGAGAGAGGTGGGTTGGTGGCTTCATACTTTGCTGGGGCTGGCCGAGTTGACGGGCCAAGCAAATGGCCGAGAGTGGCCCTAGTGGGTTGGTCCACCGTGCACCCACGCGAGAGAGCTTGAATAAAAAATAAACAAATTAGACCCCACTGTGCACACGCAATAATCATATCGATTGCCCTCTAAATTCCCAGTTTGTTTAATTTTTGGCACCAGAAATAGGCAGCTGTTAAATCCAGCACCCCTCCGTACGCAACACTTTGCCCACTCTTATGATGCTCCCCTCTCTCCTGTGTCTGCATATTTTATCCGTATCTATCTATCCACCAGCCATTACAAACTTGTATAGAGATAGACTAGGCACAAACACAAAAACTTTGGGAGAAAGAAGAACACCATTGTAGCAGCCATGGATGCATGTTCATGTGAATCATGTCTTTTGCTTTCTCTCTTTATTCTTTTGTTGTTTTCTTTTAATGTAGGACCCCAAAATTTTCAATTTTCTTCTCTCTGTGGGATTTTTATTTTGATTTATAATGAGGTTGTGATTGATGATCAAATATATGTTTGGTCATGGATAGGAGCTACATAAGGCCTATCCGTGGGAAATTGTTTGGCACATTTTAGCTAGTTCTTTTATCTTTGTTGATTTACTTTTTTGCTAGGGTATGCAATGTCACCTCTTCTCAGTGAGAGAACTTGGGTCATGATGCATGACCATGTGTCATGGTTGGCTGCTTAATATCGATAAATATATGAATACATTATTTATCAATATGTCATATATATTAATAATATTGTCGATATTTTGATTACATCGTATCGTTATGTTTGTCTATAAAATTCTAGCTAAGATGAAAAGTAAATCGCGATGTAACATTATCCTATTGGACTATTGGACAAGACACCATATAAGACTACATTACCCAACATTTTCCTCTTACCATCATATGCTAAAAGTACATCTTTCTTGCCCATCTTGAAAAGCACTTCAAATTGATGTTATTACCACTAATTGTAAGAAGTTTTGAAACTACACGTGACACAATGGATTGTGCTATTTCCATCTTCCAATTGAAAAGTTGAACACGAGTTTAGGTTCATGTTTAGCAGATGATTTTATTGAATTGTTCCTTAATCACACTCACTGATCTTATCCAGTTGCCTTTGGAATTTAGAAGCAAAATGGAAGTTTTATGTAGTGGGGAAGCACCTAAACCATGCATTGTTATATAATAGTGATTAATAAAGGTTAAGGATAGAATCATAGAATGCTGAACTATGTTTTTATATACAACAAGCCATTCAGAATATTTGTCTGCAAGTCGCTGTCTGGCTCTGAGATTTGGCAACACCACTTTTTTAATTGATCTAATCTTCTTTTAGCATTCATCTTTTCTATACAAAATTTGCGAGGAGGTCATGCATAGCCACAAATGAAAAGTTTAATAATGAACAAGAATAATTAGATATATAATATGAAAAACTAGCTACCACTTATTAGTCATTCATATATAATAATCGAGATTTGATAATTCAGACTAACTAATTGTAGGAAAATGATTTATGCACATTATTTTTGCTCTCCTGCACACCCCTCCATATTGCTATCAGATTGACCAGATTAAAGAAAAACTAAGAGCTACAAGAAAATGAGATTTGGATAAGGTGAAAAATTGTGTGTAGGGGTAACTCCGCTGGGTACGTATGGTTAAAAGAGTTGCTTATTGTGTGTGTGTGTGGGGAGAGGGGAGAGAGAGAGAGAGAGAGAGAGAGAGAGAGAGAAAGGGAGGGAGAGGTGGCAGTACCTTATACGTCGTCATGAAAGAATAATGATGAACTTCTGAACTTGGACGAGGAACACTGAACCTTCAAATCATATATAAATAATAATATGTGGAGGAAGTTAGATCATTATGACCTAAAAAAATCCAAAGCAGGTATCATGTTAACTACATCATATATCAATGGTAATTGACAAGCAGCAGGCTATTCACACACCATTTCTACTTCTTACATATTTTTATTATTTTTTGTCTGTTAATCTTTTTTAATTCATTCGATCAGATAATCAAAAATCAGATATATGTATAAAATAAATAAATAAATGTGTAAATAGCACCACCCTTTATATACATGATTTAGGTGCCCTGTTTGAGTAAGTGTCACTTCCTTCCCTTCCAATCCTCATAAAAGTTTGCACTTCTTCCTTAAAGAGCAAAGGTTGACCTAAGCAGAATAGGGAAAACCAGATCAAAGAGCACAAAGAATGTAATGTGAACCTGTTTTTCGTTATACTTTTATCCGCTTTTGGTTTTCAAAATTTGTTCCGATAGTATTTATGCTTAATTCAAGTGACTAAAAAGTATTTATGCCTGCAAATCCGTATTCAAATTCACCATATCACCTATATATATAAATGTATGTATGTATGTATTGCATAGGGTTTAGGAAAGAATATTAAGAGGTCATATCCATCATCCATATGACAAGAAAACTCACCATGCAGGAGAACATACAAGTAGGATCAAATAAAAGGAAAGAGGCTGAAAAGCCAATTACTATTGATCGGTACTACGTTGCCAAAGCTCATAAAGGATTCGGCAAAAGATGCGCTCTTGGCCAGTTAAAAACTCAACAAGAATTCTTTTTATAAAGAAAATGGATGGGAGGATTTAGGTATTTGATGCTAACAATTTTAGAAAATTTAGTAATAATTCACCTTCATGTGGTCTCCAATCCAAGGTTGAAGTGCTCAATGAGTCATCCAAATTAAACAAATAAAACAAAAATGAACTAATTAATCATCACAAACTGAGTTTAATTTAATCTTTTACTTTTAAACTAACCTTCATTGCGTCATCGCATAAAATGTTAGTGACTTTAATTAATTTGACTTCAACCCCATTTCTCAAATTCCCCTTTTTTCTCCTCTTCGAAAACATTCCTCACAATAATTATTACTCCCGCACATAGACGAGAAAGTTTTCGTGTGTCAAAAATACGGATCGGTACACTAAGTTTCATAATATAATTGGTTGATTTTTTTTTTTTAAGTTACGAAAGCAATTAGTTTATTATATTTGATCAATCGGACTATGTTTCCGGCATACTGAAGAGTCCCTTCACATCAATTTTTTCTCTATTCTAATAACCATTATATATATATGACGCCAAGTCATTATCCAAATCTATAAATGCATGCTCATGCACATGAATCTCATCTCATATTTATAAAACACATAAACATTTTGAGATTCTCTGTTCGAATTTATATATTCGACTGTTTATTAGAATCTCCTTTCCTCAGCATCGTTCGAATCATAAATTCATAATACCATGGTCTTGTAATACCACCAACAACCACCATGATGGAATATGATCCATATTTAAGATGCATATATATATCTTCCCCCACATACATCAGACACATTTACCTGTTTCATCTCAGTAATTGTCCACCCTTGCTGGCTTATGTAAGCTTCTGAAACAGTTGCTCTTTTAAAACCGCACGTCCCTCCCCTATATAAACCCCTCTCACTCTTCATGCTGTCATCGCCTGCCCTCCAAAACACAGGTCGCAGCCCCTTCAACTGCAAGTTCAACTGCAAGTCCATAAAAAACCTTAAACAAAAAATCTCAGCTTTTAGAGCCATGCTTCCAGGTGAGATCATCTCAGGACTCCACTACTTCGAACCTGAAATCCCACTTCCAAATCCCTCCGACTATGCCTTCATGCACAACCAAATCCCCTCCCACCATTTCAACACCTTGTTCAACAACTTATCCCGTCAAATCCCTCCTCCTCCAGGCCATGACTTCACTCAACAATCCTCCAGCCTCAGCTACAACTCCAGCACCTCCGACGACGCTGAAGAACACCACCACCTCAGAGTCATCGAAGAGAGGAAGCAGAGGAGAATGATATCCAACAGAGAATCTGCTCGGAGATCGCGGATGAGGAAGCAGAAGCACCTCGACGAGCTGTGGTCGCAGGTGGTGCGGCTGAGGAACGAGAACCACAGCCTGATAGGCAGGTTGAACAACGTTTCGGAGTCCCGCGACAGGGTTGTGGAGGAGAATGCTCGGCTCAAGGAAGAAGCTTCCGACCTTCGTCAAATGCTCACAAACCTGCAGATTGGCAGCCCTTACAATATAAATGCTTCCACCTTCAGAGAGCTGGATTCAGATGTGCCCTGCATCACGGCCCATCTCAGAGCCGAATCCTCGAACCAATCCATCGCCGCATCGGCCGATTTGCTCCATTAAGATAAATGAGAATCACTGTTCTTCCATTAGAACATTAGCCTACTTTATGTCCCTTTTGTTTACTCTAATTGCTATTCAGTTTTTTATTATCCTTCCAAGCACTTCGCCACCATCTTACATCAACTTGGCTAATAGAGGAGTCTTTATCACATTCAAAATCGATGCATGCGAACATGACAAGAGAGATAAAGAGAAGGGGATGTATTCCGCTGGTTGCACGCAAGAGTTTGCACTTCTCGCCGCGAACACAACTGTAAAATGTACTTGCAGTTGCAGGTCATAATTACTGAGATATTTCTTTGTAGCCCATCAAAGAATTATCAAACACTGCATCATTTATATCATCATTTTTATCTTCTTTTTTTTCTAATTTGACAACTGAGAACCCTACAAACCACCTGAAAAAAAAATACACAAGAAATTGCGCATTTAGAAAGATCAGAACAAAAGGGTTACTACTTGGTACTTACTACTATACAACATGATAAATCTCTCCCATCACCGCTATAAGGGAAAATAGATACAATCGAATGTACTAAATTCGGGAAAATAACGGGCAAGGATCAGTTCGTGGAGTACATTCAATAACGTTGTGGGAACAATCTGAGTGAGCCGGAGACTAACAGCGGGAACAGGAGAAAGACAAGAAGTGGTGGAGGTGGTGGTGCTAGTGGTGGCTCATCATACAAAAATGTACGAATACCATGCGAAAACAAAACATTTGAAAAGGTTTATCCACTAGCTAGCAAAATTACACACCTTCCCCTCTCAGTAATGTGTTTTAAAATTTTTATTTTGACCTGTCTCTGTTGTCTCGCTTTGTTCAGCCAAACCAAGCTTCCATCATTGCTTTCGTGAACGCATTCGAATGTCCTGCCAAGAAAGCCGACGCTTCAGGTGCTGCTTCGACAGTGGATTTACCTTTATCTGGCACTGTTGGAGCACACACACATGCATTTGCCATATATAATGCAGCATTACTAATGATGTAGTCCCACCATATAATTTATGCGTCACATTCCAGCCAGGCCCCTCCTTGAGAATATATGTGTGATCACATTTAATGATTTCATGAGAGAAGAAACACTCATACACATGTAGTGATGATGCACATCCTAGTATTAATTTAAGCAACTTCTTGACCTGCGTCTTAGTCTCGTTCAACATTATTAGTATCAGTTGTACACAACAATGTGTCACGTTATAACATAACATAGAAAAAATACACATAATTTTATGTATGCAACTAGTGACACTTAAGAATCTTTTGCTTGTCTATATTTTTGGATGACTTTGACGATGTTTCCATCATATGATATTTATAAATCTCAAATAAGACTGCAAAATTTTGTCATACCAAATCTTTCTTCTCCTGTTTCTTTATTTTGGAAATAAATAAATAAATCTTTCTTCTCCTGTGAATGAAGGAAACGGCAAAATCTATAACATCCTTTTCTGGCTGAAGTGAGAACCCTAATTTTTATCATTTATATCATCCTTCTCAATTATAGCTGAAGTGAGATCAATATCTATAACATATGGACCACAACATTAACAACTTTTCAACGGATATATACATAGTTGATCCGTTATAGTTAATACGTTGATATATTGTCGATATGTTATCAATATGGATCCCACCCAAGTTACAGTTGACAAAGTATAGTTAGTGGTGTACAGTAAAAAGAGCCCGTTCACGAACAATGCCCCGTGGAGCTTCCATGGGCCTTTTGCCCTCAATTCACAGGTCTCATGCAATGAATCTGTTCTGGTGTACAAAACAGACAGTAACTACCACTTTGGTTTATTATTGAAGTAGCTTGGAGTCACCATTAATTGGAATGGGATAACAATTTGCTCAACTCAAATACAAAACCTTTAATCTCCTAGATTACAGGACGTAGCAAAATTTACTAAATTAACAAAGTAACTAGGGAAAAGGAATGAATTATATCATGGTGCAGTAGCTATGATGTCTTGTGTGTAGATATAGTCTGTGTGAGCAACCATGGACCTTTTCATCAAACATTCTTCACTGTTCAAGCCCTTGCAATCAACAGCATCATCATCATCCAGCCTTCCTTCCTCCTACAAATTAAAACAAAAACATAAACTAAAATTAATTGAAATTAACATGCACCAGGATTGAGATTAATATGAGAACAAAAAAATAAAGGGTAATTAACTTAGGGAAGTGATTTTGGCAATTCCATTTTCGTCTCTGTACTCCTTTCTTCTTTTAATCGTGGAGATAACTGAGATTTCTCTGGCTTCTGTACATGAAATATACAGTACAAAAATGGCCAAAAGGAAGAACATTATCTAGGCATTCGCCATTGTTTTGGTCTCAAAAGCTTCACAACTTCAGTGCAGATTAAGGAAAAGGCTCCCTCCTTTATATATGAATATAATTATGGAGAAAAATTAAAGGCTAGAAATTTAAATTGGGTTTTGACTTTTGGGAGAGTAAATGGCAATGATGGAGTGATGATTCTATTTGCTGCTGCCATAAATGAGATATTGTTGTGCAGCAGAGGAGCGTAGAAAGTCAAAACGTTGCCGTTACCAATTAGTGCAGGTCAAAGCTCATCCTCTTGAATTTCTTATTGTTCCTCCTAGTAAAAATCACCATTTAAAGACATCATTGAGAAGCCTTTTTTTTTTCTTTTTTTTTTTCTTTCTCATCTGATTTTTTTAGTGTGAGTTTGTTTGGTGATAGGGAGCTGGCTGTACTCTTTACCAAGCTGCTGCAAGTGTACTTGTGTAAGATCAAGTCACATGCTTTGGCATGCATGTGATGGACACTTGTTTTTGAATATCGCTTGTACTAAAAAAACATGATATGGGTTTGAAGGGTTTGGGAGTGGGCTAACCGGGTTGGGGTTTACATTTGAATTTCTTGTTGGTCCACTTCGACTGTGAGCTGCCTGAGTTTAGCCCAGTATTTTCAACTACGTAGATATTGTTAGTTGGTCAGGCTATTGAGAATTAGAATTCTTCTCTCGTCTTCTCTTATCCTCCAAAAAGCTTCAACTATCTGCTCAAAGTTCTCTCCAAAGTTGCAACTTTCAGTCATATTTTTGTAATTCCCGACTCAACTGGTGAACCATGGCATTTTCTCCAACACCCATCTCTGATTTTTCGTTCACCAATATTCTAAAACTGCCTAAAAGGCACTCTTCACCACCTACTGTCAACTCAAAAGGCATACCCACATACCTCACCTTTAACCGTGATAGTTCTGCCACAAAGAAGCTTCTGATACCCTTTCACAACACAGGGCAATTCGTGCCCCGAATTCGGATAGAAATTTACCTACACTAGAAATGCTAATGTAGCGGTATTCAAAGTTAATTATGCATTGACACGTGTTTTAACTTTATATGAAAAAACTCATTGCCTCACAAAGGCACTTCGGTCTCATTCTAGCCATCATCGTATGATTTACACACGTCATAAATCGAACCTAGAACGTATGGTCTGAAATTTGTCCACAACCACTGAACAACCTAATATATTATTGAATTTAATTATTAAAAGTGCGTCTAAAATTTTCAATAATGTGAGTGAGTGGTGAGTCCGAGCCATTTAAAAGGCAAGGTCCATTACGATTGTAAGCCTAATTAGGAAATACAACTAACCCTCATTTTATAAAGAGGAATTTTTTAAAGAACTATCTGATCACGTTATTTATAAGACAATCATTTCCAAAGTCAGGTTATGTAAGAGCTATAATGCCTATAAGGTGATTAGATAGCCATTTTGATGATTTCATAATTAAAAGTGGTTTTCACATTCTCTTTTTTCGCTTTGTTATAATTAGGATATTAATCAAACAAAAATTAACATACAAAAAGTAAAAATAAGTATAGAAATAGAAGCTGAGAGTGAAAAATCATCAGTGCCTCTAATTTATGAGAAATTTTTTAATGTGTCAGAAACACATTCAATAGATAAAGTGTCATAATATCAAAACTTTTTTTCATGTATTTGACCACTAGTTACCGTGTAGTCCGCACACTGAAAAAGATGTCTCGTGATGTATAAGGCCAGGGAATGACACGTGCAACTACAACAACATCGCAGAGCACACCGTCCCAAAAAGTGGAAGTTTCCCCTTCCCGGTTCCCGGAAATTTTCTTTGTAATTTTGTTGCCTTTCTTTCCTTCTTCCTTCTCCTTTTTGTTCCCTTGCTGCGTCCTCACCTCCTCGGATTTTATAAATGGAGTCAGAGCAACACAATCCTCTCACAAGCTGAAATTATAAAATAAAAAAAATAAAAAATAAAAAATAAAATAAAAAACCAATTCAGATTTCCCTGTTTGCCAATCAGGAGTTGAATTTAAAAAGAAATGATGTGGATGATGGGATTGAGCATCTAGAGCTTACTGGATTTGACGGTGGCCGGAGTTTCAACGATGGTTGGTTTGGGGATCTTTGCGTTTATTGCTTCTATTCTTTGCTATGCCGCTTTCTTCTACACCGCCAAGGACATTTCTTCTTAATCCACCCTTGGCCATTACTCAAGGTAATAATCCCCAATTCAGATTATGGTTTTACGGTTTTACCTCCGTCTAGGTAGGTGAAATTTTGTGGTTGATTGATCATGTTCATGATTTGTCTTGTTCATAAATCCAATCTTATATTTGGGAATTTAATAGTATTGAAATGATGGATTTTATGCCATACATAACAACACGTTATGATGCTGATGAACCTGACGATAGTGGTTTAGGAAGGCTAAAATGCTTTTTTAAATCTTTTCGACTCTCAAAATGATTGACTGATGGGGCGAAGCTCCATTGAAAATAAAAAGTATTTGATGTATTGTTGGAATTGGCAAGATTTACTTGGAAGTTTCACCATTTTTTAACTTTGTGGTGTAGGTTAGCTCGAAGGACCGTAATGGAATGAAATGCTTGGAAACAGGGTTTAAGATTCAATTCAAATGAAGCTCTTATTACTGCACCTCTAATTAGGGTATGAAGATTTTTTGTTGAGTTCAATAAGATTGAATGATTGCGGTGAAATTTAGAAATATGGAAAGAAAAAAAAAAACTATAGCTACTGTGGCTAGCGACGGAGCTAACATGAGATCATTAATTGTTCATGATCCCAACTATTTCAAAACTTGTATGTGTATTTGTATTTGTATTTGACTCTTATAAACAATTATGACAAACTAAATTATAACTCATTCCTTCTCTTCTAATTTGATTTTCTCCTACCATCACTGTCTTTTGTTTTTCTCCTTATGTACGACTTTATTATGCACACCAAGTGCTCGATGAAATGTTACAGTTGACAAGTTTTGACAGTCTTCAATAGTACTTGACAATTTTCTACAATTACTCTCAGCAAGCCTATACATATTATATTAGTTGTCGACATACATAGGCATAAGTTCAGCAAATGTCAGCAAGAATCGGCAGAGGCCCACTAGGTGTTGGAAGTTAGGCCAATGAAGGTTTTTTTTGTTGAAACATGACATATTATTTGAAAATCTTAGCTCCACCACTGCTAGCATTATTTTGATCATAATTGCTCCACCATGATAGTAAGAGCAAGTTGTGTTTTGATTTCTAAACCAAGCGATAATTCTTGCATTACATCATTATGGTTCGAAAGTGAATTTTGCACTACATGCATCGCAGTTGAGTTTTGTCACGAGATTGAATCAATTGACAAAAATAAACGAAAAGTGTGCCTAAGAAAAAAAAATGGGCCCTTTTTTTTGAAAAAATAAAGGCCCTTAGAAATCATTATTTCTTCTCTATGTTACAACTACCCTCGTCTAGGTATCGAACTCGCCGTCCTTTGATCCCAAAAGCATTTGAGGGTATGGTTGCATTTTAACTTGCAGAGAAAAATAATAAAGGAAATTGCTATTAGTATTTTAAAATTTTTGTTCTACATTGTGTATTTTTCTTTTTAATTATAGAAAGTTTGAAATGTTAAATAAAATTTTTTGAATGCTAATAATAATTCTTAAAATACAAAGTGGATTAATACAAAGGTGATTTTACTTTCTTTATTTTTTTAAATGATCGTTATATACTTTAATTTTCAATTTATTTTGATATTTGGTACCATCCTTGAATAGCCGCTGCAGCACAATGCGTCTCTTTCTGAAGCAATTGCTCAAAAGCTACTTTAAGAAAGAATAAATGTTACAGGCATTTTCTCATGTTCCACATCAATTCGTACTCCAAAATAAGGGTTTTTTTTTTTTTTTTTTTTTCTTTCCATTATTAAAAAAGGGACCCGGGGCTGGCAAAAGCCACACCAGTCCATTTTTTTGGAGAAAGAAAAGTTTTAGCTTCTCTCTAATTATCATCGTATGATTCTTGAACGTGAGAAATCGAATTCAAAATTGACCGTGTGAAATACAAGCATAAAATTAACGTTAACTACTGATTCATTCCGTGATGATTGTGTTCCATAAAAAGGTTAAAGTGAGAGAATCTGCACAAGAGTACAACACAAAGATTAAAAATTATTCATGCAACACGCTCATAGGCGGATCACGACCGTTCCTGACAAGCACATTCTTTTCCAACTTCTTGTTAAATTAGGTGAAATCGAGGATGACTGCATTAAGCATTGTACTTAGCAAACATTTAAGAAATTTGAATGCACATTCATAAAAGAGCATTATATCCAAACCACAATAAATTCAAATTCTTTCACAATCCAGAATTCCCCAGTGTATACGAGAAGCCCTAAAATTGGGTAGGCCCAGGTAAGCCCATTGCCAGGTGGCGCACAACCAAGTGATCTCCAGCGGAAGAGGATACTCTCCGGATTCGTTTTACAGTGATCCCAGGATTTCCACTTTTAACCGTTCATCGTATATCGTGTAATTATTTTTCATCAGATGTTATTTGTGTTTAATTTTAAATAAAAAAAAATCAAATGATTTATGATCGCACGATGCATGATGAATAACTAAGATATGAGATCCCTAAAATTTCCACAATTTAGATCCGGATGGGATCCAAATCCATCTCCAGCTCCATACAGCCACAGGATCACATTGGAATTCCAGATTCCCACACAAGAAATTCAAAGTAAATTTATCAAAAGGCCACCATCCCATTAAAAATTAAAAATTTCTTGGACTGGTCCCAGTCCTTAGTCCCTAAACAGAGCTCTAGTTACGTAAAAGTTCAAATCTTTTCAGAAGTACAGATTGTGAGAGAGAGAGAGAGAGAGAGAGAGAGAGAGGAGTGCCCTGGATGTCTCTGCTTCTCTATCTGATCCAAAGCTAGAGACTTGTTTGTTTCCTGGGAAAATTTGGATCACGGGAAGTGAAATCCGAGATGGGTTTGGCGGAGTACTTGAGGACAATCGATTGGGAGGAGGAAGCCTACCCAGCATATGAAGATTTCGCAATTCTTCCTTTGTTCGTCCTCTGCTTCCCAACCGTCCGATTTTTTCTGGATAGATTCGTCTTTGAGGTACATAGATTTGATTCGAGCAGCTAAAGTTTCGATCTTTTGTAGCTTACTCATGTGATTAATGTTGTTTATCCGAATTTTAGATCGTTAATGATGTTTTTAGGGTAATGTTGATTGACTCATGTGGGAAATGCACTTTTGTATGATGGGTTGTGCTTGGATATCAGATTGGTTAACAGGATATGTTTTATTGTTGTAAAGTGATTTGACTGGTTTTGGGGTCTTTTAAGATTCAATGTTTGTTTGCCTTGTCTTTCAGTTTCGTTTAGATCTTCTTTCGGCTTGTACTTTCTTTAAGCTATGAAGGGATGAGAAAGAAAACAACTTGGTTTACTTGGGGATTTTCGAGTAAGAAGCTCCTCTGAGGTCGATTAAAGGTTAATGATTGAGTCAAAATTGTACCTGCCTTGTTTATTTAATGGCATAAGGTCAATGTAGTATTAACATGTTTGCTTTCTTTATTGGTGCTGATGTTTTTATTTCCGACAAGCAACTTAAACCCTTTCTTAGTAGTCTTCCTGAATATGACCGATTAGTTTGTATGGCCAGATCGATAAACATGAGGGTCTCGGTGTTGATTGTTGGTGTAAGATCATTGTTTATAAGGTATAATAGGATCAGTTACGTTTCTCCATTTCTTTCGCACACTAGCTATGTTGTGACGGTGAGTGCTTTTGCTTAAAAATACTGATTTTCTTGATTATGCTCGAAGGGAGCTCTAGCTTTTTCCTAGCTATGCTAAGCTACGTAAAATGTACAGCCTTATCTTCACCCAAGCTAAAGTTTTCTAGTTTAGTCCAGGGCAGCTTTTGTTTTCCATTTCTTTTCAGTTAAACATGTATTTAATTGTGAACATGACTGCTTTTCTTTCTCTTAAGATCTTTATTTGCTCAGTGTTAGTTTATATCTGATATTGCAGAAATTGGGGAGGCGGTTAATTTTTGGAAAGGGCATTCAGAAGTGGGATGTAAAAACTGATGAACAAAGGAAGAAGATTAGAAAATTCAAGGAGTCAGCATGGAAATGCATATATTTTCTTTCAGCAGAGTTTCTAGCCCTCTCTGTAACTTACGAAGAGCCTTGGTTTACTAATACAAAATACTTTTGGGTAGGACCAGGAGACCAGGTCTGGCCAGACCAAAAAATGAAGTAAGAGTTCTTAATTAGAATATGTGTCACGTTTCTGTTTGTTCAGATTAAGACAGACATATGTGATGGGAGTGTCAGTATTGTGCTCAATCATCGTTTGACTAATACGAAAAGTTGAGCTTTATCAAAGTCCATAAAATGTTACTTGTGAATTTCAGGTTGAAATTGAAGGGGGTTTATATGTATGCTGCTGGATTTTACACATACTCCATATTTGCTTTGATTTTCTGGGAAACAAGGCGTTCCGACTTTGGGGTGTCCATGGGCCATCATGTAGCAACTGTCATTCTCATTGTGCTGTCTTACATTTTCAGGTATGTTCTGATGGCATGAGTTTGTAGCTTTCTCATGTTCTTTTAGTCACAAAACCAACGAAGCGAGAATACTACAACCTAAAAAAGGTATGAAGGAGGCCTTATTTGAAGTAATAGCATAATACAAGCACTATGGGTATTCGGCTTAAAAAATCTAGGGAAACATAAAATATATATTCACTATGTTTTACGATATATTTCATTCGGTCACTTTCTCCTGTTTCTTGCAGGTTTGCCCGCGTAGGTTCAGTTGTTTTAGCTCTTCATGATGCTAGTGATGTGTTTCTTGAGGTAGGGAAGATGTCCAAATACAGTGGTGCGGAAATGACTGCTAGCTTTGCATTTATTCTTTTTGTATTGTCTTGGATCATACTGCGACTCATTTACTATCCATTCTGGGTCCTTTGGAGTACAAGGTTTGTCTAACTAGATGCCTAACTTATATTAAAGTGACATTTCATCTTCAAATTTTTTGATGAAAGAACAGACCTTAGTAGTTTTACAAATGAAGCTCTGGTCTCTATGATTCTGTGCACGCTAAAACTTTCTATATTGTATTATGTTTGCTTGCTTCTTTTTCTGGCAGCTACGAAGTTATCCTGACATTGGACAAGGAGAAACACTCTATAGATGGACCAATATACTACTATGTGTTCAATACTCTCCTATTCTGCTTACTTGTGCTTCACATTTTCTGGTGGGTGTTGATTTATCGGATGCTTGTTAAACAAATCCAAGCAAGAGGCCAGCTTAGTGAGGATGTTCGGTCAGGTGAGTGAATTGTCGTATTTTTTTCGTGTTCTGTCAAAATACAATGTACATAATGTGATCACGAGGCACCAATGTATTTGCACCTGCATCCCTCCTTATTTAATTAGTTTAGCGTTGTACAGTATTTGCACCTGCATCCCTCTTTATTTAATTAGTTTAGCGTTGTACAATATTTTATTTGCAATGGTACAGCGTAAAGTCAGTCAATAATTTCCTTTTATGATCTGGTTCTCTTTCGATTATCCATTGTCTTAGTCTGTTGCCTGATGTTTGCTTTTCGTTTCTTTATCAATTTTCTCTGTACAGATTCTGAAGGTGAAGAAGATGATCACGAAGATTAAACGAGAAACAGAATTTACAGCCACACCGTGACCCTCAAGCAAAGGTACTCTTAAATTTTAGGGAATCCATTGGGATTCCACAAGAAAGAAACCACATTTTCATATTGCATTTTGTGCAGAATAATTTAAACCACATTTTCAAGTGGAATCGTTGTAATTATAGAATTTGAGGCAGCTGTTACGCTATTTTAGTAGCACACGCCAATACGAAAAGAAATGGGACAACTAAAAACTGCTGTCTGCTTTATTTCCCTTGCTAGTTAGACTGAGGAATGTAGTTTTCATTTTTCCTGCAGACGAGGAACATCTTACATTTACACCGTTGATGTATTCTTTTGATAGTGAAACAATTTTGGTGGAACAAGTGCGTCGTGATTGCAGGGATGGTATGTTAAGCGGGATACGATACGGAAGGAGGTTGAATGAATAGATTGGCAAGGGTACAGAAGTTTGATTCTGGCTCAGCTTTCCGTTCATTGCCTTCAATTTGAATCTGCTGGCATGATTGACATGCTAATGCAAGGGATTTGATGTGTAACTGGAACTGTAATAGTTGTACACTTTTTCGAGTCAGCTATAAGGTTCTTGTGAATACAATGGCTAATTTCTTTTCTAAACCATCCATGATTAACAGATTTTTTCGTTTTCTTCGAGTAATTAGGTCTCGAAAGCCATCTTTACAGTCTCTTAATCTCCGTTGTGATTTGCCACACGTTGTCTTTGTTTCTCGTGTTTATATTTAGATACGGCCCCTCTCTAGGGGGAATTCAGAACGCTAGAATCTTTCTTAGGAACAACTTCTACCCGCAGGAGCGCACTTCTGTTTTCCCTTTACTAGTAGGGGGTCCCGTGGTTCCTATGTCGCGGTGTTTCTGGTCCTTTCCTTTTGGCATTTCGACCCGAAGCTACCAGCGCCTGTCGGCAAGAACTAGGCTTGGTTAGTAGTGCCCGCCTATCCTGTGTCGTTCGCCTGCCGGCCCATGAATTCTTCAAATCGGACTGGCAGGCGAGGTGGATGGGGACTGTCGAAGAAGTGCCTCAACGTGGATCTTTTGCCTAAGATGCTTTTGTTCAAGATTTTCATGTTTGGGTTATGCATGGAACAATAAGATATTCATCATCTTAGGTGGTTTTCGTTTTGAGTAGAAGTATATTCCAAACAAAAATTATAAATATACATTATTAAAATATATAATTAATTGTATAACTCACATTTAGCTTTTAGCCCAAAAACAGCTTTTCTACTCCAACCATTCTACCCTAAAATTTTAGCCTGGGATTATTAAAGAATGAATTT
The DNA here is from genome assembly GCF_963583255.1 of Pyrus communis. Classification (NCBI taxonomy): domain Eukaryota; kingdom Viridiplantae; phylum Streptophyta; class Magnoliopsida; order Rosales; family Rosaceae; genus Pyrus; species Pyrus communis. Next base: position 2,997,418 of record NC_084806.1, on the reverse strand, counting down.
AGGCTATTTTTTTTGTTAAATTAAATTTTAAAAAAATAAATAAATATGTAGACTATCGTAAATTAATTTTATGAACATTTTAATCTAAAAAAATTTAAATTCCAATAAATATTGGGTAGAGTCCACCCCGATTTCTGGGCTAAATTTCGGGGAGAATTTGGCATTGGTTTAACATTTAGCATTTAGCTCAAAATTTCCCCTTGGGTTGGAGTGCGTTTGGGGGAAAATTTTGGGGGGTAATTTGGCTTTTAGCCCATTATTGGAGTTGGTCTAACGCTATTGGTTTAATAAAAGAAAATTAATTCATTTTACTAATTGGTGATACTGCAGAAAGCACAATTGTATTTTTCTTGGAGAATAAGATTCGTGCTTATATTTTGTACCAAAGCGACATCGTTCCTTTTTCTTCTCTCTCTCCGCTCTTTTTGTTATCCTCAATACCCCGTTGCGACGTCGTTTAAATCCTCTTCATTTCCGTTCTCGCTTCTGGTAATTCCACATTTGATACGCCATGGAAGATGTACTGACTGAGATTCCGCCGCCATCGAGGTTCTTTCAGGAAGATCTCAACAACTTCACACCTCCGTCACCGCCCCTTCCCTTTCCCTTCCTCTTGTTCTGTCAAAATCCTAATGGAGCGGCCGCAGAGATGCCTCTCCGCCCCTCTCTCCTCATCGTTGCCCTATCCTCCCCATCCCTCCACCTCTTCCACAATGTGTCCTACAAAACCCTGATCGGAACCCTAGTCCTCCCGGAAACCCCCTTCTCCGGCAACTCAATCGATCCCTCTCTCAAAGACAAGTCCTGCAACATCTACTCCCTCCCAAACCCCCAAACCCCTGAATCTCCAACCCTCCTCGTTTCCTTCCAGTGCCCGATCGCCGCCGAGAGATGCCACGCCGTGGCCAAGCTGCTCACTTCTCACCAGATCGTCCCCCAGAGGGTCCTGATTCTCGACTCGGTCCAGACCCTCAACTTCCGAGGCAAGCTTTCGAAGGACGAGGCGGCAGCGTTCAAGCTGGAGACCACCGCGGAAAGAAAGGCGCCGTCTTTGAAGCTGGAATATTTCCCCTCGGCCAGCGTCGTGGATGGGCTGGGCGCGGCGCTGTTGGCGGCGTGTGAAATCAAGAACATCAGGGCGGCGCTCTGCGTGACGTGGCCGCAACTCGGAGCTTTGGTGCTGTCCCTGATCAGGTCCCACATCTTCCCAGCATTTGATTTGGAATTGAGCATTGATTCTGGTGGTGAGGATTATGTGATTTTAGGGCAAGATAAGGATCACCATCATCCTTTTGATTCCGATTTGTATACTTGACATGTTTATTGAGTCCACGCTTTCTTCGCTCATCTGCTTTTCTGGGTTTACACAAATTCTGAAATTTTTTTTTTCTGCAATTTGTATTGGTTGTGCGAATTTCATTTTTTCTGATATATAGATCAACCATTCAAGAACATGTATTAGCTTTTTGTAGATGTCGTTGTGTTATTCCGGAACGCTACTGCGGCGATCGGACTATATTGTAGCGTCAACTCGTGTCATGCAAATTATTTTTCCCAACCATATTCATAATTCATACACAAGTCTCTCCTCCAAAGGTCCTCATTCTTGTTGCAAATTACATGTACGTATTGGTACGATCCGTTTATCGGTTGAGGAGCTTTGAACTTGAGACTTCGATTATCAAAAAAGTATCATTAGATTAAGAGTTAGTTGAAATTAGATTTTTGGTTCTTTTGCCCAAACAAATTGAAATTAGATTTTTCCAACCAAAACTTTAGTACAAAAAGATGAATAATTAAGACAAGATTTCATACTTCACCGTTTAACCTAATCTAACAATGAACAAGTCCACGCCATACCAGAACGAGAGAAATAATCAAATCCTCAAATTTGAACTCTTTCTACATCAATTGATTTAATATGCTCGACCTTTTTCTTTTTCCTGAAGATGGTAAGCAGGAAGCCTCAACTATTAACACGACTTTTGTTACACGAATACACTATTTGCAGTAGCATCACGTACTAATAAGGTTATACTGTTGAAACAAGGTATCACTGTGTAAGTGCCACGGTGACAATCATATAACTTGGAGTCTAATTACTGTTAAGAGTTCTGTAAAAGATAATAGGGAGTTTTAACAAAAAACTCGCGGTACTGTTCATTTTAACGAAAAATCACATTTTTACAATAAAAAGTCAATCTTGATACTATTCACTTTACCCTTTATTTTGTTTTTATCGTTAAAACTCAAAGTTTTTAAACTTTTTTTATTAATTTTCCTAAAATAAAAGGTAAAAGGTAAAAGGTAAAAGGGGTGAACGTTAGCTGTTATTAGGCTCTGTTTGTTGGGAAAAGCATGCGCTTTTGACTCTTGTTTGGAACTCCTGGTTCGAGAATACCCACCAAACGGGCCAAATATTAGTTGCATCCTCTATTGACCCCGAAGTCTTAACCCCAAATACTCAAAAGTCAAAACTCCCCATGCAACATGCAATGCAAACATTTTCTTGCATTTTTCACTTATATATGTATCTCTCAGTCCCAACCATCTCTCCGACTCTCTTCAATCCTCCAAGAAAGCCCTCGATCGCGACCGAAAATGGCTCCTTTTTCCCTTTGCTTTCGGCCCTTCGTTATGCAACTCTTGCTGCTAGGTTTCGCCGTTTTGAGCACCGGCTTGCGCACAGGTGACCCTCCGTTAACGTTGGACTACTACGTATCTGCATGTCCGACTGTGTTTGAGATTGTGAAGAAAGAAATGGAATGTTTAGTGCTCTCTGATCCTCGTAACGCCGCCTTGGTGGTTCGATTGCATTTCCACGACTGTTTTGTTCAGGTTCCCATTTTTAAGGACTACATGATCACCATTGTTTAGTTTCAAGTTTTTGCAGAATTTTTAAAATTTAAGAATCCCATTTGAGTTCTTGGATTGTGTAAATAGGGATGTGATGGATCGGTTCTGCTAGAGGACACGATCACGCTGACAGGTGAGAAGAAAGCTTCCCCCAACATACACTCTTTAAAAGGTTTCAGAATTGTTGATAGAATCAAGAACAAGCTCGAATCCGAGTGCCCGGGAATCGTTTCATGCGCTGATCTTCTCACTATTGCTGCAAGAGAAGCTGTCATTCTGGTACAAATTAGAATACAAACCTCTAACATATGTGTATAAAGTTTTCTTCAAAAACAGAGTTTTTATCCTTCATTCATTGTTCTTTTTTTTTACAACTATAACCTACATTTTAATTTGGGTAGCCCGGATGGATCAAACTTGTTACAGAGGCGAGCATACTGTCTTGACCGTCTAACTCACGTTCTAATCCACATCTGCTTCTTTCATTATTTTTTACTTTGTAAGTTGGCTAACACATTACTCGGCCAACTCGCCTAACCCACACTTGCTTCGTTATTGTTGTTAACTTTGGAGGTGGGTGGACCTTATTGGGATGTTCCTTTAGGAAGAAAAGATTCTGTAACTGCTAGCCCTGAACTTGCAGAGGCTAACCTTCCTACTGCAAATGAAGGCCTTTCGACAATCATCTCCAAATTTTTTTACCAAGGCTTATCAGTCACAGATATGGTGGCTCTTTCAGGTACTTAAAAAAGATCCAAATTTTATTGCATGCGACCGTCACATGTGATCTTCCTCTCATATATGTACGCGGGAATTGAACACATGTGACCATCACACCCGTTCAAAAACACGTGTATATGCACGTGAGCTATTGATGCTAGCTAAATCTTTTGTATGCACAGTAACAAAAATGTGGATCATTTTGTGTGTGACCGATCTTTTCAGGGGCTCACACAATCGGCATGGCGCGGTGTGAGAACGTAAGAGAAAGGATTTATAGCGGGGACTTCGAAGCAACTTCAGGAATCAATCCGCTGTCGGAGTCGTACCTCAACAACCTGAGATCGACGTGCCCGCCAGTCGGTGGAGTTGGGGATAATAACGTAACCGCCATGGATTACGTGACTCCCGAACTCTTTGATAATTCTTTCTATCATCTGCTACTGAAAGGGGAGGGATTGCTGAACTCGGATCAGGAAATGTACTCTAGTTTGTTTGGGATCGAAACGGGGGAGATTGTGAGGAAGTATGCAGCTGATCCAGTTGCTTTCTTCGAGCAGTTTTCGGAGTCGATGGTGAAGTTGGGAAATATTACCAATGATGAAAGCTTTGAGAATGGAGAAGTTAGAAAAAATTGCAGGTTTGTCAACACTTAAGAGCTGCAATTAGTCCTCATGAGAGAAGCCTCATTTGGAAAACCATATTTGGTATTTTTATAACAAGAAGTGATCACAAATTTACATGTATTTTTATGTTTGTAAGTTAATGGAGAGTGATGTTTTATTGTGACAAGTAAGAGGTCATGACAGAAATACAAAAAACAATACTCTCTAGGCCAAAAATTTTGAGTTTTAATTTGTTTGAAAGCGTTTTTAGAGAAAATGTTTTTGAATTCAGAAGCAATTGAAGTGTTTTCTAGAAGCACTTGAAGTGCTTCCTTGAAGAAGCACTTGTTATGTGCTTCTTGCATGAAGTACTTCAAGTGTTTTTATAAGTTTCACTTGCATTTTTACAAAAAATTGGTCCAAAAAAATTTCACTTGCATTTTTACTAATGATTAATCCAGGAAGTAAGGGATGATATCATGTAGAAAACCTTCCACTGGTAAATATGATTGTAGTTTGTAGAAAGCCTTAGCCTTCATTCATTCATTGAGAACGTATAAATACATTTGATTACAAAGAGTCCTATTCGGATACAAGGTATTCCCTTCTATATCTCAAATACGAGATGACATACATCAATATGGTTTGGTTAGAGGTGACGAATTGGATTGTGACAAGGACTCTTGTTTAACAGGTCCCAATACTATTTTTACTAAAAACACTTTCATTCATTTTAAAAGCATTTTTAAACAAACTCTTATTTGGTGGGTTAGAAGCTTTTGAGTCCTCACATATGAGTCTATTGAGTTTAATTCCTATAAAATGTGTAATGGTAGTATCTATTAAACTCGCTTCATTGCATCAACAATATTTTTAGTCAAACTCGGATAGTCCAATTTTTAATTTTTTATATATGAGAATCAAACTCACACAAAGCGTTGTCGGAATGCTAAATATGGATCACGAGTCACGCCATATTTAACCTAGCTAAAAATTAACGAATGATCGTAAGATCCATGAAAGCTAAAAATTAAATGCAATATATGGATACCAATTCAAGCAACCAGAAATCGATGTGTTACCGTTAAGAGGAGAATTTATAGACCGGATTAAAAGAAAAATGGAAATGAGAATGAGACTTTCTCAAAATAATTAATTAATGAAAAATAAAACGACTACTTGACCCTGTTAGACTTTTGTTACGTAATGGTAAGTACAAATTCATGCAATTTCCATACTTTGGAAATTTCACACTCCAATAACATGCAAGTATCAACAGCTACCAAACCGAATGCCAATGTCAGTCTACAAGGTAGAAAATAAAATTATAACTCGGTGCTGAACAACTAAGTTTGACCAAGAGATGTTGGGTAGCGTGTTTGCTTTTGTATTTTGAAGGTTGAAACAAAGGAACTTGTCAACATGCTCGCAGCAGCCACCTGGAAAAAGAGGAAAAGAAAGATCTTCGATCTACCGCCCACCTCATCTAGTGGGCTCAAGGTTTTTATACTGGGCAAATTGTGGAAGACATCAAGTCGTTCATTCCATCAGTCACTGAATTGTCTTTTACCTATGTCTGCTGTCAAGCCAATGGTGTGGCTCACAGGCTTGCTCGTTTTGGCCTCTCTGCGGAGCACTTTTGTGAGTGCTTGGAGTACCCTCCTAGCATTATCATTGATGAGCTCGTTGAGGATTGTTCCTCACCCTAAAGGGCTCTTTTTGTATTGTTTCCCATCGTTTCCCTAAAAGAAAAGATTTTATTATATATTAATGCATATCTAGAATTTCACAATGGGTTATAAATAATGTGGTTTAAATTCATATTTGGCGAAAATCGAACCGAATACCTCTCACTTACAAATTATAAGATTTTTTTTTTTTTTAATACAAAGATGGATTTTACCATTTGGTCAGAACAAACATGAACCTCTAAAGAAAAAAAAACTAATCATATTTCACACAATTCAAATTTGAGGAAAAAAAAAATTGAAATTTGCTATTAACACCTCATGTGGTTTATCGAGTTTTTACAAAACTCCCTCACATTTAAAACATTATACTAACATCTGCTCAAGTTTTAATTCACTTTCACATAACCCATGGAGCCAAAATTCTATTAATAAATTAACAAATTTACCCTTATATCTAATTACTTAAACAACAAAGAAATATATTAGAAAAAAAATTAAAAAATTAAACATTCAAAGATTAATTATAATATTAGCACCTCCATGAGACCATCTCCAATGGTTGGGCTAAAAGTCAAATTTTTTAGCCCAAAAACAGCTTTTCTACTCCAACCATTCTACCCTAAAATTTTAGCCCGGGATTATTAAAGAATGAATTTAGGCTTTTTTTTTTGTTAAATTAAATTTTCTTTTTAAATAAATATGTAGACTATCGTAAATTAATTTTATGAATATTTTAATCTAAAAAAATTTAAATTCCGATAAATATTGGGTAGAGTCCACCCCGATTTCTGGGCTAAATTTCGGGGGGAATTTGGCATTGGTTTAGCATTTAGCATTTAGCTCAAAATTTCCCCTTGGGTTGGAGTGCGTTTGGGAGGTAATTTGGCTTTTAGCCCACCATTGGAGTTGGTCTGAGAGGGATTTTGTGAAAACTCGACATACCTCACAGAAGGTTTTCACAAAATTGTTCATATACATTACAATTACCCTTTGAATTGGTCAAGTAAGAAAAAAAGAAGAAGCCCTTTATAGGGTCATAGGTAGTTGACAAAGATTATTTGTTTATCTACAAGATTCAAACCTATGTCATCCTTAATGGTTAATTTGGTCTTCTAATCTTTTTCTTTTTCTTTGTTTTTCTTATGATTTTCTTCACACCCTTGAAAATTGTTGCTTGTTTTCTGTAGTGATTTGTACTTTATTAAGAAAGGGAAAGAATACATATTGATGTTTACCCAAAAAAAAAAAAAAACATATTGATTGGATGATTTGTTGCTTGCCAAAGTATCCAAAAGATCATATGCCCCATCATTGACAAACAAGTAAATTGAAACAAGTATCAATTGGTGGCTTGGATCCCCCGGGCCTTTTCTGTCATTTTCACTTTTTTAGTCAGTGGATGAGAATGTGAATTATAAATTTGGTCAAAACAAACATGAACCTCTAAAAAAAAAATTAAAAAAATATCTGATCATATTTCACACAATTCAAATTTGAGGAAAAAAAATGAAAATTACTATTACCACCTCATGAGGTTTATTGAGTTTTCACAAAATCCTCTCACGTTTAAGACATTACACTAACACCTGCTTAAGTTTTAATTCACCTTCACATAACCCCTTGAGTCAAAATTCTGCTAATAAATTAACAACTTTACTCTTATATCTAATTACTTAAAAAATAAAGAAATATATTAGAAAAAAATTAAAAAAAAAAATATTCAAAGAGTAATTATAATATTGACACCTTCATGAGAGGTGTTTTGCGAAAACTCAATTATCTCGTAGAAGGTTTTCACAAAATTGTTCGTATTCATTACAATTACCCCTTGAATTGGTCAAGTAAGAAAAAAAAAGACCACTTTATAGGGTCATAGGTAGTTGACAAAGATTATTTGTTTATCTACAAGAATCAAATCCTATGTCATCCTTAATAGTTAATTTGGTTTTCTAATCTTTTTCTTTTTCTTTGTTTTTCTTATGAAAATTGTTCCTTGAAAATTGTTCCTTGCTTTCTGTAGTGATTTGTACTTTATTAGGAAAGGGAAAGAATACATATTGATTGGATGCTTTGGTGCTTGCCAAAGTATCCAAAAGACCATATGCCCCATCATTGACAAACAAGCAAATTGAAAAAATATTAATTGGTGGCTTGGATCCCCCGGGCCCTTTCTGTCATTTTCACTTTTTTTTTCTTTATTTATATCTTTTAGTCAGCGGATGAGAACGTGAATTATAAATTCAAAGAGCTCTCACTTTTAGAATATATTCTAATTTGCCATTATTCCAATTCCTTGGAATATTTGAATTTTTGGTACTTTTAATCTCAACCTTCTCAAGTTTATCATCATAATCTGATAAAGTATTGGGATTGATCATGAGAATATGTATTCAATTTTGCAATAAAGTTATTTGAATTTTACATTATAAATCACACTTTAACACAAATAATGCGTTATCATTTCAATTCTAAATCGGCAAAAGAAAAGAAAAAAAAAAAAACTAATGTGCCAAAATCACTTTCCTACAATAAATTATAAACCTGTCGAGCAAATCAAAACTAACCATGTGCGGTAGTGCTAGCCATGTTACGCTAGTACAAAGTTGTTCTTTATAGGTCAAATGCATGGGCCATGGGCTGGTAAATAGGTTGTGTTTATCGTGTTCGTGTCATATTTGTTATTTTAATGGATTGTGTCGTGTCAAACTTTTTGTTTTAATAGGTTCTTAACAGGTGATCTGATAACGATCCGATTTGTTAACAAGTCGTGTCGTGCCGTTTCGTGTCGGGTTAACAAGTCATGCAAGAAATGGTCATACCTAATATTTAGATCTAACAAATGATAATGGGTGACCCGGTGACCCGATAACGGCCGACTCTTTAATTGTTTTTAACGGATGATCCAATAAGGATATAACTCATTAACAGGTTGGCCCAAAACCTATTACTTTTGTGTTGTTTGTGTCAGGTTAATGTGTTGTGAAATAAATTTTCAGGTTCCATGCCTATGACTGACAATTATAGAACAAATTCAAATGCAATGGGTCCCATTTTAACACTTTTTCCATGTAAATTTGGAGCTGCATAGATAATCAATTAATTAACTAAAATGACATTTTACATAATTAGCCTGGAATTCATCCCCTTTTGGGAAGACGATGTACATGAATATATGATTGTCTTCATACATTTTGAGAAGTACTTCTCAGATTGCGGGAAGCTGTGGGAATTTGCCAACTATGGAAAGGGGTCTAAGTAGGAACCAAACTATAGTTCTTGCCTAACCAAACATGCTAAACATGTAGCACCAATTTTACACCACACAATCATATGAATCTTTGATTGAAATTTGGAAGAAGTACAAAAAGAAACAAAATGTTAGGATTTTGGGTCATTATTATTCCTAAGTTTCAGTTATTTATAATTGGATCAAACATATATTAAGAAACGGAAAACAACCGTTACTTCGTGTTAAAATATAGGTTAAAACAAACAGTTTTGGGTTCTTTTGCATCTAAAGGAAAGTTTGTGATGAAGAACATAAGTTATATGTTAGTATTATTCACGTTTCTTTCTCGATTAAAAGAACAAAAAAAAAAAAAATCAACAATTTATCCCGCGTCGTAACGCATGTTAAAGAATACAAACTAAATGATAGTCTCGTTCACGTTTATGCCTCAATTAATACAACCAAATAAATAGAAAACAACAGTTTTCTCGTGTCTCATTGCATGTTAAAACTGATACAACAATTCTGTCGTGTATGAATGCATGTTAAAACTGATAGTTTTGTGTTCTTTTGTGCTTAGAGTAAAGCTTGTGTTAAAGAATACAAACTAAATGTCAGTGCTATTCACGTTTCTCCCTCGATTAATAGAATCAGAAATGTAAAACAACAGTTATCTCGTGTCTCACTGCATGTTAAAACTTATACAACAACTATCTCGTGAATCAATATATGTTAAAACTGATAGTTCTGTGTTCTTTCATGTCTAAAGGAAAGCTTGTATTAAAGAATACAAACTAAATGTCATTGCTATTCACATTTCTCTCTCGATTAACAGTACCAGAAAACAACAGTTATCTCGCATTACAATCCATGTTAAAAATGATAGTTTTTGTGTTCTATTGCATCTAAAATAAACTCTATGTTAAAGAATACAAACTAAACGTTGGTGTCTTTCACGTTTTCTGCCTCAATTCACAGAATAACAAACAAACAAAAACAACAATTATCTCGTGTCTCAATGGATGCTAAAACTGATAGTTTTGTGTTCTTTTTGCATAGAAAAATTTGAACTAAAATTTCGAACCAAAATATTAAGGTTAATCATGCTTCTCCCTTAATTTAAAAATAATAATAATTAGGATACGATCATATCTCGTGTCAAAAAACACATGTTGGACGAAGAGTCCCGTCATCCTTCTGTCAAATAGATGTAAAAACAATTCGTTTGAAAGGTTCGCCTAAATGTCTTTTCACCCTGTAAACCTTCATGATATTTCCAACCTTAGTCTGGTTTAATTTAAAGAAAGCTAATAAAAATGGTTTGAAAACTTTGAGTTTTAATAATAAGGACAAAATAAATGATAAGGTGAATAGTATCATGATTGATTTTTTAGTGTAAAGATATGATTTTTCGTTAAAGCTAACAATATCAGGAATTTTTCGTTAAAGTTATCTTAATTTAATGTGGTTTAGGAGGACTTGAATTCTTTGAATTAAACATCACCAATATTTAATTAAAAAAGAAATCGAAATTAATATGTTTTATAATTCTGTTTAAATATGCAAATGAAATTGAATTATAAAATACCTTCTCCTCTCTCCGTCTCTTGTTAGACTGCTCTCTTTCTCTCCTCGATGGTTTGCAGTTTCTCAAGAACTCCAGAGGGATTTTCCCTCTATTTCCAGGAAGGAAAATATCAACGATGCCTTAAATATTGCTGCAAAGCAGAGACCGACCACGATAGCGTGGCCAGGCTCCTTCTGAGTATTTGTTGCTGAACTCACTTCGACTCATTGCCAAATAAAAGTGAGTCGGTCACTGCTCCCATCACCACAAGCACACACATTGGTTTTCGTTTTGATCCGCACTGCCATTGGAATTTTGACTCAACAAATATTGGGTTTTGCTTCTTTTGGCATTGCAATTTATGGGTAATCGTTTGTTTGTTTTATGATTCGTGCTTTATTGTAGCGGTTTGCTCTGGCAATCCTTGTTAGATCTACAGGGTGTGTATCAACAGATTCTTGAGCCTGTTTTGTGATGATTTTGTTTTCTGGGCATGTTTTGTTTGGGATTCTGTTATGCGGGTGATCCTTAATTTAAGCTTTTGTGATGGAGGATGTTGTTTGGATCCTGTGTTTTTCAGGAGAGTGCAAAAAAATGATCTTTGTGTTTAAAGTTTGAGTTTTTTCTTATGAGAGTTTTGGTGTAGTTCTTAAAATTCATGTAGCATGCCTTGTTCATTGGAGTCTTCAGTTCCTATGGTTACATCCCACAACAAGGAATATTGTGGTTGTAGCAAGTTTAACAAAATCTTCGACAATAGTATTAGGCATATTGTTGTCAAATTCTTGGTTCTAAGACTCACTGCAGTAATTCTCACTATGCGAATAGCCGTGTGATGCAGACGTTTGTCAGTGCCTTCTTGGTTCATTAATTAGAGGCATTCAAAACCCTGAGTTCCCTCAAACGTCTCTTGGTGCAAGTCACATCTTGCTAATGCTTAATTATTGCAATTCCTTAACTTTCATATGCCTTTTTCAATATCTTAATTACATCTGAAGTGCCAACACAATCGGCATCCATGTGTGCGTCCACACGTGCATGTTACACCTCTTTGAGTAACTAGAAGAAGAGGCATTCTAGTTATGAAGAAGATTGTGGTGGTCACCTGCGATTGGAATTGTTACACTTTGCCTCTTAAGCTTGCACAATGCACACTTGAGTTCTTTAGTTTTCTCATTTTTGTCAATTGTATATCTCTTTACCTTTCTTTTTCCTTTTGCCAACTAGAGAAAGCCAACATAAAAGAAATGGCTCAAGATATGTCTGGTGCTGATTCACACCAAAGACGGCAAGGCCTTTTAAAAGATCAAGTTCGATTGGTTAAGAGAAAGGATTCTTCTCATTACGAGATTGCACCAATCCAAAATCCTTTGTCATTTGAGAAGGGTTTCTTTATATTAATCCGTGCATGCCAGTTGTTGGCCCAAAAGAATGAAGGAATAGTATTGGTAGGAGTTGCTGGTCCTTCTGGGGCTGGGAAGACTATATTTACAGAAAAGATAGTCAACTTTATGCCCAGCGTTGCTGTCATATCAATGGACAACTACAATGATGCCAGTCGGATTGTCGATGGCAACTTTGATGGTAAATCATTACCTCACTTAGTTTTCTCTTGTTTTGAAGCTTTAATATATATGTTTTCTCAGGAAGTACAACAATAGACACATACTTATGGTGCACAATGTTTTTGGTTATATAATTATTAGTGTTTCTTCTTATATTTGTATATAAAACAGATCCACGCTTGACAGACTACGACACATTGCTCCAGAATGTCAATGATTTAAAAGCAGGGAAACCGGTTGAGGTTCCAGTTTATGACTTCAAGTCTAGTTCCCGCACAGGATACCGGTTGAATACCTATCCTGCATAAATTAGCATATCCTTGGATTTCTTTGACAAAGCTTTTGAATTATAGTATCATAGGGAAGATATGTCTTTTCATTTGTAACTCTTTGTTTTCAATTGCAAGTAATGTGTGGCGATGTTCTGAGTGTTTAATTGTTGGTCATGGATGTAGTGAATTGTGACTACTTTTGTGCTTATTGTATGTGGGAATAAGAAACAACCATCTTAAAAAGATATCACTTTTCGTTTGGAGAATCATACCCTTTATGTATTTTAGTTTAGAGCCTTTCTATACTTCCTGTTGGCCCTTTGTTTCAAAAGTCAGGCCATTTTTTTATATTTTTTTGAATAACTGTTGGTTAATTTTTTATAATTAATAAATTTCTAGTTTTTATGGTCTATAACTTCACCTTTCATGCTTCCAGGGTGCTTTGGATGGTACCTTGGTAAAATTATTCATAAACAAGATTGTAGTTTGTACAACTTATCATATTTTTTTTTGGTGTAGCTTAAATCTTATATTGTAGAATTTACTGGTGACAGGACAGTTGAAGTCCCAAGCTCCCGTATTGTGATCATTGAGGGCATCTATGCTTTGAGTGAAAAGTTGCGACGTTATCTGGATCTACGAGTATCAGTCACAGGCGGTGTTCACTTTGACCTTGTCAAAAGGGTTTTACGGGACATACAAAGAGCTGGCCAAGAACCAGAAGAAATAATACATCAAATATCTGAAACTGTACTTTTCTAACCCTCCTTTATATCATCAAGCACTTGATAAGTTGATGCTTTTCCAGAAGTCTGAACTCTTTTGTCTACAGGTATATCCAATGTACAAGGCATTTATTGAGCCAGACCTTCAAACAGCACATATAAAAATTATCAACAAATTTAACCCATTTACTGGATTTCAGAGTCCCACTTACATTTTGAAGGTTAATATCCTTTCCTTTTCCAATTATTCTGTTGCGTTGATATTAGTTTCTAACCTTAAATTTTTTCATCTTCATTGAAATTGACAATTGAGTGTTTCCTTTTATTGCAGTCAGCAAAGAACTTGTCTGCGGATCAAATTAAGGCTGTGTTTTCTGAAGATCACACAGAAGCAAAGGAGGAGACGTATGATATATACCTTCTACCACCTGGTGAAGATCTCGAAGCTTGCCAATCATATCTGAGGATGCGGGATAAAGATGGGAAATATAGTCTAATGTTTGAGGTTTGCCTTCAAAACTTGTTTCTGTATTTTGTTTGAGATGTGACAGATTGTATAGGACTTAGGATTAAATTTGAATTTAGCTGAAATGTCAAAAGAGTCCCAAGCACTAGTGAGTTGTGACTTCAGAAAATGTCTTTGCATAGACTTACATAATCAGACAGTGTACTGCATATTTCAGGAATGGGTGACAGATAATCCATTTGTTATATCACCAAGAATAACTTTTGAGGTCAGCGTGCGTCTTCTTGGTGGACTAATGGCCTTGGGTTACACCATTGCAACTATCCTTAAAAGGAGCAGCCATGTATTCTCCAACGATGGAGTGTGTGTAAAAATTGATTGGTTAGAGCAACTAAATCGTCGATATATTCAGGTACTGGTATTTTCTGTTTAGTGTTTACTGAAGTTAAAACCACTTAATGCTTAGGTGCTTCATGAATTTTGTATGTCCTTCAATATGGACGCTTGCTCATCTCATTTTTTTCTCTTGATTGCATGGATGAATGAATGATTATGGGCTGATTAAGTGGATACCTTATTGTTCTTCTTTTGTACATTTCTGACTGCATCCGTTATTGTTCATTTTTTTTTATTTTTAAAACTCTTATTTGTAGTTTATTTGGTAACTCATGTATATCTAAGTTTCTCTGCTTGTTGACCAAAAGGTGCAAGGAAAAGATCGGGTAGTTGTAAGATGTGTTGCCGAGCAGCTTGGCTTGGAAGGTTCATACATTCCTCGTACGTACATTGAACAGATTCAACTGGAAAAGCTTGTCAATGAGGTCATGGTATGATAACTACATCTTATCCTCTCTGTGTACTGAGTATCCGGCTGTGATAAAACTTCAAATTGTATAATGCCTTATCTTCCATCTGTATTCCTGATCTGATCATCTTGCAGGCTTTGCCAGATGATTTGAAGACGAGGCTTAGCCTAGATGAGGACCTTGTTTCAAGCCCCAAAGAAGCACTTTCCAGAGCCTCTGCAGATAGAGTTGCCATGAGAATTAAGAATCTCAAGAGGTATGATTCTTTTGTAATCCATGTCTAGTTTAGTTCTTTGTGCAACTCGGAGTTTAGATGTTTGCCCAATGCACCATAGTGAGCGCATAGAAAGCCGAATCTGGCTGGTTCTTGCGTTTGAGATTTGCCATCTGAGAATTGGGTCTATATTTTGTTCCATCCATATAACATTGTTCTCAACTGACATAGCAAAGCATTTATCTCAACTGTTCAGAAGGACATCATTAAGCATAAACTCTGCCTTTTTGTTCATTTTCAATTCGAATGTTGCTGGCTGCCCTTAAACTGAATGTGACCTGAATTCATTTGACAGTGGTATGTCGCAGTCATATACAAGCCAACGGGACAAAAGTACATCTAAGCTTACCGGGTATTCTTCCAGCAGTCAAAGGTTTGATGAGAGAAACACAGAGTCATCAACAACGCTAGCAAGCCAGGTAGAGTAACGCTGCTTAGTTCTTATCTGCTATTGGCAATTGGAGCCCCAGCAAGTAAATATAATCACTCATCATCATTGCTTTTTCCTTCTCATTGCTATCGCAGGGAGTAGCTACTCAGCTTTCAGAACAAATGTCTTCGCTGAATGATAGAATGGATGACTTTACAAATCGAATCGAAGAGCTGAATTCCAAGCTGACCATGAAGAACTCTCCTAGCCAACAAAACATGGCTCTTCAAGCTGAAAACTGCAATGGCTCTGTTCCCACTTCGTATTTCATCTCTGGCTTAGGCAACGGTTCGTTAACTGGGGCGATAATGCCTAATTCCTCCTCTTCCTCACAGGTGACTAAGGAGTCTTCAGTAGTGGAAGAGGTACTTTCATACTCATTTACCTCCTATCGAAATTCAGGCAGTTCATAATTCTGAGGATTAACAAATAACAACACGCGTATAAAGTAGTAATGAAGCACAAGATGATAATTTTTCCTTCTTGACTGGTTCATTTATCTTCTTATTTCGCCTCCTCATTTGTCCTCGGTATTCTATCAGATGTCAAGCGTTGCACGGGGACAACGTCAAATCATGCATCAGTTAGACAATCTCAGCAATCTTCTCCGGGATAGTATGGGAGAGAGACCTCGTCCGGTAAAAACTAACAGCAGGAAGAACATCGTAGCCCAACCCGAACCCTTGACAGTTCCTCTTGCAGCAACGCTTGCCGTTGGCGTTCTAGGAGTGATCATATACAAGGGTATCCTAACTAGGAACTGATGCTGTTTCAAAATTTTATCAGACTCATCAACTTTCACTTTAATTTGCTTAACCTCGTTTTGGTCCCTCTTATGTTTGTTGCGGTTCTACCCTTCTGGTCGGGAGAGACAACATATAGAGATGCTAAGCATAAGCTATCTAGCTTTCTGATCTCTGAGACTGAGAGTTTGTAGAGAAGGGTGCCTTGGCAATTTTGAAGTTTTGTGGGGCTATTTTGAAATTTGCTAATTTTAACATATCCAAGGGCAGATATTGAAATAGAGAAATTTCACAGTTAATGATCAATGTTTAACTCTCGTCTTTTACTTTTAGTGTAGAATATCGTTTGTTCAATGAAGAAAAAAAAAAATTTGTCTTGTACAATTATTAATAAATTCTTTTTAGCTTTTAGATCCGGTTCCAATTTTGACTTGTGGAATTAATTATTGACATTTCAAAACAAAATACCGTGCACAATTTTGTTCTTCGTATATTTATGAGTGCATTAAAACTCAATCCATTCTTGATATGTGAGAAACTCTTTAATTTGGTCACTCGCATTAAAATTGAAAAACTGTTACCGTCACTTTTCATTAAAGAAATTGATTCCTTTACGAACGACATGCGTGATTATCACACATCTAATTACATGTCATGAGAAATCAAACATAACAGGTGATTTTTATTTTTATTTTTCACACTATTTTTTTAATCATCCCAAATTAAATAAATCAAATAAAAATTACATCGTATCAAATATGTGAAAAATAATGTAAATTCTTCATGTCCTATTTGAGAACGTGAACCTTTATCTGTTTTTGGTTTTCCCGAGATGCTGATTTCTAAAAATTGGAAAGGATCATCTTCGGATTTCTTTCTTCTAATCTATTAAGTTCGGAAATAACGGTTAAAGTTATTATAACTTTTAAAGTGGATTTCTGTTTTTAACCGTTGAATCAAATTTCAATGATTCGAATTCCTAAACTTGGTGGATTAGGAGGAAAAAATCATGTAAAACCCAAAATAATAAAAAGGAAAAAACGACAAAAAAAAAAAAAAAAAACAAAAAAAAAACTTGAACAGCAACTGGGCAACTAGCCGCGGATTTCTGTGCACGCTGATAGAAAAGGAAATCGGAAATGAGAAATGATCCGAGCTCAAAACTCCGAAGTCTAAACTGAATCCCCAGATACATACACTTCAAACGTCGACTCTCGACGCAGAGAAAGTAAAAGATGAAGTAAAATTTGACATTTTTGAAAAGATAACAGAGCTCTCTCCTTCATATCCTTCTCCCCAGGTATCTGACACTTCTCCTTTTCTTATATGTTCATGTATTTTCTGATATAAATTGGTTTTTTTTTCCCCTTGTGTGAATTGCTTTCATTATTTTTCCGTTCCAAAGATCTGATCCGTGACTTTATTGGGTTTGTTTGGATTTTTGAGAAATTTGATTGATTGGTTTGGTTTGGTTTGATGGAAATTGACAAGGAAAAAAAGCCACAGAAAGCAATGTTCTTTGTCGATTTGCTTTATGAACGCTGATTAAATTAACTCTAATGGTGAAAATCTGTAAATTTCAGAGTTGATTTTTTTTTAATTTTTCCTGTTCTGTTCTTCGTTAGCAAATCGAACGTACGCCGGAAATTCGTGGGTTTTGCTCAAGTTTTGATCTTGTTGTGAACATTTGGAGCTTAAGGTGAATAATTTATTGTGGCATTTTAGTTTCTGTAAAGCCCTTCAATTACTGACTAGTTTTGTTATATTGCTTTGTAGTCGATTGAGTTCAAATATACGAATGGGAGATTTTTCGGGTTGTGATTTGATAAGCAATTTGCCTCAGAGCATTATAGAGAGCATTCTTACGCGTCTCCCGATCAGAGACGCTGTAAGAACTAGCAGCTTATCAAGGAAGTGGAGATACAAATGGACTACTATCACTCATCTTTCATTCGATGAAAAATGTGTCACTCTATCCAATGACCGAGCTCTTGTTGAGAAAAGCCTCATAGATTTTGTTACTCGAGCTCTCTTTCTTCACCAAGGACCCATTCACAAGTTCCAGCTTTCGACTTCTTATTTGCAGAGTTGCTCGGATATTGATCAATGGATACTTTTCCTTTCGAGGAACGATATCAAAGAGTTGGTTCTTGAGTTGGGAGAAGGTGAGTGGTTTAGGGTGCCTTCATGCCTTTTTTACTGTAAAAAGTTGACCCGTCTGGAGCTATTTCGCTGCGAGTTGGATCCGCCTCCTTCTTTTAAAGGATTTTTGTGTTTGAAGAGCCTCAATCTTCATCAGGTTTTGGTTACTCCTGATGCAATCGGAAGTCTTATTTCCAGTTGCCCTCTACTTGAGAGTCTGGCTTTGTCGTACTTCGATAGCTTAGCTCTAAACATCCGCGCTCCAAATCTCAAATACTTGTGTCTTGAAGGCGAATTTAAGGATATCTGTCTTGAAAATACTCCGCTTTTGGTTGCCATGTCTGTTGCTATGTATATGACTGATGACATTGCTGAGCACTTTGAGCAAAGTTCAAATTGCAATTTTATCAAGTTTCTTGGTGGCATTCCACTTCTTGAGAGGCTTGTTGGGCATATCTACTTTACGAAGGTAACATTTTCAGATGCCTTCGTTTTGTTAATTCTTCCTTTCTTTTAATCTTGAGTAGCAGTAGTACATATACGTTTCTGACATTGATACATTCTTTTGTTTATTTCCTTGTTTCAAGTATTTGAGTATAGGTAATGACCTAGGAATTCTTCCGATTACTTACAATCGTTTAAAGATTATCGAATTATATCAAGTAAGTTTCGAAGATATGAATGAGATACTAGTTGTTCTTCGCTTGATTACGAGCGCTCCCAACTTAAAGGAACTTCAAATCTCGGTAAGTTATTGTGAACATGTTGAAGGGTTACCCCTCTTTCTTCTTTTGTTGACCTTTCTATTATTAGTTTTACATTTCTGTTAATAGTAAGGATTACTGCCACCATAGGGATCTTCAAATGCTTTAGCAGCAATAGAAGCGTCCGACTTGGATTTCTGGGAGAAACAATGCCCTTCCGTCTGCACATTCCGAAGGCTTAAAGTTGTGAAGATGACAGATATGTCTGGAGTGCCACATGAGATGGAATTCATCAAGTTTTTGTTGAAGAAATCGCCTGTGCTTGAGATGATGAGCATCACGCCTTGCGCGTATGGTTTGGAAGGGCGGATGAAGATGTTGATTGAGTTGGTGAGGTTTAAACGGGCATCTCCTGAAGCAGAAGTTATCTTCATCCAAGATTAGGTTGGAGTCAAATTGTTTGTTTGAGAGAGCTGGCCTTTCAATTGTGTTGTTCTTGACAAATGACAATTTATTGATATTTTTGTCTACAAAATTAGATGATCAAATGGAATTTTTTTTACAGGGATTCCCTTAAAATTTAAGGCACTGCCGTCAACTGCCGTGGTTGGTAAGATGCAGCAAGCACCAAACAGATAATTTAAATGTAAACAGAGGCGTTATCATCGTATAAACATTGCACCGTGTTAATACAATGAGTCATATTTCTATGCTGCGGCAGAGATTCCCAAACACACCCGAGACTGATAAGCATACCAGCTCCGAACAGAGTTGAGACTCGATATTTCAGTCAAATATGGAACTACAATCAGTTCAACGACGCTCAGTTGGATGGGGTCTCTCTTTAGAAGCAGAGTATTTATGGGCAGTTCACAAGAGGGTGTAGAATTACTTGCACTCCATGTTGCGGGCGAAGCGTGAGGAACTGAAAGGGAGAGTGGACATAAGCAGGGGAAAGAGTGGAGCTGTTGCGTTGTAAAATCATCGACAGAACAATCTTCACTTCAGTGGTTGCAAAGTTCATGCCCGCGCAATTTCGAGGTCCCGTTGCAAAGGGTAAGAATACGGCTATGTTATTGTTAGTAGCTTTGGCAACTCCTTGCACAAAGCGGTCGGCTTTGAAAAGTTGCACGTCTTGCCCCCAAACTTCAGGCTCATGGTGGATTGCTATAGTTGGGATGACCACTTCAACATTGGCAGGAACAATGAGCTTTCCCAATCGAACCTCCCTATCGACCTTCCTCTCGGTGGAAACAATCGGAGGATATAATCTTAGAGACTCGTTGATGATCGTACTTACTGTTTTTAGTTTGGCAATGCCACCAGGATTCGGATTTTGTCTGCCAAATAATTGAAGTACCTCCTTTCTTGCTTCCTCTTGACAATCAGTGTGGGGTGCCAGAAGAAAGACAGTCCAAGCAAGCACAGTATTCGTGGTTTCATGTCCAGCAAAGTAAATTGTCTTGCACTCGTCCACTGATGTCCTCTTCTCGTCATTGGAATCAGAGATGAGACGGCAGCGATCGAAGCTCTCCTCATCTCCGATCGCTGCCTTCTCTTCTCTTTTCTTAATAATCTCTCTTATGGAGTTGTGCATTATTTTCTCTGTTCCATCGGCTTCAACCTCGTTGCTAGTTTTATACAACTCACAGTGTTATTCAACTTACTGTGTTTGGAAGTTTTCCTTGTTCTCGAGTAGATGTTGGGATCGATATATAAGGAGAAGAGTGACTCTTTTCCTTCTTAAGCGTTTGTTTTAAATCGTTTTAAAATAGCCAAAAACGCTGTTTGAATTCAAACAAATTTTTTTTTTAAAGATTTTTTTAGTTATTTTAAAAACACTTTCTAACGAGGTCTGAGTCTAATTCAACAGCTATTTAATACGATGGTTTTAACCAAAGCTAATAATTAAAAAAAATAAATTTTAGGTGTAAACACCATCCTCATCTTGCGAACCTACAAAAATTAGAATGAGAATTGAAGGTGGATCTCTCAACATTATTTTATTTATTTTTATTTGGAGCTTGAAACTCTTCCGGGCTTGGGCCAAGATAATGCAACATCAAGGATCCATATCGCTTTAAACACGTGGGCCTTCCCATGCAGCCCAAACTTGAGCCCAAATCTTGCCAACCCTATATCTTTACTTATTTACGGTTGTGCCACTACACTAGAGTGGAGTGGCGGATTCTCGCTCTTTATATAACACAGCCGCCTACCTTGTGTCTCCGATTCAGTTGGAGGCGGGAAACTAAAAAAGCCATCCGGATTAAAATCTTAAAATAAAAGGAAAAAGACAGACCGAATCATTTACTTGGAACCAGATTAGGGTTGTAGGGTTTTAGGGTTTGTAGGGTTTTCGGATTCGGCGATGGCGAATTTCAATATTGTCGTCGACGGGGATCAGCAATGGCTTCTCAATTGCCTGTCTGCTACTCTCGACCCCAGCCACGAGGTTCGCTCGTTCGCCGAAGCTTCGCTTGATCAGGCTTCTGTGCAACCAGGTAGTCCCCCACCTAAAAACCCCATCTTTCAATTTGATTTTGTTTCATTTCTTAATGTTGAGTCGCTGACTGAACCTTTTAGTTGCTTTAATTTTGTTTGGTAATTTGAAATCTTGCTGAAAGGAGGATAGTTGAGAAGAAATGATAGTTTTTTTATTTTATTTTATTTTTTGGTGGAGAATTTATGGTGATATGAATTGGAGTTTGGAGGTATTACTGTAATAGGCAGTGAATTATGCACCTTTGAGGTTGATGATTTGGTTCCGATTCTAGTGGATGGAGCGAAATATATTGTTGCATTGTGTATGTAAATTCGCTGTTCTCTCTATAGATCGCGGAAGCATGTTGAAATTGTTTGATGGGTTTCTTGTTGTTTGAAGGTTTTGGAACTGCGTTATCCAAGGTTGCTGCAAATAGGGAGCTCCCGTTAGGATTGCGCCAGATATCCTTTTGTTATCATGGTTCTTTTCTCTCTCCATTGTTTTCATTATTTTCTTGGTCCATAACAAAAATGTAATGAAAATTGGAGGTGATTCCTCCCTTTTTCTAATTGAAATATGAAAAAGATGTGCTTGAGTTGTATTTTATCGTGCTGGATGCTCGGTTAAAGTTCTCACCTGTAGCATACAGCTGGAATTATTTTTTCATTTCCTCACGTGTGAGACTTAACATACTTTTACCTAGCTGCTGTCCTTCTTAAACAGTTTATTAAGAAACACTGGCATGAGGGAGAGGAAGCATTTGAACATCCTGCTGTTTCAAGTGACGAGAAGGTATTTTCAGCAGTTGGCATTGCCAAGCACTTTTGTTTTTGTACTTATCTTGAAAGATTGATTTCTGTACTTCTCTGCATTCCTTATCTAATTAGGGGTTGCATTTCCAGGTAGTTGTACGCGGACTTCTGTTGTTGTCATTGGATGACTCTCATAGGAAAATTTATACAGCAGTTAGTATGGCTGTTGCATCTATAGCAGCTTATGATTGGCCAGAGGATTGGCCTGACTTATTACCGTACCTGCTGAAGTTGATTAATGATCAAAATAATATGAATGGAGGTAAGCCTTTTCTTATTCATGATCTGCACAATCTTCTTTCTTTTTGTCTTGCTGTCGGACGCACACACATGCACTCTTTCTCTCTCTCCCCCAAATAATTCACATGAGGCTTTCCAACATGAAAGCAATTAAAAAATTCAATTAGGAATTGCCTGGTGGTACTAAAGTAGTAGCAATCAAATATGCATTGCAATTGTACGAGAGATGATCAACTATCTCATCATAGAACACAAATATGCAATTTTATTTCTCTCATAAGGTTCTCAAGTAACTGGTTATTGCCTGGGGCAGCTGTTGAAAAGAAGTCTATTAAGTCTTTTGAACCATTTTTGTGGTGGCTTTTTCTATTTGGAAGTCTAATAATTTTTGTTGCTGAAGTTCAATATTTTCTCTCAAATTTTGTAGTACATGGTGCTCTAAGATGCTTGGCTCTTCTCTCTGTTGACTTGGATGATACAGTGGTTCCGACATTAGTACCAGCCTTGTTCCCATGCTTGCTTAAAATTGTATCATCTCCTCAGGTTAGATTTTTTTGTTTGTCTTCTTTTCTCATTTATTCGAGCTGTTCTTATCACATGTGCTCCAATTCTTTAGTAGTCTGTTACATGAACATGTATGAGTAATTGAGTAATTGAGTTTTTTTGTGTTTCCTGCAGAGTATCCTTCCATTTATTGTGTTCTTTGTTTGTGCAGGTGTATGACAAATATTTACGCACAAAATCCCTTTCAATTGTTTATTCTTGTATCTCCATGTTAGGGGTGATGAGTGGTGTATATAAGGTAATTTTTCATCCATTCTAATTAACTTCCCAGGATATGAAAGTGTGGTAAATTAAGCGTTTTGTTATGATTAACAGCTTAAGATGTTTATGTTCAGACGGAGACCAGTGCATTAATAATGCCAATGATTAAGCCATGGATGGATCAATTCTCTACAATCCTGAATCATCCGGTGCAGTCTGAAGATCCTGATGATTGGAGCATAAGAACGGAGGTTGGTTTGGTGGTTTGGTAGAAATCTGTAATGATGTTTATACAGTGTAATTAGATTTGTAAATTATTTGTCCCTTCTCCATTAGGTATTGAAGTGCTTGAATCAGTTTGTTCAAAATTTTCCTAGCCTTATTGAAAGTGAATTTATGAGTAAGTTGACCATTCTTATCACCCAATGGATCAGATATATACCTTTTAGATTCTGGTTCTGCACATTGATAAATCCAGTTTTCATATCTCCTGCTGAACAAATCCTGTTTGTTGCAGTTATTGTAGGGCCTTTGTGGCAAACTTTTATGAGTTCTCTTGGAGTATATGTGCGGTCATCTATTGAAGGTACAGAAGATCCATATGATGATAGATATGACTCTGATGGTGCTGAGAAAAGCCTTGATTCCTTTGTCATCCAGGTAGTTGATCATTAGCATTTGCAGATAGGGTAGTGTTATCCACACACCCAATTTTACTTCTCACACACCCTTCTCCATTTTCGGCTGTTGGATCAAATGAATTGAAGATGAATGGCCAAAAATTAACAAGGGGTGTGTAGGAGGTAAAAATGGGCGTGTGAATAGCTCTTTCCTTGCAGATATTGTCTCGTGTGCTTGTATTATGTTGCCAAACAAAAATCGAACTGGTATTTTTGTTTGATGTTTTCATAATCAAAGGCACGAGTTTATTGTTTCAGTTCATTTCATCTAGTGCATATGCTTTCCTTTTCATGTTTTTCGGTGAATTTGTTGTCAGATTAGAGTACGTTGCATATCCAAATATTAATTATAGCTATATAATATTGGAGGTCTTTGGATCCCCTGAAGACTTGGATGTTAGCCCATTTGTTAGTTTCAAAAGCTCAAAGCTCAGGTTTCTGGAAGAAAAAAAAAAGGAGCAACAATTTAAACCAATATGCATTTTAAATTAAATATGGTTATACCAATGAAATTCAGATTAATTGTAATGATATTGTGCACTATTTGATTATCAGAAGTTTGAACAGTTAGAATAGAAATTCAAGAATTTGTGCTGGTGCACTATTTTTCTGCCTCACCCCCAAACACCTTTTGATGTATTTGTAATTCGTGTCCAGATTTTTTCATTTTATTTGTTTTTAACTTATTTATTTTCTATATGCAGTTATTTGAGTTTCTGTTGACCATTGTGGGTAGTGCGAAACTGATAACGGTATGCTGCAAAGATTGTTTAATTCCATATCTACTAGTTGCCTCCTTATTACCTACTGTCCTTTTATTACATCAAAATCTTTTGCTCCCCTTTTATTGCAGGTCATTATGAATAATGTCAAAGAGTTGACATACAACACCATCGGTTTTCTCCAAATAACAGAACAACAGGTGGGAATGTGCTTTTGCTATTCGTTGGTCCTTTCCTTTTTGACATCTTAGTACTGCACTGAGTGGTTCAGCAGAAAAGTATCAAATTTATTCAGATTCAGATCTTAATTTTCATAACTTCTAGTTTTAATGCTTGCAACACTTGCACCTTAATGGTCCTAAGTTCTCTTTGCACATATTAGCTGAAGATAAAAGACTCTCTTACCTTGGTTTCATTTTCTTAGGTTCACACTTGGTCAATGGATGCCAACCAATTTGTAGCTGATGAGGATGATGTTACCTATAGCTGTCGTGTTTCTGGTACGCTTATGCATCTCAAATGTTAGCTAGTAATACGTAAACCATAAATATGTGGACTGAAGATTGGATTTCACAGCATGGGTCCAGTTGTTAGTGCCAGTTAATGCCTTTGAGAAACTCCAAAAGTTAGAAAATGAACAATGAATTCGCCTGGAAAACACTTGGGTTTATGGCCAAGTGAACCGAAATGACTATCTCTATGCCAAGGTTTTTCAAAAGTTAGAAAAATTAACTCAATTTTGCATGGAGAAAGACCATTATACCTTGATATCAGTCCAGGTTTACCCTTCCAAAAAGGGGTAGTTATCTTAGTTCTCCAACTTCTGAGCAAATGTTTCATTTTTGGATAATGATTTTTATTTTGAGTCATTTCACCTTAAAACCCCAAATATTTTAGTGGCACAATAATTTTATTTTGTTGCATAAAATAGGGGTCGACCCGAGGATTCACTGCCTTCCCACCCCCACCCCTTGAACTAGAGCTCATTGTCAGCGGAAGAATAACTGATGATGAGAGGAATACATCTATGTGTGTGTTATTCTACCATGTTCATTTGTAACCTAGAATTTGCCAAATGTTCATATATTTCACAAGTTACATGTTTGACTGGTTGAATTATCAGGGTTATGTATTGTTGTTTTTGTTAATTCTATGGATGGTTTGCTGTTGCTAGTTTAAAAAAAATAATGATTATTCTAATTGCTTTTATCACTTAAGCATTATCACACTTGTTTTGCAGGTGCACTTTTGCTTGAAGAAGTGGTGAATTCATGCGGTACTGAAGGAATCTGTGCCATCATTGATGCTGCAAAAAGATGTTTTAGTGAGTCTCAAAGGGAAAAGGATGTTGGTTCTGCAATTTGGTGGAGAGTGAGTAGAAACCATTTTGTCTATATTGTTTGTTTTAATTCTTCTCTCTGAACTCCTTTTTCTATTTTGGATGGCACATGCTATCAGATAAGGGAGGCTACTCTTTTCGCTTTGTCTTCTCTGTCAGACCAGTTGCTTGAAGCAGAGGTTTGTGCTTCGTTGTTCATTCTGATGTCTTTATTTTGAAGGTGGTTTTTGTGCTCCGACAAAGCTCCGATGAGCTTGGTGCAACTTCTTTGTGAATTATTCAATTCCCTTTTTTAGTGGGTTCCCCTTGGTATACCATTAATAATTTTAATTTATAGGATTCCGAACTTACAAGAGTTGGCTTAGGAAGCCTTCTGGAGCAAGTAATCACTGAAGACAGTGGATTAGGTTATCTATCCCTGCAATAACTCCTTCACCCCCACTCTTTTTCTGTTTAAATACGTCAATTTGATGAATCAGTGAACAATTTCTGTTATTGTGTTGCAGATGTGCATCAATTTCCCCTTCTGTATTCTCGTATCTTTTCATCAGTTGCTAAATTCTCCTCCGTGGTAACTATTGCAATGTTTCCTCATCTATTAAAAGTTAAATAATTTTGAAATATGGTAAAAATATTTCTAGCATTTCACAGATCAGCCATGGAGTCCTTGAGCACTTTCTCTTTGCTGCTATCAAAGCAATTGGCATGGATGTGTAAATTTCTCTCTCAATCACATTTATGAATGTACATGCGTAACTTGTATCTAATAAAAAATGAGATATTTCTTTTCTTGACATTCATATGCTGGCAGGCCGCCACCTGTCAAAGTAGGTGCCTGCAGGGCACTCTCCGAGCTCCTACCTGAAATGAACAAAGGAATAATTCAACCGCATTTGATGAGTTTGTTTTCATCACTTTCAGAACTTCTTAGTCAGGTAATTTACAGCTAGTATAAACTTTAGTTTTATTGCTGTACTTGCATTAAGAATTTACTATAATTCTGGTTTCAGGCCTCCGATGAAACCTTGCACCTGGTACTTGAAACACTGCAAGAGGCAATTAAGGCAGGTGAGTTTTATGGGTAGTGTGAATATTGTGTACTTTGTTTTCTAGACCTTGCTAGAACAGAATGGTTTTGTAAGTTTGCTATATGTATTTGTGATTTTATTGTCGTCTTTTTAATTTTTAATAGGTTGCTTATCTTCTTGCTTTGTTTTTGACTATTTATAGGTTACGAATTATCAGCTTCCATTGAGCCTGTAATCTCTCCTGTGGTCCTCAACATGTGGGCATCACATATTTCCGATCCTTTTATCAGTATTGATGCAATTGAGGTTCTGGAGGTAATTATAGGCAGCATAGTTGGTAGATGTTATAATATCTTCAAATTCCCACTTGCATGGTTTGAGTTTGTGTACAAATATTTCTTTTATGATCTATATGTTAAATTTACCGTGCTTTGGTTTTTCTGTTCAATTTACTCCAGGCACTCAAAAACGCTCCTGGTTGTATTCGTCCACTGGTTTCTCGAGTTTTACCATGTGTTTGGCCAGTTCTTAATCAAGTATGGCTTGTAAGATTGTCTGTAATATAAATTAGATTCCCAGTGCAATAATTTAGTTTTTGGTGGGATAAGTGTTTGCTCTGATGCTTTGATTTTACTTTGCAGCCACAACAACAGCCTGATGGATTAGTCGCTGGATCAGTGGATCTGGTAACAATGTTATTGAAAGTAAGATGTACTTCAGTGGATGCTCATCTTTTACTTTCCTCTGCTCTTGGCTTTCCAGTTTTATATATAGACAGCATCTTGGTGGTATTACAAGATTTTTAATTAAAATCTGTGATAGCGTTGGTGCAGAATGCTCCTACTGATGTGGTAAAAACAGTATATGATGCTTGTTTTGACGCTGTTATACAAATAGTCCTTCAAAGTGATGATCACAGTGAAATGCAGGTAGTCTGTTATGCTTAACTCTCTCTCTCTCACTCACAGACACACACAGAGGACTAAGTTCTATGAGCTATCACATATCTAAGGAATACAAATGACTAAAAATTATTGTGATAAATTTGGTAAGAATGCTACGGAATGTTTAGCTGCCTTTATATCTGGTGGAAGACAAGATGTGCTAGCTTGGGGTGGTGATTCTGGAAATACAGTTAGAAGATTGCTTGATGCAGCTTCAAGGTAATTGTTTTCATTTTAACCATGTTTGGTATTTCATAGTTTCTTGAAAACTCTTTTTAGTTTTGGCTCAAACTTGAAACTTTGTCACGTACTAGTAGACTCAACCGAATATGAAAATGGAATATCGATGGGTACTCTTTTGTCCCTTCCTCTGATTCTCTGTTGGTGGGGAATGGGGATACACAGCAAGGGGCTTGCTTTGCTTTTCCTTTCATGAAATTATCTTTTAAGAATTTTGCATCAACATTCTTCTATGGAAGGTGAATAAAGCCAACATTTTGTTCATCATTTTGATGGATCCAAGTAATACTTCATATGAAAAATGGCATGTTTTTTTTCATGCTGAAAATAAGTGTCAGGTTGTGAAGATATTCCCATGTATACTATTCAATTCCATTTTGGTAGTGCTTGAACTTCTATTATTTTTGACTGAGTGGTCATCATATCCATAGGATTTGGTCGATCCTAGTTACGGGAACCTGAATGTTTGACAACTGTGCAGGCTTCTGGACCCTAATTTGGAAAGCTCAGGTTCTCTTTTTGTTGGGAGCTACATTCTACAACTTATATTGCATTTGCCGTCACAAATGGCACCTCATATTCGAGACCTAGTTGCTGCTCTTCTTAGGCGCATGCGATCTGCTAAAATTGCAGGATTGAGAAACTCACTGCTACTCATTTTCGCTCGGTTGGTATGCACCTCAACTTTTCATCTTTATTAGTTCCTCTGTTTACCTTTTTTTAATCTCATAAAATAATAGTCTGACAAGGTATAAACGTTTTCCCTTTGAAAGTTTCACTTACTTTACCAACACTTAATCAGGTTATATATTCATCATCCATAACAAGCTTTTACATTGGCAAAACTCTACAGTCAATTTTGTATACAGTACTTATTGCTCAATGAAAGTTAGTCGTTTAATTTTTGCAGCTTCTAGCTGTCTGAAATGTTTCTCATCAAATTTCCTGGCAATCTTTACCTTTCATTGAATGTTTAATCTCAGCTGGTCTGGTATGGATCAGGCATTGACTAGCCATTTCTTATTCGGGTTAGTTTTTGAATTCTGTATTTCATAGGTTCACTTGAGTGCCCCAAATGTTGGACAGTTTATTGATCTGCTGGTCACCATTCCAGCTGACGGCTATGATAACTCTTTTGTCTATTTAATGTCAGAATGGACAAAACAGCAAGGTAATATATTTCTTACTTGTTGACTTGTCATATTCTTGATACAATATTTGATCCATTAAATTTAGTTGATTAAACCCAATCCTTGCCCATACGAAAGATTGCAAGTCAAATATCCAATGTCAATGCCTTGCAGCATCTCAAATTTGTAGAATTTGGTTAGATATTAAACATGTACTTTCGTTGAATGGAAAGTAATATCGAAGGGTGGATAAGTGATAACATTATCAAAACCTAATGTTTATGGCCAGTGGGAGCTGAGGTTACTAGAATTTGGTATATAGTTTTGATGATTTTTATCTGAGCCCTTTAAAACTGATTGCAGGTGAGATCCAGGGTGCCTACCAAATTAAAGTCACCACTACTGCATTGGCTTTATTACTATCATCTAGGCATGCTGAATTAGCAAAAATTAACGTGCAAGGATATTTGGTTCAGGTTCTAGTTCTACCGAAACTTTGTGATTTTATGCACTTATTTATTTTCTAAAACGTACTTGATTCAAGAAATTGCTCTTCTTGCTTTTCTAAAGTCTGCTGGGATCACCACCCGCTCAAAAGCTAAATTAACTCCAGATCAGTGGACTGTGGTGCCACTCCCTGCAAAGGTACTTCTATTCTTTGACCTGACAAGCACCTTCTGCATGGCCAAAGGACCATGATGGTTATATTTGGTTGCCTAGTCCCCTAGGGGACGCTTTAAAGGGCAGATTATATTTAGTATCCTAAATATTATGTTTTGCTGTAACATTATATTTGCCGGTGCACAGTTGTGCCTGGCTTGATGGTTTCACCCATTTTACATGGAAGATTGTCTTTAATGCTTATGCCTATGCTTTGCAGATAATGGCGTTACTGGCAGATGCATTGGTTGAAATCCAAGAACAGGTTGGAACTGGTGATAATGAGGTAGTTAATGAATTTCCAAGATTACTTGGTAACGTAATAAACATTAAACTTTGAACCAATTCCTGCAGCAGGATAGCGACTGGGAAGAAGTTGAGGCGGAGGATGGGGAACTTGACAAGGATTTGATGTATTCAGCTGGTGTTACATCATTTGGCAGACCCTCACATGAACATCTTGAAGCAATGGCAAAAACATTTGACAAGGTACTTTCTTGTTGCTGGTATATTTTAGTAAAGTTTCTTGGGATACTAATCGAATGTAACATCTTCCGAAGGATGAGGAGGACAGTTATGAAGAGGATCAACTAAGTGCAGCCGATCCCCTTAACGAGGTACCTTGATGACTTATTCACATCTGCTAAGCATTTTATCTGTAATATTCCATATAATTCACGCTTTAATTACACCTTACAGATTAATCTGGCAAACTATCTTGCGGAGTTTTTCGTAAACTTTTCCCAGAGCGAAAGACAAATGTTTGATCATCTTTTCCAGGTGAAGTTCAGTAACTCAATTCATTCCGATTCAAGCAGTTGCAAGCATTTACGAAAACAAAAGTTTAATTTGATCTTGTTTAGTTCTGTACAACTACCGAAAATATGCGATTGTCTTATAATTTTGCTATGAACTGCAGAGTCTGACGCAGGATCAAAGGAATGCCATTCAAGCAATACGAACTCACGGAGGATGACTGACCGACCTTGTGAAGTCTCGTTTCTGTATCACTTATCGTCTTTTATTATTCGTCAGAGGCCATTCCCGTAGAATCGGTGCAATTTTTTTTCTGGGTGCAGTTGATCAATAGACAAAACGCAGAAATCGAGCTATGTATTCTGGTGATGCGTTGTGAATATTCAATATCGAGAAGAAATTCAATTCAAAAAATTTGAAACCATGGATTAGCAACTGTCTAGCGTCATCAAACTAATCTTGGTCTGTAAGAAATTTTCAAACCTGCCTATGAACACGTCTGGGAAAAATCATCGTACCTGCTACCTGTTAAGTAGCGTAAAAGATGCCGGGCTCAACCATTATCCGCCAGCAAACTCGGGAAAATCAAACAACATATCCCGCAAATCGCTAGTTCAAGGTTGTCAGCCTCCGTGAGTCGTGACTAAGGTTGCCGTGATCTCCATCGACGTTAAGATAGTCTCTTCGATCCACGCATGGTTCGTGCAGTCCTTCCATTTCCACGACACCAATTCATTCTCCATGTTCTGGTTTATTTGTGAGCTTGTTACCCTACAGAGTCATGCATCCTCCCACCTCAGCTGTACCCTCAATGGTGAAGTCAATACAACGATAAGGCAGCGGGATCACTCTGAATTTCTCGTCTCCAGCATCAAATACCATTACAACAGTTTATTTTTTTATTTTTTTATTTTCTCGCGTGCATCTATGTATGGCCTTGTTTGTGCATAAAATTGGCAAATTTCACTCGTTTGGGACTAAAGACAAATTATGACATTTTGTGGGGTTATTGTGAAATTAGAGTAGACTTGCATTAAGTGGCACATGATTTGGGTGATAGCTTTATGCCAAACTCATTATTATATGATAAATGTTTACAATATTTCTCATACAAGTGAAGTTTTGACAGTGGAACGCATCAAGTGGCTTTTGTATTCACACTAGGGTGGTGCATTTGCATCAAGGAAGCCAATGCATGAAGATGCGGACACTCAAACAATCAAACAAATCTCTCTACAGCTGCACATTTTTCATTTCAAAGCTTTATTTTACTTGGCAAGCTTAGCAACCTTTCATTTCTTTCAATTAAAATCAAAAAGCTCTTGGCGTTCAAAAAAAAAAAAAAAAAAAAAAAATCAAAACGCTCTTTCAATTCATTGTCGTTTTAGGTTCGTTTGAATGTGTTTTTAAAATAACCGAAAGCATTTTTAGCTAATGTTTTTGGGTTCCAAAAGCATTGAAAGTGCTTTTGGTAAGAAGCACTTTAACTGTTTTTCCAAGATTTATTTGCATCTTTACTAAAGGTTGGTTCTAAAAATATTTTTACAAAAAACGTTTTCAGTCATTTTAAAAGCACATCCAAACAAGCTCTTATTCTATTTACAAGTATTCCTCTTTAAATCTTTCTCTTGTAATAGCTACTTGTGTTTTAATAACAATCTCTCATCGAATCATTATGGTCATTTACTACAAAGCACAAGCAATTTCTCTTTCCCTTTGAATCAAAGCTTGAACTCCGAGGGTCAACGCTGTTGGAGTTTTGAGACTCCTTGGGATGTTTTGTCTTCTACACGAGTGGTTGAGATTTGAACCATTTGCAAATGGATTGAAGGCTTCGGCCTTATGGTTGTGTGGGTTCGATTTGTAAAATATAGCTTAATACAATTAATATTAATTAATCAAGATAAGTGTCTTGGGCTTGGAAGTTAAAATTAATCAGATTCATTAATTTTAATTTTGGATTAAGTTTTTTAATTAACATATTAATTAAAAAACGTTTTGATTAAGAGACACAACTTTTAGAAAGAGTTGTATATTTTCAAATACATTCAACAAGTATTTGAAAGGATGTGAAACAACTTATATATTTGTAATCTCAGTTTCCAAATAGAATCATATTTTCTTCCTCCTTCTCTTCCGTACAAAATTTCTAGACAGTAAATACACAAAACAATTCGCTAGAATTCTATAATCCAGTGCGGGTTGTAGAATTAGGTTGTTGTATCCTAGTTGAACAAACGTTGTAGAACCACAAGCACAAGAGTGAGACGAAAATACTGTTCGAAGGACATTGCTTTTGCGTTGGCCTCTACTTGTGGTTAATCAAGTTAGTTCATGTATTTATTTTTGTATTTCATTATGTATAGCAAGTATTTTTGGTTAATAAAGTATTAAAATTTCAAGTTTTGTTATTTCTGTTTTTTATTTATTTTTGAATTATTCTCCAACAAACGCTTTAATTGACCACTACATATTGTGAAGTTATTTCTCTATATAAGTAAAGTCCTTATCATTAAGCCAAAGAAAAAACCTAAATTGAGCCACTCTCACTCAATGACACAATCTTTTTTGTTTGTAGTCAATTAAGCAATGATAGAGATTTTCGCACCTGTAAAACAAGGGTTAAAGAAACATAACCAATTTTAACATGATATTCGTTCAAAATTGCATCCGATGACTTTTCTAATGCATCTTAATGATGATCAAGCATCAAGACACATAGACAGTTTAATTCAGTGATTGAAAATATCAAAGTAAGCATGCAACAACACTTAAGCAATTAAAAGAGAAATTTACGTAATCGTGTTGAGGTTCACGGTCTCACTCTAGCAAAAGGAAATTAGTTATACATACTTATCTAAATACATAAGGGATTATCCATTAAGAATCAAAGAAAGAAAACAACCCTTTTTTACAAGACAAGCTCTTCGATCTTCTCCTCCTTTTCTGCTATGTTGCTCTCTGCAATTCTCTACTCCTCTGCTGCTCCATTCTGTCCGTCCTCCTCTCTGTCTTCCCC
Organism: Pyrus communis; assembly: GCF_963583255.1. Taxonomy (NCBI): domain Eukaryota; kingdom Viridiplantae; phylum Streptophyta; class Magnoliopsida; order Rosales; family Rosaceae; genus Pyrus; species Pyrus communis. The sequence continues at coordinate 2,963,803 of NC_084806.1, read as the reverse complement.
TCTATCTCTTTTCGTGTATTGCCTTCAACAAAAGGCAATAATTGCCAAAACCACCCAAAGCTACAAGTGGAAGACCAACCAAACTCCACTTCATAGTGGGCACCCCATGTTCTCCTCTTTTCTGCCACTCCCTGCATCTTTTCTCTTTTTTTTTTTTATGCTAAGCCAAAATAAGTGGAATCTCCACTTTCCTGGCAAAGTCACATGGACTACATCTTTTCTCTTCCTCTGTAACTTTATTGGAATCGAGTGTTGGCACCCTCACGAAAGCAAAGTTAAATATCAAGCTTTTGGATTTGGGGCTCAAGGGCCAGTTTCCCCAGGGTGTAGCAAACTGCACAAGCTTAACAGGCCTAGATCTTTCAAGCAACATGCTTAATGGACCTCTTCCTACTGATATTGGTAGATTAGTTTCGTTCCTTGCTTATCTTTATCTCTCATCCAGTGGCTTCCTTGGGTATTTTTCATCTCCAATTAGAATCACTAAAAAATTCCACCGTTTGCATACTTTTTCACCAAACTCGATCACGCTGCTCCTAGAAACACAATATGGCATAAGTATCACAAATACTTAAAACCTCCAACTAAACTCGACAAGAAAATAAATATAAAGGGGCAAAATATATAGTATAAACTAGCATTTGAGCCCGCGCGATGCTGCGGGTTGCAAAACTATGTTATAAGTATGACACAAAAGCTATCTCTCAACCCATGCCAAAATGTTCCCAATCAAGATCAATCACAATTGTCACAGAGCAATGCTCTGATCAAAGCTTCTAAAAAGGAACATAGCTAATAAGATGTAATAACTATCAAACTCATATAAATATAAACACATATTCCATTACATTTCCAGTAAACTAAAACTCAAAAACTCTTTCTGACATTGCATTGTAAATCCCCTTCTGGACCAGAAAAGATAACCATATTTCCAAAAAAATATTTTATACGCACAAATAGATAACCAGGTAAACTTATTATCCATTGGTTTACCATATGTTTTCCAAACCGCCGAGACTACGAATTATGGCTATTGTCAATTTCATGCAAAATCAAAGAAATATGATCTGTGACTATAGAAAATCAATTATGTGGAAGGCAATTAAAGACTGGATTGCCCGAAGGCTGTTCTAGTGTTTACAGCCACTTTTAGTATAATTTAGTTTGACATTGATATTCAAAATTTTCATGCAATAAATTGGCAAGCGGTGCTGAATACTAAATTACGCAAAAACAATTATATGTACTGGACAAATGTGCCTTGAAGCTCAGAAATACAAAATACACAGCCAAAAACTCAGTAAAAAGTAAGGAATTGTTAACTCATTAAGGAAACACAACAGAGAAAGCCATTGGGTTACCATCGTCAAATGGTCTCATTTGCAATGAAATGGGGGTACCGCCCGAGCTTGAATTTTCATGCCCTGAAAAATTCAGAAAAAGGACATGTTTCGATCCCCAGATAGACTCATTCTATATATGAAAAATACATGAAAATATAATGAAGTTCAGAAATCCAACCATGTTGGTTAAATTCCTCGTGCCAGGTCGCTCAAGGATGACCTCCTAGTACTTACACTTCTAAGTGAGAGTTGACTTGGTTTCACAATTCCGACTCGTGTGCATTTTTGTACACCATTTTGCACAGCCTTAAGATCCTGTATTACAATTTGAATTTCGCTTACACATGCATACACTACAAATGTAGTACATTGATTTAAAACAAAGATTCTGACTTATCACTTGCAGCCATGTTTCCAATTGCTGCATCTCTTTGTTTTATTAATTTTTCTTTATAATCAAACATAAATCACATAGATAGTTCAAAAACCTAAAAAAGAAAAAGAGAAATTATAAAATCATATTGAAAACTCCTACCAAAGCACATTAATAATCTAACTAATGAACGTGATTTGAGAAACAAACCCTTGTTTGAGTGCTACCGATCAGATCCTGCCCTTGCATTGCTGTTTCCACAGAGCACTCTCTACACAAAATCCCAAAAAAAAGTTAATACATAGTCCATACACAAATCAACCAACAAATAATTAAAAAAAAAAAAATCTTCTTTTTCAATCATTTTCTCATATGGGGAACAACCTGCTAATACCCTTCATGACCAAAGCACTAAGAATAATTCATATATATTTTTCAATTTTCAAATCACATACAAAGTGGAATATAAATCTTAAAACTTTTAAGCCAAAAACAGAGGCACTATTTTTCCAGACTCCCAAAGAAAAAAAAAATGTAAGGCAAGTGGAAGCACAAATCTTGTGAAATAATTATGAATATTCTATAAATAATCACATGCAGATCATTACCCAATTAATCACCAAAAGATCACAACATAAATCCACTGCTAGAAATTGAAAGGCATAGCATATTATCAGTTCAAGATTAAAAATAAAAATAAAAATAAAAAAACAGAAAATTCACAACAAAGCAAGCCAATGAACAAAATCCACGAAGAAAATCTCAAAATTCCAAAACCTCTAAAGGATTATGAAAACAAAGACACACCCAGAACTAAGAGCTCAATGGAAGCTCCGTTTACACAAAAGCTATAACCAAATGTAAAATTTGGATATTTCCATTGTTTCTTCGTTTTTAACAATATTTGGGATGCAAGTATATGGACGGTGGTATCTTGGCTTCAAATTTTGAATTTGTAAGGGTTGCTGTCATTTGATACACAACTGCAAAATTTGGATGCTCCAGTGGAAGATCAGGCTGCAAATTCAAAATTCAAAACACAAAAATCCAAATTCAACACAATTCAAAAGCGATTTAATAGTTACCAACTATAAATCCACCATGCATCTAATAAAAAAAATACAGAAAGAAGAAAAGGGTACCACATATTTGCATGTCGCTGCGGCTCTTCAGAACCCACAAAATTCGAGCCGAAAGATGGTGGTTGCGGTGGTTCCGTGAGAGGCGGTGCCGCATGGTGAGATTTCTTTCGCTGCAGGTATCTGCTGTCGTCCAAGAAAACCCAATAGCCATGCGCAAACACAGACGGAGAGAGAGAGGAGAAAAGAAGAGTACATCCAGATCTTTCCCTTCCCAGAGAGACAAAAATGAAGAAGAGTCGAGAAGAGGCAAAATCGAAATTATACAAATCAAGCAGGGGCAAAAAGGGAAGCACACTGCCCTAGAACAGTGCCACTCGAGTTTGGGTTTTAGTATATATAGAATATTGGTTCGTCAAGCGCAATCTTCATCACTCAAATCTTGTCTACTAACGGTAACTAATAATGCAACGGTAGGCTGTAGCAGTCTTTAATTTCATGTTCAAGTAAATTCCCCGCCTACCTGCAAAGCCCATGACAAATTTAGGGGGCAAACAACAGTGGATGCACACGCATATTTGACCAAACTCGCAACTTAGAAGATCAAAAGGAAGATCACCAAGGTCTAGTTGTATTATTAGGAGAAAGTTTGATGGACTCTCGAGTGATGGGATTAAATATTAGAAGCCACGGCGTTGATTTTCTATCATCGGAAACATATACAGACCAAGCTGTTGATGCTCCGCACGTACACAGGGGAGTTCAATACCGTGCTTATCAATGTATGAAAGATGGGTGCCAGGAGTTGCACTATATTCTCCTTTTCATCTATTTGCGAGGAGAATAATAAGCTCGCCCACCAAACCCTTTTAACTAACGGGTAGCAAATCACCTTGTGTAAGCAAATAAGCTCGTCCACCAAACCCGGAAGAGTACGTTGGTCGTATTTTTCTTCTTGTTCGAGTTCCGGTGAGCGGTGACAAAGCAAGGGATGCGGATGGAAGAGGACGAAGACTTGCATACGCACTTAAAAGCGCATCAGCAACTTTGCCGGTAGCCTTGGGAGTCACCAGCTTCCTTATAAACTTACTGCAATTAAGTCAAGTTTATTATTCCAAATATTATGTAACATTCGACTGACCTGGTGTACTTTCCAATATATTAAGTTTTAATGCATACAGTTTGCATCAGTAATCAGAGTTGGAAAGCTAAACAAACCATTGGGAAATTTTATTAGGATTCAGGTTTTCTCACTCTGTACTTAGCTTACTTTTTTGCCTGGATTATCATACAAGATATTTCCCTAGACATGTTGAGAAAGTCAACAATCATACAAGATATTTGTCCAAAAAGGTCTATATTTACCGATCTAGCTAGTATGTTAGAAGGATTACCGTTCTAAAATAATTCATTTGATTTGAATACCGTTTAATCATTCATAACAAATCGACAATTAAGGTAACAAATAATATTATCTTGATGAACTGTGAAAACAAATATACTATATTATTATGACAGTAGAACTGAACGACAAATTATTAGACGTTTGACTCTTTTACATTAGATATATATATATATCAACAGATATTTGCTAACAAGGGATCGCATTCATGCGTTATTTGTATCATATAATTATTCATTTAAATCTGGCATGACTCTCTGTGCTGCTTCTCTCTCTTTGGTTCAACGCAGCCACCATCTATCGCCACGATCACTATCCGATCTGAAAGAACAAAACTGGAACAGCAGCACTTCCACTTGTCCATCAAACTGCTGCTGGAGTTGTGTGCTTCTTGGTGGAGCTAGGCGACTGCGGCAAATCGGACACGTTGCACATTTAAATCCAGTCCACCCGTCCAAGCATGGTTTATGAAAGAGATGAGCGCATATCAGTTCTCTAATCTCTTCTCCTTCGTCAATTTTGCATAGACACACACAACATTCGGCAGTACTACTCTCCGAATTCGTCCCAGCATTGGGTTTGTACCGGACTGTGGTAAGTGATAACTCTGTGGCTTGGTCGGCAGGCAATAGTTCATCAAAGCAGTGATCATAATGTATGGAGAAGGAATGGTAAACCAAGAAGTTGAAAAGCCAGGTTATGTGGGTGTAGGTTAGATGTATGTACTTCCACATGGTTTGAATAACTGTTTAAAGCTGCAAACTGGAGTTGTTGGGTCGGCTTATGAGGGCCGAGTATGAAGATATTTATAGGCTTTGGACGTGGGAAAATAATAGAGGGAAGCAGAGCCTTAGCCAAGCAATCAAATTTAGGCTAATGTCACTTATCAATACTTGGTTAATGAAAATGATTTATGCACATTATTTTTCTCTTTTCGAAAACTGCTAGAAAATGATCTTTGTATATAAGTTAAAATACCGAATTAACTAATTAATTTTCTAATATAAACTCTTTTTCTTTTTTTTCTAGCCGTTGGATTGAAGATATAATAAGAATCAATGGTCAAATTTAAATGCAGAAGGTTGAGTAGACCTAATTTGGGTTTGCCTTTTTTTGGATCAAGGGGGAATATCAGATGTCAATTCTCAGTTCTAAATTATAAATAGACCTCTTCCAATATCGCTTGTATTAAAAGAAAGTCTCAAAATCCAAAACTGAATTAAGAAGTTGTAACACCATAACGTGGCGTTCTGATGACTTGAAACAATATTAAACTGCTGACACAAAGAGTAGAACCATTTTCATATATGTAACTGTTGACCCTAAAAACTACAAAGCCTACGTGGTGCGCATGCCGAGTAACTAATGAGCTAACTACGTCATTTGGTTGATGCGGGACTTGCCAACTCGTCGGTCAAGCTCGGCCGAGGAGTAAAATTTGTTAATGTTGAGTTGAACGCGTTACTGATTTCTTGATCTTGCAACTGTGACCGAGGAAGGAACACGTCTCGGCCTTTGGATTCTCAAGCCTGAAGACAAAGCTGCTAGTTCTACAAAGTTCACGAATCGTCGACACCGGGTTTGGTCACGGTGATTATATTCGTAAGAGTATAAGCACGTCGAACCAGCTCCAAACTATATGGACACAGGTACTCAAAAGAGATGTACATCTTGATGGTAAATGTGGTTCGGTCGTCAGAATGTTGAACTCTGAAACTCACTTGTGAGTATCCAATCATAAAATCACCCGGCGTTCAATGTGCCGAATATAGTAACTTGTAACACCTTACTTTGCTGAGAAAGCTAATAAGATGACATTTGCCAATAAGGATTCAGAAACCCTTCTTGACCGAGACTTGGATAGGTAACCAGTCGGCCTCGATGCAGTGCTGTTTATTCAAACTGAAGGTGCTCCTCGGTCGGCTGATTCTACGGCAACAGTGCTGTTTATCCAAACTGAAGATGTTCGCCGGTTGCCTTCACAGTGCTGTTTATCCAAACTGAAGATTTGTTGGCGGAAAAAGAAAATAAAAAATCTCAAGATGTTTGAGAGGTTTGCGCAGGGCAATTTGTGTGTTGAATTGAAGAAGCCCCCAAATGTTGTATACGACTCTATATTTATAGTAACTGTCTTTTGCTTGGCACGGCTTGATAACTTTGTAGAGTTCAATTGTCGCTCTAACTTTGTAGAACATCACTTGACTCAAACTTGTGTCCCATCACCTTAGCCGTCCAATATCTCCAAGATATGATAAAGGCTATCTCTTAATTTTCCTTGAAAAGATTAAATGTATCTTCCCACATATGTGGCCTGACCAAATGAATGCATCATATTCCAACAGAAACTTCTCTTTCTCCATTATATTGGTCCAAGTGCAACCATGCATGCATGATAATTAAAATACCATGGTTGATAGTTTTGCATTATCTGCAAAACCACCTTGGGATAGTTTTGCATTATCTGCAAAACCACCCTGATCCCATCACGTCACCTCATTTTGACTAATCCAAAAGGCATATCCACATGCTGATCATCCAATATTAATTGCATCCTTATGGTATTGTTCCACGTGGTTCTGCATGCAATATGGGACTCTAATGCTGCACGGCATTTCACATAACCTCTTCTGCATAGAGCTTTACGTGTATCACAACTCTGTACATTTTAAGGATGGATATTTTCAAGATAATTACTATGAAAAAAAAAAAAAACAATAGTAATGTTAAGAAAAATCTCTAATCATCTGACGGCCTCGATTATTTGAACCGATGATGTAATTTTGGGTCCAAACAGTAACATATTATATATCTAGCTCCTTCAAATCAAAGAACATTTTGCTAAAAACACATTATTTTCAGCAATCACACATAAATAAAAAGGGAAATTCTGGTTTCAAACGATCACGTCACGGATCAGCGGCTATGCGTAGCTCTTGTTCCTCCAGTAATCGGAATTCTTGAGAGTCCGTGCAATCGATGCCTGAGCTTTCCTGTGCCTCGCGTCCATCCTCATGCTCTCAGTTTTCCCAATTATCGCATATGCATTTCTTTTATTTAAAATCCTCAGTTTTGATTTCAGAGTTTCTAACAACTCGATCAGACTCCTCATCACCATGCTTGATGAACCTGCAATCTGATCACGGAAACGAAACACACAAAGTTTTTTTTTTATATAAATTTGTTTTTGTTAAAACGCATTCTTGAATATTGTTTAAATGATTTTAGTGTAAATTATCGTATAATTTGTGAAACAAGTGTGTATACAGATTAAAAAATGATAAAACCGTACCGATCAAATGCAGCCAGACGTACTATTCCGAAGAACGATTAGAAGAGGGCCGGGAAAGATGCAGATTGGTAGGGTGTCATATGAGAAATCATATATATTAAGCAGATGTACTAATATGAGTTAGAGGGCTAGCTATGCATAATTATGTATAAACAATGCAATAATCTCGTAATTAGTTGGAGTCACGAGAGTGAATCTTGTGTTGGACTTGGATGCAGCCTTGACTGAAGACGATTTTATTAAGGAAATCATGTAGACAATGCAATAATAATGCCAATTTTTATTCTAATAAGCTCTTATTGTTAATCAAGATTCTTAGGGTTAATTATAATTCTCACCTTGGTTCATAGGTAAAACCTTTGTAACTTCATGGTCTATCCATGGATTGGCAAGTTCCTATTTGGAAGGCTGTAAAATCTTAACCGCGGCAGTTTCCACTCTAGTTAATAGTTCAACGCACTCGTTGTTGTTACTATGGGGTCCTGAAGGAAAGATCGATTCTTTGGGATTCTTCTTCTCTTCAAATGGAACAAACAAAGAAAGAATAAGACCGATTCTCTAAATGCCTTTCTAGATGTTCCTCAATGTCCTGGCTATGAAGTCCATCTGTTTTCATCATAAATGATCCGCTTGCCCTAAAGTGACCTAACCTAATAGGGAAATCTCAATACATTGGGCTTTCAATACAATAAAATAGAAAGCCCTAAGGGTGCCATGTTCTAAGGGCCCAAACAATGGGATTGAATTGAATAAATCATTTTCTATCCAGTGTAGTAATTCAGGTTTTACACTATGTGGAATGTCTCTCTCATATTGTGAGATTCTATCCAGTGGCATTCGATCACATAAGCCATTGACAACTGCATAAAAGATTAGAACTTGCTTTTCAATACTATGTTATTATTTTCTTTACAAGTGAGAAGTCTTGTATTCTGATTTATAAATGATGATAATTATTGTGTGACTTAGACTCAAAAAGTTATATATCCTAGGTGGTTCGTTTCATGAAGAAGCAAACGTTGTGTCAATTGCCCTACTGTGCTACAAGGCTACGACCTGTCAACAGACACACTGCTACATAAATTGTAGTATTTCTCGTGGAAGTAGAAAGATCGATGACTTGTGCAATTTTCCAGCTGCTTTGACTGGGGCAAGTCTGTTGAGATAGTAAAATCACCGCATGCATGAGGTGCATTGGAGTTGTGATATATGTGGGAAACGCACTTGCAACACACTCTCAAAACATCAAAGTCCACGAATTCCCCATTACACAAAATGTGAAGAAAAGTATTAAGGAGTACTATTTTTTAAGTGTTACTTTACTTGTATGATAACATGTGATATATTATTTTGTGTTGAGGCACACTAAAAACAAACATATTTACTTATTTTTCATCTCATAATTTTTCGCATTGCAAATGTATTAGGTTATTACAAAAATTCAAATTATGAGATGAAAATTCAAATTAGGAACTCAATATTTCGATCTCAGATTTAACAGAAGAAGGTAAGGGGCATTTTAGGAATGAAAAAAATCTTATTTTCTTCAAAGACTATGTAAAATGCTGACATGGAAATTGAAATGACGTGGATGAGGATAAAAGCGGCATAATAGAAAATAAAAAAAAATTATAATTTATTGACACGTGCTAAATTTTAGGTAAATTATAATATTACCCAGCATAATTTACTGACAAATTAAACCCTACGTAAGTATTTTTCAGGAAAAAAAAAAAAAGTTGTGAGAAAAAAAAAAAAGTATATACTTCGGGAAGCAAAAGAAATTCCTCGACAGAGCTAATCGTTGGTTTCAATCTCAGGGAATTATGGCGCTTAATTCCCCAACCCGCTGCGCGGCTCCACTGACCCGCTCTGTTCCACCTCGTTCGCCTCTCGCTTTCTTCAATCGGACCTTCTCCAGACCCGGATTTTCCACCGAAGTCCCGGCCGCCAGGCTCGTCTCCGTTCGTTGCCAGGCGCCCAGTCCGGACGGCTTCGCGTCCAAGCGCTCAGTGAATTTGGACGAATCCGAAGCTTCGATTGGGTCCTCGGGTTCTTCATCCGCGTCCTCCGCCATTGATTTTCTCACATTGTGTCACCGTCTCAAGGTATGCACTAATTCTGCTAGTTTTCTCTCTGTTTGGCTACCGAGAAAATGAAAAGTTGGAAAATTGTTTGTATCTGTGTTCTGCGGTTGTATAAAGATTGAAAATTTGTGTTGCAATTTGAGAGATTAGGTGGGTGGTAGGTAGTGGGAAAGTTAAAAATTTTAGGTACTTAAGAATTTTCTCAGCTACCAAACAAAGATTGACGCTTGAATTGAACTGCATGTTTCACATTGTGAAAATATTTATTGGGATGATTCGGAATACAATCCATATGCCAAGTAAGACAAATTGAAGAAATTGAATTGGGTTGTGAAAGATGCGACTTACTGGGAAGGATTTAGTAACTTTAGTTTTAAAACTATGATAGGTTTCCTAATGAAGATCAAAATGATTTCTGCAAACTGCGAAGTAATAGTAGCGGTGTAAATATAATGTCTTCACGGTATGAATTGCGAGAAGATTCACGATATCATCTCCCTCTCTCTTGTAGACCACAAAAAGGAAGGGTTGGATCAATCAGGGAATAAAGGGTCCAGAGTCCATCGCAGATCACATGTACCGCATGGCTTTGATGTCTTTGATTGCTGGTGACGTTCCAGGATTGAATAGAGAAAGGTTGGAGTTTGTGATGCTATATAATGGCCTATTCTCTTTATCATTTTCTAATCGACCTTGCTTGATTATACTGGTAATCGATATGCGACTTGGACTTTTTTGTGTGCAGTACCTTATTTTCTCATTTTTGCCATCCCTTATTTGAACAGGTGTATCAAGATAGCAATTGTGCATGACATCGCAGAAGGTATCTTTTGTTCCCTTGTTCTTTCACATTATTTCTGTATCATATTTCCCAAAATCGGAGTTTAGTGTGATTCTATCTAAGAATCAGCTTTAGATGTAATAGACATTAGAGTTATATTCTTTTTACGTTTGTCGTAGCCATGCTAATTTATGATGATGCTAAGATTAGCTAGCTGAAAAATAGAAAAACTGTACTTTAGCATATAAGAAAGGTACTAATTAGGAAAACGATAAGTAAAGTGATATTTGTGCCTGTTTGTCTTGCTGGTTTGAAGTGAAGTTTCCGGAAAAGTTCATGACCCTTGCTTCATATGGTAATACTAATACAATCGGAGTGTTATTAGGGCACACTGGGTAGTTCATTTTTAGTTTTTACCGTAAAAACTAAATTTGTTAAATATGTCGTTAGTTTTTCCTATGTACAGAATAAGGTTTTCTTGTTGTGATTTTAGCAATCCTGCTTGTGTTATCATTTTAGAGTGTGCTGCTATGTTTGCTGCAGACTCATGGTCAGACGTGCATGTGTTGTGTACATCTGTCTTTCTACAGATACATATATGTACATACTCGCACGCTCGCGCGCACACACATGCATATGTATAGCAATGTGTTTTGATGTTAGATTGCTTTTGGACTATTCTCAGCTATTGTCGGAGATATAACACCATCCGATGGTGTACCGAAAGCAGTAAAGAGTAAAATGGAGCAAGAAGCATTGGATGAAATGTGTTTAGTTCTCGGTGGAGGGATTAGGGGTGATCATTAATTCTTATATTCATGGAACTATTTGATTATCTGAAAATATTCACTTCCGGAATTGCATTAACTGTAATGTTCTTATCTGCAGCTGAAGAGATCAAAGAACTTTGGTCAGAGTATGAAAATAATTCGTCCATAGAGGCTAATCTTGTGAAAGATTTTGACAAAGTACGCATATAATGACATTCGCATTTAATGTTATATGAACATGCTTCAATATATTAGGCATACAGATGAAGTGTCTAATTTAGCTCTTTAGGTTGCAAAACAACTTGAAATTAGAAATTTACTCATTCCTACTTCTGTGTAAGTGCTGCGTGCTTATATGGGCAGACATGAGTTACGGATATAGACCTTTCTGACCTTCCACTATTTCTTAAGATTTCCCCTCCGTTTAATATGTTATGCAATTCTGTCCAGGTTGAAATGATTCTGCAAGCATTGGAATACGAAATGGGTAAAATGTTTCACTCTTTTGCTGTAACTTTGTTGGCTTTCTTGTCCTCCTCGTTTGATATTTTTATTCCCGTAACAGAACACGGAAAGGTGCTGGATGAGTTCTTCATTTCGACAGCAGGTAGATCGATTTATATTGATGCTGATTAGAGAAGGAAAATTTGTGTTTTCTGCTATTTGTAACTATTATTTTTTTTGTTTGACTTTTGTTTCCCCAGGCAAATTCCAAACTGAACTAGGAAAGAGTTGGGCAGCTGAGATCATTGCTAGAAGAAATTCACGGTTGGGCAATACTCGCGACTGATTTCTTCATGTAGTAACATTCGATGCCAAGCCTCCTTTTAGAAGTTGGCCGTCACCCAGCCGCGCAACTTCCTTGTTAACCATTTTCGTCTTCTCACATAGAAGGAAAACAACGATCTTCTATTCCAGAACCCAGAGCACCCGGTAAGATCTGCATTTGCAGCTGTGCAATCCGAGCGTACATCCATGGAGGCCCTGGTGGAAGAAAAGGTATTCTAATTTCAACTAGATGAAGCTGTTGCCTGAACACAACACTCGAAAGGGTAGTTTCCGTGAGCCTTTTGCTTCAAGTTAGTTCAGTACTCGTTTTTTCAATTTCCAATTAGTTAGTTTCTTTTCCATGTACTGAAAATACACCGATTAGAGAAACTTATCTGCACATGTGATGTTACGTCATGGTTGCAGTAACTCAATCTTGACATGGCGTGATTGGTTTATGATACCGTAATATTTACATGACATGTGGCATCGTTTGAACAATGATGTACAAGAATATGAGGAGTCCGGATCCTCTTTGTGAGGATCCCTGGGATCTGTAAATCGTGTCGGTTCATCGTACATTGTGCAGTCAAAAATTATTTTAAATATTTTTATTTAAAAATAAAAATAAACAGTACTTGACAAAAGGTAACTGCACGATATACAATGAATGAACATGATTTACAGATCTCTGGGATCCTCACCAAAAAGATCCTGTTTGGAAAATGATGGCAATGTGCAGGGAGTAGAGTGTGGGAACCTCCACGTTACGTTGTGGTTGCAACTTGCATGTGTGTTTTTACTATATTTGGGCTTTTCTTTATCATGACGTCATCATTTGGGCAGGAGAGAATTAATAGTGTGCGCACGTGTGCCTTGTGTCTCGGATTTACTTTTGCTTTTTATCCGTAAGGCCACGTCGACACTTTCTCGATGTTTGAAAAAGTTACCCTTTTGCCAAAAAATGGAACCCACTTACCGACATAGAAATCCTTTTAGGTTAATTAATCTCATGCAAGTATATTAACTTTAAAATTTCAATTTAAAGAAATAAAGGAGCCGATAATTTTAAATTATGATGAGGGAATTCAAACTTAGTACATAAGATAAGAGATCTTACTTTACCCGATCTTTATATATAAGTAGTCATTTTTTTTCAAATCTCCCATGATTGAGATTCTTTCCATTCGGATACTAGAAATCCGAGGAGATAAAGAGGGAGAAGAGAAGACCGAGGGGATAGGGAAAGAGGAGAAAAGAAGAAGTTGAACAGAAGAAAAAAAAAAAAAGAAGTGAAGAGAAGTGCATCGTTTCCAACGAGAAAGCAAACAAAAAGTTGAATAATTTATGATCGTTGGATCTAGAGAGGAAAAAAATTTTAATTGTGATAAGAACATAAGTGATACATCACATGTTTAAATATAAATTGTGAGATCCTGTTCCCATATGATATGATGGTGGAGGAGCTTCACGGGGCAGCAGCAACAAGTACGTGGAGGAGCTTCACGGGGCAGCAGCAACAAGTACGTGGAGGAGCTTCACGGGGCCGCAGGGCAGAAAAAGCAGCCAAAGATGGAATAATTCGAGCACATGACCTGACCCACCTCCACTTAGAAATATTTTTCCAATTTCTGCAGACATCTTATGTAAGAGAGACGTAACGGAGACCCACTTTGAAATATTCGAGCACATTGCATGCTGATGCTCCTCCTAATAAATTATAAAATCCCAACACAAAAACAAAATTGGTTAATCTTAATCCATGGCGGGCCCGCCCTACCAGATTACAGCCGCTATTTCAATAATCATAATACCATGTGCTAATCAATGCAACATATATTTGATAGGGGGAAGAGGATCCTCTCCTGAGCTCAGGAGAGGATCCTCCTGATCACAAAATTCAGACCGTTCAAATTTAATCCAATAGCTCCAAACAAGAGGGTCTTCTAAAAGTTATAATAATTGTAACCGTTGAATTAAATTTGAACGGTTTGAATTTCGTGATCAGGAGGATCCCCATTCTGAGCTCAGAAAAGGATCCTCTTCCTTGATAGGGGATCGGATAGGTAATGAATTCTCAATAAAACAAAATAAAAGATTATACTCTAAGATTGTCCCTGTTCCCATCGGGGATATACATATACATATACATATATTTGTGTGTGTGTGTGTGTGTATTATATATGTAGGGGGAATGTGCAACATCATTTTTTCACTCAATTTTTATATGTATTTTTTTAAGGTTTACTCTGTTATGTATTTTAACGATTTGAATCGTCCATATTTTAGAACATCATTCATTGGTCATTCTTGCACACTAGAAATCCAAAACCATTAAGATATTTATTTGTAGTGGAAAAAATGGATTATACAGCTCTACAAAGAAACCCTAAACCCTTAATCCAACACTCATATGGTTTTAGATTTGAGTGGTTCTTGGTAGACGTATTTGGGTGATTTTTTAGGGAATACCTAAAAGATAGACAGTTCAAATCTTAAACCAAATTGTGTAAACCAAATGATGTGGTTGTTGATGATTGAATTATTAATTAAGTATCAATTAACATGCTTATTTTCTATTGATGATACGTTATTTAATTTGTAAATTTGGTTTGAAATTTTGTCTCATGTCTTATTTAAAAAGGGAGATAGATGGACTAAGCTGGACTTGTTGGCATTAACGAATGGAGTCAAACTCGTGGCTCCACAAGTAAACTCCAAAACACTACAGCCACATTAAGCACGGTGATTATTCTATTTATTTATATAGTATTAAAATATGTTTAAGACAAATTCAACATCTTAGGAAGGTGTGTATTTTACTAATTTAATCATCATAATAGTGGAATAATTCCACTTTATATGACAGCTTACGTAGTCACACGACTCACACCCCACAAAAACAAATATCTCTCATCCCCTTTCAGACTTCGAAGATTTGGGCAGGAATTTACCCCACTAATATTATGATATTTCTCTCCATGTAAAAAGCACAAGAGGAATATCATAATATTATTTATTCCTTCTAAAATATTATTTTACAAATACTATTTTAAAATATATTATTTATCTATTTCAACAAAAAATAATATTGTTTTTTTATCAAATATATGGGATATTTGAAAGCAAACAAGTAGAAAAACTCCAAACACTAAAGATTTAAGGGGCAATTGACCAAATAGCGCAATGCGTTTACGTTGCGTCGAACTAAATGGACGTTAAGAAAAAATCCAACCACATTGGTTTGTCAATATTTATTATTTTTATTCAACCAAAACAAAATAAGATTTTGGAAAATGGCGTCAAACTATAATAATTATTCTTTGCGAGTCGTTTTCAGTACATTTTGGGGACCCCACAATCCGTGTCCCTGACTCCCCTCCCTGTGTGGTGAGCTTCCAGTGCCCGAGAGACGAGGAAGTTTCAAGAGATCAAAGTTCACGATTTTTGTTTGTCCGCCTTTGACGAAGTGAAAGGTAAGTCTTTCCGGATTTCACCATCTGGGGTTTGAATTTTAGTACCAGCTTTTGATAATATTGCTGCTTCTGCTGCATTTGGTCACTAAAAGTTTGGATTTTTAAGTGTTCACATTAGAGAAAGATTGCTAATTTGATTGCTGTAGAGTTAGAAATATATCTCACTTTGAAGTTAGTGATCTGGAAAACCTGGTTTCTGAGTTGGGTTTCTGGGATTTTGATCACAGAAGAGTTGTTTGAGGTTTTAGAGGTGTTTGGTTGGTGGAGTTTGGTGGTGGGGAATTTGGGAAGTTCCTTTTTTTTTTTAAGTTTTTGGAGATGTTGGTTTGACAAAGACTTGAAATTTGTGACTTGGGTTTTTCTCAAAATCTTGGCATTTGCATGAAAGCTCTGAATTTTGTGAAAAGTTTGAAGATTTCATGATTGAATGAAGGTTGTGGTGGGTGAGTTGTATGGTACCCATCACTTGATTTTGGTGTAATAAGATGGCAACCACGTCGCCATCTCCAAATTCGTCTCTATCCGCCGTGCCTCCAGCTTCTGATACTACTTTAACACCGCCGCCACAACCACCGTTTACCACCACACCGACACCGTCTTCTCAGCGGAATTTGGTTTCACCAGAGTCCTCTAACGCCACAGCTCAATCTCCAGAACCTGTTGTCCCATCAGCTCCTCCTCCAACTACATCATCACCACCTCCAACTCCACAATCTGCTTCACCGCCAACCTCGCCGCCACTGCCTCCCTCCAATGTACCTCCACCAGCTTCCGATTCTTCACCCCCACCATCATCCGGTACACCTCCAACAACTTCTGGTTCTCCAACCCCTCCATCATCAACTCCATCCCCACCATCCCCTCCATCGACTCCACCGAAAAGTTCGCCTTCTCCACCACCACCGACATCTGATCCACCTGCAAGTTCACCTCCACCGCCGCAATCTCCCCCACCATCGTCAAAACCACCTGAGAGTCCACCTCCACCTTCTTCAAAGCCGCCTGAAACTTCACCACCGCCACCTGAGAAGTCTCCTCCGCCTCCATCATCAAATCCCCCTGAGACTTCACCACCACCGCCACCATCATCAAAGCCACCTGAGAAGTCTTCTCCACCTCCATCAGCAAATCCCCCTGAGACTTCACCACCACCGCCACTATCATCAAAGCCACCTGAGCAGTCACCTCCGCCTCCATCAGCAAATCCCCCTGAGACTTCACCACCACCGCCACCATCATCAAAGCCACCTGAGCAGTCACCTCCGCCTCCATCATCAAGTCCCCCCAAAACTTCACCACCACCGCCACCGTCATCAAAGCCACCTGAGCAGTCACCTCCTCCTCCATCATCAAGTCCCCCCAAAACTTCACCATCACCGCCACCATCAGACCCACCAGGGAAGTCACCCCCACCTCCAGCATCTGTGCCACCCAAAAGTTCACCTTCACCATCAGCATCAACCCCCCCTGAAAGTTCAACTCCTCCACCAGCATCAGTACCTCCCAGAAAAGCACCCCCACCTCCTAGCCGTACTCCTCCCACCACACCTGGTTCTCAACCAACCACTTCACCTCCACCACCCATTATAGGACTGGCACCACCTCCCCTCTCACAGGCTTCTCCGCCTGCACCTCCTCAAATTCCTAGTTCACCAACAAACACTTCCAGTCCAAAGGCACTACAAAGTTCCAATTCCAATGGCATTGGTACCGGAGGCGTAGTGGCAATTATTGTACTGATAGGGGCAGTAGTGCTTAGCCTCATTGGATTGATTGTATGGTGCATGAGGAGGCAAAGGAAAAAAGTATCCGGGTTTGAAGGTTACGCTAAGCAATCCTCTCTGGGTTCATCCCCAACATCAGGTAACTTCTATCGTATATAACACAATTGATTTCTTGTTATGTTATTCACTTCGTATGAATGTGGGATTTTCCGTTTATTGTTTCTAAATTACAATGAATTCAACGTACTTTTTAGGAATTTATTTAGCCTCACTAAGATCAGGGTATGGGATAAATTAATCAGCTCATATAAACCACTGTATTCTGTCTGTCCACAAATTTGAGGCCATTTAAATGAATTAAGAAGGTTTCTGTAACTTGTTTCCAGATTCATCCTTCTTGAAGGTGCATTCTTCAGCTCCCCTTATTGGAAGCCGTTCTAGCAGTGAGATCTTAAGTCCTCCACCAGAACAAGCAGGAGTTGGCAATTCAAGGCCATGGTTTACTTTTGAAGAACTGGCTAAGGCCACAAATGACTTTTCATCTCAAAATCTTTTGGGAGAAGGCGGATTTGGTTGTGTTTATAAGGGATGCCTACCAGATGGGAGAGATGTGGCAGTAAAACAACTAAAAATTGGAGGGAGTCAGGGTGAGCGAGAATTCAAGGCCGAAGTTGAGACTATTAGTCGCATACATCACCGCCATTTGGTTTCTATGGTGGGATACTGCATCTCTGATAACCGAAGGCTGCTTGTCTATGAATATGTCGCTAACAATACCCTTTATTTTCACCTTCATGGTAAATCTATAACAGAGCTTTGAAGAAACAGTTAGTGATAATGGTTCAGTATTCTCATGTTTTGCACCTTGCAATTTTCAGGAGAAGGTAGACCAGTTCTGGAGTGGGCAACACGTGTTAAGGTTGCTGCTGGTGCAGCTCGTGGGATCGCTTATCTTCATGAAGACTGTAATTTTCTACCTTTAGTTTCTGGATTCTAATAGCTGAATGTTGCGGTTATTATATCCTCATACGATAGTTTTTTGGGTCACATAATTTAACTGGAAATGTTTTGTTGACTAAGTTTGGTTTCATTTGTCTAATGTCAGGTCATCCTCGAATTATTCACAGGGACATAAAGTCGTCAAACATTCTTTTAGATAACAACTTTGAAGCTCGGGTACAACATAATTTCACTCAGAGCACGTTTCAGTACTTCTATATTTTGTTTAAAATGTAGCTCATGGTTTCCTTACTTTACAGGTTTCGGATTTTGGACTTGCCAAATTAGCTCTTGATTCAAATACGCATATAAGCACACGTGTGATGGGAACATTTGGGTACGTCAGCAATCTAGTGTTGGCTCGTATGCTTTCCGCTTGTATGAGGATTCTTCTAGATTTTAGTTTATACCGTCATCACAAACATACCTTTCAAGCCTGATTATGTATTGATTCCGGTTGATTTTCAGATACGTGGCTCCTGAATATGCATCAAGTGGGAAATTGACTGACAAGTCTGATGTTTACTCTTATGGAGTTGTGCTTCTGGAGTTGATCACTGGAAGGAAGCCTGTAGATCCATCCCAACCCTTGGGAGATGAGAGTCTAGTTGAATGGGTAAACTTAACATCCTCTTGTCATACTGGACATATCATGCTGCATTGTTTATATTGCTTTGCTTCAACCGATAATAAGATTTTGATTTTTCCGGTCGAATATTTTGAAGTTTCAATTTAGCGAATTAGATCTTCTGACCCTATGGTTCTTAAGCAAGGAATGAAATAAAACTTCAGAATCATCCTAAAGAAAGAAATATTTATGCATGAAATCATTACTACTCTCTGATTATGCTGTCAATAATTGTGTGGATTCGGGGGGTACAATTTAGTTAGTCTCGCCTTCGTTGTGAATTCATTTCAATTTTTTCAGAAGTGTATGGATAAATGCATGAGTAAGATGTGAGACTCGAGACGCATTATAGTTATAGAATGAAATAAAACCGTATAGTTAACCAACTGAATGTTATAAGGTCAAACCCAAGCTTTCCTGACAAGAGACGCATTTTACTTTCCAGGCGCGGCCGTTGTTGAGTTATGCTCTTGATAATGAGGATTTTGACGGCGTGGTAGATCCAAGGCTTGAAAAGAATTATGTGGATACTGAAATGTTCAGAATGATCGAGATTGCTGCTGCTTGTGTGCGACATTCATCTGCCAAGAGACCACGAATGGGACAGGTAATGAGAAGCTGAAATTTCCTTATTATGTGAATTCATTCATTACACCAGCTTAAACTAACATCATCGTTCTCACTCTCCTCAGGTTGTTAGAGTTTTTGATAGTTTCGCTGCTTCTGATATAAACAACGGAATGAGAGTGGGGGAAAGTGAGGCATTTGACTCGGCACAACAGTCAGCTGAAATTAGGTTGTTCCGAAGAATGGCATTCGGTAGTCAAAATTACAGTACAGATTTTTTTAGCGGAGAGGTATAGTACATATTCGGAGAGCTAAACACTGAACTGAAAAGGGTTTTGCCAAATTGAGCTAGATTTGGATTCGCTCAGCTGGAACCCCGATCTTCCAGCAACCGGAACTGACTGCATCGGATGTAGAGACTGCATTCGTTCCATCCTTCCTGTAAAGGTCCAGCCGCTGTAATTATTTAGCCTTTGTAAGATGATCTCGTTGCACCCACCAATATTTTTGGTGGTGTTATAGAGGTAATAATTCATTTTTGTTAACCATGGATCCTATTTGCTTCCTCTGTTTCACAACTCCATGTATTGAGATTTATACGCGACAATCTCAGTTCGAAAATACGTACTCATCTTTCAGTTGCAAATAGGATGCGTCACAATTTCATGGAAGTACCTACAGGAGTCGAATGTTGTTCTAAACTTTGCCAGGTCGTTAAATCGGCCTGCAGGGCTGCCCTATCACCCTCAGAAACGCGAAAATCTTGAGTATACCCGGGGATATATTCTTACAAGTGTCTCAAACGTCGCGTGCTAAAATATTTGGGGTACAATGTGAACTGGGTTTGCAAATATAAAGGGGGAGGGCTTGTTTGAAGGACAGCTCTGTGACACCTTGTATGGAAATGCTTAAAGCCATCAAAGAAATCTTCCACCAAGGAGAAGTAGAAGTCAAGTTATATCCTCCTTCCGACTTTTCGATCTTCCCATTCGTTACCTGTGGGCCCTTCTTCCCCTAATTCTTTCCCAAAGTCTTGATAGTCCGCTCTTGGTCTTTCAAGGTGGTTTCTTTTGCTTTCTTTGACTAGATGAATGAAATCGAGATATTCCGTTTTTATGCTTTCTTTCACATCCTAATATTTTAATATATTACGTTGGAGTCTGCTTGTCATAGTTTTAATTAAATTAGAACATCGCTTTAGAAAAAAAAATATATATTAAATTGGATACAATGATTGAAGTCATGACTCGTACAATGCCACATCAATGATTGAAGTCGCCCTTCCTATTACCTCCCACAAGGGCAAGGAACTTCTTCCTTAACACCACCACCCCCTTCCTCCAGATTATCACAGCCATGGAAGACTGCAACATGACCGCCGCACACTGCATCGTGATTTCGTGCTGCAGCCAGTGCTTGATCCTCCAAATCACCATCTTCATCTTGTACAAGCTCCCTTGCAAGTTGATCCGAAAGACGAGAGAGTACACCGTGAAGAAGCTCCAACAGAGAAGGAGAAAGGAGATGATAGTGCTGGATACATGTAAAGATGTCGACTTTGTGAGTATTGTTGGAGAGTCTATGAGATCTTCCATGGATGCAGGACATAGTTGCAGGCGTTGCATGGAGGAGGTGGAGGAGGTACTGCAGGATTTGTCTCAGAGAGGAGAGTTCGGATTTGGAAGCTTTTGGCGTAGGGGAGAATTGGGTCGCTCCCCAACTCAAAATTCATCAATTTGTGATCAGTTTGATACTAGTTTTTCGCAACATCACTTGATTGAAATGGTGGCTCTCTCAGCCATTGATCATAAAGTTGGGTAGCTTTTCAATCGCAAGAAAACTTACCTGCAACGCGTTTCGTACGTATTTTTATTTTTTGCATCTCGTGTCATGTGTCATCTCTCGTCACACAATTAATTGCGTGAGAACAAATGCAAACTGACGAGTAGTTTCATTGTCAGTTCCAGTACGAAAATTAATTCCATATGCATATATATGACATCTCTTGATACAAATCAAAGGCTTAGATTCTTAATCCTTATCATACTTCTCGAATGTAATGACATCATCCTTATAAATTTCAAATAATTCTTTTGTTTTTCACTTTGAAATATTGTCACACGTCTACATAACACTACCGAACTATGTCAACTTTGTAAATATGTTCATCATATTTACAAACTGAAAATTCCACATCACATAAATTCTTCAAATTGAATCTCGAATATTCTTCACCCAATTATGTTATTTCTCAAAGATTTTTTTCAATGTGCTGGAAACATGCTCCGGCACACCAAGTATTATAATATAAGTGGTTTGATATTTAAAAAAAAAATAAAATTTTGTATTATGATATTTGATGTACCAGATCGTGTTCCCGATACATTTAAAAATTCCTCGTTAACTCGAAATGATTTAACACTTGTCGCAGCCGGGGCTGTTCTTGATGGGGCACAATAAAAGTTATCCAAGTTAACTTTTGGGCTAAACACCTCTGCATGAGTTTTATTTTTATTTTCGTGAAAATTGATATCAAACTCGAGTGCATGATAACAAATACGTTGTTTTGATCAGCTAACCACACCCTGCCACCCACACGCACCAATGCGTTGAATTTAGTTGGAAACCTACAAATCAACACTCTAACTAACATTAAACTCGAGTGCATGATAACAAATACGTTGTTTTGATCAACCCACCTCACCCACACACACCAATGCGTTGAATTTAGTTCGAAACCTACAAATCAACACTATTGCCAAAATAGAAAAACACGTTTAAGTCCTAAATATGGTTAATCAACAAACAACTCCTACTAAGTAGCATCCCCCAATATATAACCACGTAGCAAAATATTAATCACTCTAGCAAAAACGCGTTTCCAGTTTTCAAACTTTTAATCCAAACACAACAAAAATTAAAACAAAAACAACAAAAAGAAACCCCAAAATCTCAAACCAATCAACCCAAAAAAAATTATCCCCAAATTAAACGCCAAAAAACCACAAAATTATAATCGTCTGGATCTCTCGATCCCTTTCTTCTTCTTCTCGGCCGCCATTACAATAATGATGGCCGCGCTCGGATCCGATCAGCTGAAGCAGCTGAAGGACATCTTCATGCGGTTCGACATGGACTCCGACGGGAGCCTCACCCAGCTCGAACTCGCCGCCCTCCTCCGCTCCCTCGGCCTCAAGCCCACCGGCGACCAGCTCCACGTCCTCCTCTCCAACATCGACGCCAATGGCAACGGCGCCATCGAGTTCGACGAGCTCGTCACCGCCATCCTCCCCGACATGAACGAGGAGATTTTGATCAACCAGGAGCAGCTCATGGAGGTCTTCCGATCCTTCGATCGCGACGGCAACGGCTACATCACCGCCGCCGAGCTCGCCGGTTCCATGGCCAAAATGGGCCACCCCTTGACGTACCGGGAGCTCTCCGATATGATGATGGAGGCCGACACGAACGGCGACGGCGTCATTAGTTTCAACGAATTCGCGACGATCATGTCTCGGTCCGCCGCTGATTTTCTTGGGCTCTGACCGCGCGCGGGTATGATGGGTTCTGGATTTGTTTGACTTTTTTCGCTGACTTTTATTTTTATTATTTTTTTCTTTTTTCTTGTGTGGGTTTTTTAGGGCATGTCTTTGCTTGTATAGGATTTCTTGTGTCTGAAGAAAAGGAAGAATTAAGAGAAAGTATATACATTGATTAAAATAATGTTGGAGACATGCTAATCAAGGCTCTTTTAGTTAATTAAGATTAGAATTATCAACTAATTACAAACAAATCTTGTAAGTATTTTTGTATAAATAATAATTTGTGATAACATGCATGTCATTCTTAATTCTCTTGGAATATGATTTAGTAATTCAACGTGAACTTGGTCTCCGGCATGGTGAGAGAGATTCGAGAATATGTCTTGTAACTAGTTGTATATTCCGTGAGAAATAAACGTAGAGACATACAACCGGAGATAGCTAAGAATCTCTTCTTACAGAACATCAGAGTACGAAATTACTTTTTGAAGAAAAGACGAAAGATTTTGGATTAACCGCATAATGGCATTGGATTTTCTTTAATGTTCATCATCTAATGGTTTCTCCATCTAGATTTCCTTTCTTATGTCATTAATACAAGAAAAACATCTCGTTTTTCAAAAACTAAGAATCGTTTGATAATCATTTCATTTCAGGTTTTAGCGTTCATTTTTATTATTGAAAAAAGGAAAAGGGAGAATTCCTTAGAAGAAAAAAACAGAAAATTGAGGAAGAAAACACAAGTATTGAATTCTGCAACATATTTTTTCACCTTGTATCAAAATTTACACGATCTAAATCTAACACAGCTCAAAAGTGCTTCTGTACAAAGTAATTATCTAGCTACAAGGGCCCAATCCCAGAACAAATTTGAACCAAAGAATTTTGTTGTATAATATTATATGCAACCCAATGATGTACAAAAGGCACAGTTCCAAAACTTGGGAGTGATTGAAGAAGCTGGTATTTTTTAAGACCACCTATAACAAACAAGAAGCATACAAAACTTATCTACGGTTATGGTGTCTATCTTTTATACGGTTGGCCCTCGCCGCCAATCGCGCCGTGAAACCAACAGTCTGCGGCCGCAACGATCTCTGCCGCACCATGTCACACAATTTGGGATCATTTGATGTTCCCTCGTACCGTATCCATTGTATTGTTCTATGGTACATAGGGAAGAAACGCATTTGAACGGCTGAGTATGTGAAGAATAGGATTAGACCGGAGACTGGCACGAAGATTGTGATGAGCCAGAAAGAAGGCGTGGGGGCGAGGGCTTCGATGAAGATTTTGTAGGCAGTGGTTGAGAGTGAAGGTGACATGGCACCGTAAGCCAAGAGGAAGATATACCATAGTGCAATTGAACCCCAGATGAAGAGGTGCTGTATCAAGGTGAAGTAACTGATGGCAAGTGCCATCTGCAAGTTCACAACCCAAACTGTGCATGTGTACATTGTTGCCCCGAGGATATCCCTTCCGGCAGTTTTGCCCTCGCTGTTGAAGGCCTGGTGTGCTAGCGCTTTCGTGCAGAAGAAGAAGATAATCGCGGCCGTTGTAAACCCATTCAACATCCATCCGAATATTCTACGCCAGCTGAAGAGAATATTTTGCACCCCTTCTTGGTATAATAGAGGAAACTGCCACACAAAACAGGATAAACAATACATCCCAACGGTTTCAAAACAAGGCTTCAAATTAAGTATGTTAGTCCGAACGTAATTTCACATGTAACCCAGTGAGCTTGCCTTGAAACAGAACCGCGCAGATACATCCTGGTCGAAAACTCCCATAGCAACCACCGGAAGTGAAGAGAAGAATACGTTGTAAAGTGACAAAAACCAATCGTTGTATGCAGGCGTTCCAGAGAAGGATGTGTGTGCCTCATATAAGAAGAGAGTGAAACCAAATGCAATGTTCTTGTAGAAGAAGTAGCAAATCTGCAAGGAGAAAATTGCACACGTCAATTTATAGTGATGCATCAGTTTTCGCCTGTGATAATTTAAAATAAGGCGCCACATTGTCGAGATTCTAAAATCTCAAGTTTGTTTCATAGTATATGACATGCATACCATTGATGAGATCCTTCTGTAACACCAATGCCCGTGCACAAGCAGTAGACGCTCCAAGTATTGAAACTGTGCAATAGCAATATCGCTTGACATGACCGCCTGAATTGAAAAATAAGCATGGAAAGTTAACGAGACAAAAGTTTAGAGAAAAATACAGCGAAACAAAAATTAATTAATGTTCGGTTAAACAAGTGGAAGAATCTGTACAGTACCTGCATTCCTTCAACACCACTAATTCCAACCCCGATATCTGCTTCTTGGAGCATGCCCACATCATTGGCTCCATCACCAATCGCTAGTGTTGTTTTCCCAGTTCCAGATTTTACCAGTCTAGTGACCTATTTTTCATTTCACCATTGAAAACAAATTAATTCTTTTCTGACTATGATATAAGAAAATATTTATGAAGGTACAGAAAAGAAAAAGATTATTATAATTTGTAAACGCACCAGTGCCTTCTGTTTAGGTGATGAACGGCAGCAAATAACAGATGCACAGCCAATTGCAAGATTTAGAAACAAATTCTTTACATCGTCCTCCAAAGCGTAAGCAAGTGATTTTCCATCAATGATCAATGCAAATGCCTCAGGGTTCCTGCTCGACGCTGTAAGCTGAGCTTTTCCCCTATTTATCTGATTGAGAACACTTCCTTTTGATGCCTAATGATGAATCAGCAAATATTGTATCACCATGATTATTAAGGTACTATTATATTTTTCAAGAACACGGTTTTACTTCCTTGAGTATTAAGTTACAGATTCTGTTTTCAATGCAGAAACAAATTCAACTATATGTATATAGTTTTACCGTGGCGATGGCCTCCTTTTCTCCTTCCTTTTCCAACACTTTAATCTCCGGAGACTCCAAAGTGATTACAATTTGCTTCATTCCTTGTCTAAGCAAGCTACATGCAAACCCGATATTGATGGCAGTCTCCATCTTGTCTCCAGTCAAAACCCAAATCTTAATTCCTGCTTGGGCAAGCTTGTCAATGCAATCAGGAACCTGACCAAAAAAGATAGAAAGAACATTAATTCAAAATCTGATATCGTCCATAAAGAAACTTCCATGTTACCCCATCAGTGTTTGACTACATACCCCATTTTGTAGTTTGTCCTCAACAGCAGTTGCACCAAGAAGAATTAGATCTTTCTCAATCTTTTCTGTTACTTCATCAATGACTGTTTCACGTTCTGCACTAACAGAATTCTTGGCCTTGATAAAATTTTGATTGAACTCTTTGTATTCGTCTTCGTCAAGTTCACGGTAGGCAAGAATCAAGGTCCTCAGCCCTGCATCAGCATACTCATTTAGATGCTCCATGGTCTCTTCTTCAAAATCCGAACCATTTCTGGCAAGCCTCTCAAGCATAACACTGGACAAAAAATAAGTTATGCTGGTTAGAAAAAACAGTTTAAATTAGCAGTAAGAAGTAAGGAGATATTCAAGTTTAAGGCAGTGAGCACATACTTGTCGGCACCTTTGGATAGTAATAGTATTTTTCCTCCCTCACTTCTGACAATCACAGACATTCGCTTCCTTGTGCTGTTAAACTCTAAAACATTGAGAAGGCTATACGTCCTGCAAAAAAGACATCACTCGATGAATATACTCTCCGCATTACTTATTAAGAGTACCAGCATAGATTTAAAGGTCCTACTTATCAGAAAAACAATGAAATGTACAAACCTCTCAACCTTCTTGCCGGACACTGGATCTAACTCTCGCAGTGATATGGTTGTTTGTGTCCTTTTGTAGAATTCAAAACCAAGTTCTCTTGCTGCAATCACAAATGCTGCTTCATCAGGAGATTCAGCCTCATATGAAATATTCCCAGTAGCTTCATCAACTTCCGGAATTGCCGTATGACAGATTGCTAATAAACTGAAAAACTTCTGGATGTATTCTGCATTAGGCTCATTAACCCAGTTTCCATTCATGACCCTTTCGTCTTTAAAATTAAAGCCCTTGATGGGTGCCTTGCCATCAGTAGAGTCCTTGAGATTGTCCCCACCACTTAAATGTTGATGAACCAAAGGTGAACCATTTCTCCTACCCATAGCCCTCTCAACCTCAGTATATCCTCGGCCATAAGCTGTTCCGGCCACAGAACATTTAATAAACTCCATTGAATTGCAGGTCAGAGTTCCAGTCTTATCAGACAGAATCGTGTCAACTTGGCCAAGTTCCTCGTTCAAGTTTGAGGTACGGGCATGTGCTGGTTTGTCAGATTCCTCATAGTACATGTGAATATCTTGATTGATGAATATGCTCTGAAGAACTTTGACAATTTCTATTGACACATACAAGGAGATGGGGATAAAGTAGCCATACAACATTAGAGCTGTCAAAAAGTGGTAAATTGCTGCATACGGAGCTCTTTTAGCATCAAAGAAAATTCTAGAATTATCTGGCCTGAGATACCACCTTTTCATGATCCCATTGTTTAGGTCATCTTTTGTTGCAATCCCAAAGTAAATCGACCCAACAAATGCCATTGTGAATAAAACACAGAACAAGAAGTAGATAATTTTATCCATCTTCTTCTCAACTCTGCTTCTTTTTGAAGGAGGGGCAGTAGAATTTTGAATAACCTTTGTGTCGGGACCAGTGAAGATAACAGCTCCATATATGTAGTCTGTATTTCTTAGTTTAGAGTCTCTGAGGAGAAGCTGTTGAGGAGAGAGGGGAAACTGTTGCTTGTCAAACTCCATAGTTCCAACAAACGAGTACAAATTTGCATTTGGGTCTTCACATTTAACAATGGCGTTAAAATCGTTGAACTTAGAGTCCTCCTGCAAGAACGAAGTTACTTCCAATGCTTGTTTTAACTTTAAATTTGTCTCCCCATCAAGATTCATGGTCTCAACATAGCAGATTGCATCGTCATAACTGGATGAAAGCAAGAGGAGGTCTGTCGGAAAGAATTCATCTTTTTCTACTCTCACTATATCTCCCACTCTCAGATTCCTCCAAGCAGTATAATCGAAAACCCCATTACCATAATGTACATTAACCTTTCGATTGTTCACCTCAATATCCTGGAAAATCATCGCACTTGTAATATTACATAATCGCAGGTGATAGTATAGCAGAACCAGCAAATGATTTGTAAACAACAAAGCAGGTAAGATACATGGCACAGTCAAACAATTCAGTTTCAGCATATCTTCAAGAGAGCTGGAAAATCTAGTTTGATTATCCTCCTCCACGCCTCGGAAAACTTTCATTCAATAAATTTCCTCATCAATTCTAACTCCCAATATAGTTATAGTAAAATTCAACAGTTAAAAATCCTCAACTGCTAACCTAAGTCATTGAAATTTTAAGGGAAAGGGAAAGAAAAACAATCAAAATAGAGAGCCAAACCGAGGAAGAAAAACCAATACCTGCTGTTTTCGCCGCCAATCTTCGATACCCTCTTTCACCATGGTCGCCCCAATCACAATAATAAGAGGGATGATCGCGCTGACAGCGGTAAATGGAGCCAGAGGAGTGAATGCCAAAGTGCCAGTGACTAAGAAGTAGAAGTTGGCCACCCTTCTGAACTGCTCAAACAAAGATTTTGGCAAGAAAGTAGCAACTGTATACTTTGTGCTCCTAACATAATTGTCTCCATAATTTCGCATATGAGCCTCGAAAGAGTCCGGTTCATTGCAGTAAACCACTCTGGAATATCCCGGTCCCCCAATTTGTGAATGTTCATCTCTCATAGAAGATTTACCACAAGTGAAAGAATAGATCTTGCTGAAATGCAGCTTTCTCCTTCTGCCTCCACCCCTCATATTTTCTCTGAACTCCCTTTCACTCTACAACAAGCTCCAACCAACCCCAATTCCAAAACCAACACAAACCCAACTTACAAGGCTAAAAGCTGCTTCTGATTTCCCAATCCTCACTAATTAATGCAACTTCTTCAAGAGGAATAGAATCCAAAAGGAGTTTTGAATATGTATCGCCTAGTGAAAACAACAGGTACCAACTTCTGCAGCCGCTTCTTGAAAAGCAATTCCTCAGTGAAGAAAACAGCTACTTTCTTCCAAAAAAGGACAACCCAGAGCAAGAACCCAGTTCCACAACCCCCCAAGAATTTACAAATATTGAACACAGAGACCCAAAAGAGGGGGCAAAATCCCAGAAAGTAAATAAAATTTTCTCAGGCAGAAAGCTCAGAACCCCAGTCAATAAAAGACAAACAAATTTGGTATTACACAGAGAGAAAGAATAAACAAAAAGAAAGATTTTTTACAACCTGAATGGTAAAAAAAAACAAAAAAGGGTTTACTGATAAGCACACAGCTTTTCCCTTTTGCACACCCAGCTTTCTAATCTGCGGACCCAAAGTTGTAAAATTTTACACACAACAGAAAAAACCCAGAAATCCAAACCCAAAAATAAGAAGGAAAAAAGAGTTGGGAAATATGGGTTTTATATGAATACTACTCGGGTATTTGAAATTTTCTCTAAAAATTGCAGCTTTGGACGGAGACTTGGATTTGATCTCGCATTTTGACTCATGTCAAGAACAAGCATTTGCCTTTCGGGTTTTTGTTTTTGAAAATTGATTTCAAAAACTCAGCTGCTTTCCCCAGGGAGGAAAACGGAATTATCGAATTGAAAAATGAAAGGGGTTGACGGGGGAAGGTTAGAAGATTGGTTTGGCTAATGGGAATTTCCAGGAAAGTTGAGTTTCGCGGGAAAGGTGGGAGGGAAGCTCCTCGTCAATGGTGGTGACTGTTATGCTCTCTCTCTCTCTCTCTGTTTTCTTATGTGGGAAATGGTCTTCTCCTTTTTGTCCCTTTCTCTGTGGAACTTGATTAGAGAAGTCCCTTAATGATTTGCATTAATTTTCTGATGCAATGATTAATCAGCAGATTAACTCATTAATCAGAGGGAACGCAGATAGAGACAGGGGCAAGAAATTAGACAAATCCGAATGCTTTTGTCAAGCAAAAAATAAAAACAGAGATCTCTGTTTTTATTTTTTGCTTACCGGAATTTTCCCACACTTTATTTTTTCCACCGTAATCAGGTTGGAAACTGGATTTTATTTGCAGACTAATTTCTTTTTTCTTTTTTTTTTTTTTGGTTTAAGCATTTTTTAATTGGTTGAAATAAATTTAATAAAAAAATTAAAATTAAGGAATTGTATTTAAAAAATTAAAATTAGGAGTTTTAGACGGGATCTGCGGGTCAAACACTCGTACAGCCAAGCACCAATGCTCTCGTTCTAACATAACAATGACATGTTGCACTTTTTCTTGCATTTTTATTTGTTTCATTTTAGTTTGTAATGTTTTGTACTTTTAAATTCGAGGCACTTGTCTGGTTTAAGACCAGAAGCAAAAGCTTTTTCTTCGTAAATCCAACATAAGAGAACCAAACAACTTTTGTTTCAAATGAAAAATTTGTTTGAAAGTGTTTTTAAAATGATTAAAAACGTTTTAGTGAAGTTAATTTTTGTTTTCAAAAATATTTTAAGTGTTTTTTTTTAAGAAACATTTAAATATTTTTCTAAGTTACAATTGGATTTTACGAATGAATGGCTTCAAAAACATTTTTTCTAAAAATGTTTTCAATCATTTTAACAGCACTTTCAGACAAGCTCTTATATTTTTTTAAAGTTTAAACCAAAAGGAGCAAAGGATTTTGAATCATATATCAAAGTTCTCAAAAATTTTATGGTGCTTCAAAAGTATATGATTTTTGAGTTTTTTTTTTAACTTTAAAATATTAATCATTGATTCTTTAACAAAAAATTTAACAGTTAAAAACTTAAAGTGTTTAATTAATCTTTTTTTTATTTTCTTCTAATTGAGATGTGAATTTGGATTGAGAAAATGTACAGGAGATCACGAATCTTAGAAGATATTTTGGTAAATCAAGACACTCATAAAAGGAAGGGAGTTTTAACGAAAAATTTACGGTACTATTCACTTTAACGAAAAATCATATTTTTACACTAAAAAGTCAATCCTGATACTATTCACTTTACCCTTTATTTTTGTCTTTATCGTTAAAACTCAAAGTTTTCAAGCCATTTTCATTAATTTTCCTTAAAAGGAATTAACCAAAGCAAATTATAATTAATTAAGAAATCTGTAATGGTAAATAAAAAAGGTAAATCAAATCTATCCACGTCGACATATGTGGTAATAAATCTGAGTACGCAACAAATCTAGCTATATAAGCAAACAAACTCGGACAATATTGAAAATATTAAGGAAATGGGCTTATCAAGAAGAAATGTGATAGATGCCAAATCGATTCGGCCTAACCTTTTCTTAAAAATAAGATTTTATTAAATTCTAATACTAACATTTACATCTGCATCAAAACATTAAACCAATTTGGTCCCAATAAAAATTTCCTCAAGTTTAGTAATGAAAGAGACCATTGAGTGTGCCGCTTCATGGCATGAACTTGTAGGGGATGAAAACACTAGGAGCTGGTTTAAGGTTGCTTAAATTTTTTTAAGAGCAGCTTCTTAAAAAGTTGGGGTCTTAATTGTGTTTGGTAAACGAAAAAAAAAGGCGTTTTTTTTCTTTCAAAATCCTGGATCCAAAACAGCAGAAAGCAGAAGCAGCTCTATCTATGCTTCTAAAAAATGATATTTTTTTCATTAGAGGCAGGCGAGCAATACCATTCATGAAACTTTTACTAGCAATCCTAACCCCATCTTTCTTTGTTAAAATCACCTTTAGCACTATAGTTCATCAAACATTTACCTTCATTATTTTACAATTGTTTATTCTCACAACACAGTAGAAACAGTTAAAAAAAAAAAAAAACATAGCAGCCCCAAACTAATACTAAAAGCCTCAACTGCTTTGCCATTTCCATAAGATCACAGAGTAACTTCGATTGACTCATACCAATCGCCATCTCTCTTTAGCATAAGGATTAGATTGATTTTTTGTAAATACTTAATTTTGGATAGCTCAATTATAGTGACGTAACGTTATTTTATTTTCATTGTATACTATGACCCGTTAAAAAAATAATAAAAAATTAAGAATGATTAATATTTTCAACTTTTTGTAAATCATTGTAGACGCGTGTTAATTAAGGTGGCCGGGCAGCAGTTGGCCGCCGGCTCTGAATATATTTAACATGTTTGTTGCATGCATGAAATGGGAATGTGGCAAAGAGGCCGTCGAGACCGTGAAAGAAACAAAGACTCCGCTTCGGTCACCAAACCCTAAAAATAAATTATGCCGTCATGAAATAATTATAAAAAATATTACTCTTATTATATATTTGTATTATTTTTCTAGTAAAAAAGAACTCGTATATATTGATAAACCATATTCCTATTTGAAAGATGATACAAATATGTGGTAACTGTATCATTACTAAAATTTCATTCATCATTTCAACCAATGCAGGATACGACCATATACTGATACAAATATGTGGTAACTGTATCATTACTAAAATTTCATTCATCATTTCAACCAATGCAGGATACGACCATATACTGCTGTTCGTAAAGGTTATTGACCAATGAGTGCGTGCCATTTCACAGGAAAATTGTAGCATGCATGCATTGTGTCTTCTGGTTCATTGGAATTGTCATTTGTGAATCTTGGGAGAAATTTTTCATTGTGATGCGAATACGAATGATATACTATGTATTTTTATAGAAGTAGTGGGAATTTTTATTTTTTAAGTTAGTAATTAACTTAACACACATATTGCAACATTTGTATAGTAACACATGGTGTACCACCTCGTGTACCGATCATACTGAAAAATCTCTCATCAAGTGGGGCTTATCATCGTTGTTTGTTTACCAACTCATGTGACAAGTTACTGTTTTTTGTGAATAAATAAACGAATGAAATTGCTCAGGTTGTATGGTGTTTCGAATACTACTCAAATAGAAATTAATGGTTTTGAGCTCGATGAAGAAAATATTAATTGAAATTACTCAGAGAGATCATTAAGTAGATAGCTTATCATAATTCATGTGGGTAGTTTTTTTCATTTTTTTAAATGGTAAGTTTATTACCAACAAAAGAACAGTTATAAAAAAGCCCAGAAACACACTAGCGCATGTCATGACACCATCCAGAATCCAAAAAATTGAGGATGAAATAGACTTCACCATCCTCTACGGACCATGCGAACGGACGCCACCAAGAAATAAAGGAAGCCTATGGGAAGAAAGATCCGACAAGCGACATCGCCAACAAGGGTGAACACCAAGAAGGACTAACAAAGGTCAACAAAGGTGATGGTGTGAACACCCGAGACAAAGCTCTACACATCCTCCCGTAGAAACGCGAAAAATTGCAGAAAAAGGCAGGTGAATCGAATTGAGGATTGGTGGAAAAATAATGGAGCCAATTTGTGAAGATGGTAGAGGAAACAGATGATCGGAATTTGGGACGCAAGATGGTGAAATCAGAGGCAAGGAAAGTAGCAGGAAAATGAGATCGTGAAGGGTAGATCGGTACGGAACAGGGTTGGGATTATTGCACAAAACAGTAAGGGAAAGGAAAAGAAGAAGACAAAAGGAAAACAAGAGACTGCCATCGACCCTGGCCATAACCAGGGCCAGCGTGCAGCTACGCATAAAAACGAAAACGAAACTCACTCACACTACGGTTATAATGGCTCTCACTGGAGGAGAGAAGAATGTGTGTGATCAAGTGGGTAGTTTATCATTGGTTGTTTGTATTTAATGGTACTTTTATAGAATTCTTGAGCTCAATTAAGGAAAAGATAGTGATTTAGTAATGCCATTTTTACTACATCTTTTATATCATATCTGAATTCTCTTTAATAAAGATAAGATTTAAATGTGTTGGTGAACTTTACATCTTTTATAAAAGTGGTACAACCATAGTATAAAAAATGCAATAAGTGTAATATTACTCATATAAAATTAGATATTATTCTCAGGTGTTGAAGTGCTCCATGTAGGAAAGCACTTTTTAGCAAAGTTGTAAGGAATTAAGCACTATTAACCCTTCACTCAAAAAGAACAAACAAAAATACGGTCCCTTCTATTTTACGTGCTCCAACAATTAGGGTTTAGGGTAAAAACTAACATGCATGGGCTCCATAAGGTCGAATTAATATACATAAAGTCTGACTTGATGCGTAATGAAATCAGTGAATCACCACCTAAATATAAGAAGAGCATATATTCGACAAATCGGACACATAATAATCACATTACCATAGGGCCAAAAAATTCGTTACGAACGTATCCATCCATTTCCTTGTCACCTCCAACAAACATGCATGCATAAGAAATATGATATATAGTAAAGTAAAAGCAAGACCAAGTTACGACTATCATAGGTTTCTCTCTCTAGGAAACAAACCCTAACCTTGCAAACCTTCAGCCGCCGGTCCCTTGCTTAGGCTTGGGCTGGTGGCAGCCCCTCCCACCTCTCTCTAGCATGCCCCTCCTCCTAACCTCTCTACCCCTCGCTTCCTGCTCCCTGCCCTTGCTGCTTTCCACATTTTTTTCCTTTCCATCCGCACCCCCAAACCCCTCCAGCCACTGCTCTCTCTTTCCTCTTTGTTTCCTTGGCCCGACCTGCACCTTGTTGGAACTTGTGTTACGTGGGACTGCCAGTCCCACATACCTTTTACTCTACATCTTTATAAGTGAGTTCACTCACTTATGGTTTGAATTGAATTGGGTCAAAGTCATGGACCTTAGGCCTTAGACTTGGAGGGTTTGGGTGTATATATTAAATGTCAAAGATGGGCCTTGCGCCTTGGGGCTCGGATGGACGAAAAACCCAAGTATCATTTTTACGTTTTTGATCTTTTTCATTCAGTTTTTTTTTTTTTTTTCTGAAATGATAAAACCGATCACATGAACGGTTGTAACCGTTCTTAAAGATAAAAATGAACGGTTTCAAATGCTCATTTATGCCATTATATATGGTTGTCGGATCAGAAACAAGTATATCAATCTTCCATCAAATCCTTCACAGTTCATAGAGAAAAACCACAACCAATTCGCCAAGAATCCGAGTTCGAGTGCAAGAACTTGGATTAGATAGTTGTATCCTGCAAGATAGACGTCCATTGAACTGCTGTACTGGTGTAGGGACGAATTTCTGTCTTAGGAGATTGCTTTCGCAAGCTTCTATCTTCAAGAAACAAGTCAGTGATTTGTGATTTTATATATAATCTCATTAAGTGTTTATGTTTTAATATATTGTATTTGTCGTTGAGTTTTTCCATTTGAAATAAAACTATGCAAATTGTTATATAATATACACTTGACATTTGATTGGTTGTAATTCTCCTCATACTCTTCTATGCAGTTCCAATTCTCATAGCTTTTGCGAGCCTCCGACCCACTCCCCCGATCTATTACTGCATTGGGCTCCTGTTTGGGGCTTAGATCTGCGGTTTTGGGTGGGTTTTCTGGGTTGGTTTGTGGGTATTGGACTTGCAGTTCTTTTTCTTTTTTTGCTCTTCTTACCTGGTTGGTGGCTGTCTTGCCTCCAGAGATTTCATTTTTCGGTTTTGTGTTGCTCCTGGGTAGAGTTTGCACTTGGAGCTTTCCGGCGGCGGCTTCTTGGTCTCTCGATTTGTTGGTGTGCATATTTGCCAGTTGGTTTCTCTCGGTTGATTGGACATCCGAGGGCTCTGCCCTTGAAACTATCATTTTGTCCTCTTTGGGTTCGTTGTGGTGGTGGGGATGGCACTGCAACCGCTTTTCTTGCAATCACTACGACCAACTCCGGCCGGAGGAATCGCAGGCGGCTCTTGGTACTTTTATGTTGGTTTTAGGGTGTGGAGCGTTCCGACAACTATGGTGGCACTAGCTGGATCTTCCTCCCCACCTCTTTGAGCTCATCCCGGCTACAGCTGGCCTCCCACTCATCCCGACATTCCTACAAGTGCCTCTACCTTTGCTACCCATGCCCAATGCAGACTTGCAGCTGGATCTCTTTGTGGACCTGTCACTCGTCACCCTGTTCTTTTATTTTATGTCTAGTTTTTATGACTGTTCTGTATTGCTTTGACAATTGGTTTGTGTCGCTACTGCGATTTTGCAGCCTTCTGCCTAGCGTAGGTTTTGGTGCTTGGTATGCCACTTATGGGTCATATCAATATCGGGACTCCTCGTTGTAGTGGTGTGTTTTGAGTAATTGCCGTATAGGGGTTTTAAAATTATTTGTAATTTGTGGTCATTACCTCCATATCAATAAATTAATTATTGGAGCTTATGTACCCATCTGGCATCCTTGTAAGTGGTTGGTTATTAATGAAACTATATCGTTTCTTTCAAAAAAAAAAAGAAAAAAAAAAGCAACCTATATATATATATATATGTATGTATGTATGTATGTATATATACACGTACGTACTGGTCCCTGCAAATATATATTTCATTATTGACGTTTATAACGTCGGGATAAATTTTTATAGATCTTATCTCATAGTATAAAAAAAGTAGACAACAAAGTTCTTTTTGATAAATAAAATATATTAAAGAGAAAATAAAAATAAGCAGCAAAAAGCTGCAGCTTCCACAAAGATATATAGCGGAAGCCAGCAACGTTACACAAAAGCATCAAGACAAAAACTAATCATTCATGTGGATATTCCGTTCTCGTAACATAGATTCATTAGTAGCGGAATAAATTATTTTCAAAGAACTCAACTAGTCTAATAGTAGACTTAATTGAGTTGAGAATTAGAGCGAATTGACATGAGTTCTTGAATATACAGATATTTTCTTTATACATAATCAGGGACGGAGTTAGAAATTTCTTTTAGTGGGGGCAATTCGAAAATCAACTAAGAAAATCTTATTATAGTATGGCTTATACCTAATATGATAATAGGGATGATTTCAAATGATGATGCATCACAATTCCAATGTTACTAAAATTTCAATGTAGTAGTAGAAAGTGACAAAGTGATAAGAAAAATATTAATACATGATTACACATGAGAGGTTTTTCAGTTTGAATGACAGAAGAAGAGCACTTTTGCTCATATAATATTTAATATGGAGTATATGCAGTATGAAGGTATGTTAGATATTAGATACATATATTTACTTTAAAGATAACGCGTGTGTATTATATAATTGTAGTCTACAACTTAACAAACGAATCACTTGAGTGGGGGTATATGACCCTAGTGAGCCTTCATTGGCTCCGTCCATGTACATAATACACAATAGCAACGAGAAATACCTTTAACACTTTAGACGATAGAGATTTTCACTACCCACTTTTGACGTATACTAAAACAAAAAATAAATTTGTAGATATAATTTAGAAAAACAACAATGCCTCGTGATTATATTCTCAATAAATAAAAAAAAAAAACTAATAAAAATAGCTTGAAAACTTTGAGTTTTAACGATAAGGACAAAATAAAGAGTAAAGTGAATAGTACTAGGATTAACTTTTAAGTGTAAAAATGTGGCTTTTAGTTAAAGTTCCCTTAAAAAAGGAAAACTAATGAAAATGATTTGAAAACTTTGAGTTTTAACAATAAAGATAAAATAAAGGATAAAATAAATACTATGATTGATTTTTTAATGTGAAAATATAATTTTCCGTTAAAATAAATAGTACTAAAAACTTTTCGTTAAAATTCTTTTAAAAAAATTGCTCCTCTCTACTCTGTAAAAATTAAAATATCTAAAAAAGCTGCCCCAATAGTATTCATGCAAATGTAATATTATCTTGAGGTGGTCAGCTGACTCAGTTCTAACAGACCCGATGGGAGAAAAGCATTTTTTAAGATCCCAATTATCTGCTTTGACTGGTCTACATGGGGATTTGGCCCTGTATTAATTGTACGTATACATATGTTAAGCGGAAGACATGTCAAGAAAAAAATCTTCCAAGGTGTTTGCACGATTCGTTCGAGAGTGAGGGCTGCAGTGAGCATTGGGCAGCCACCTATACAAATACAGACAAAAAATACAAAAGAAAAGAAAGAAAAACATGCAAATTAAGAAATATTATATCCTTAGAATATCCAACCCACTTCGTAAATGTAACCCCACAACCTCACATTATAGTGCATTGATTTGAATCCCACTTTGTAAATGTAACCCCACAATCCTCAAATTATAGTGCATTGGTTTGAATTGTAAGCCAAAAGTGGATTGTCATGATAAATAAGATTTTCATTTTTAACAAACTCAAGTTGAAATTCTTATCACGTAGTTTGGGTTTTGTTTTTTTAGTAAGTTCCTTTTTCTTTTTTTTTTGTCGTTATTTGCTAGTTGTAAATATAGTTAGAATCTTGTGGTCTTGTGATATTCTAATGTAATTTTTCATTTTTTTTCTAGATTTATGCTTCTTTGTCAACATAAAAAACGACAATATTGCCAATGAATGATGCCTAGTTTAATAATAAGCGTACTATTTTTAAATTGGAGTTAATGATATAGATAAATAGAAAAGAAAACCCAATATACTTGACCTCGATCGTGTGATGAATTTTCCTATACATATTTTTCCATGCAAGAAAAACAAAATTATATGCATGTTTAACGAGTGGAAAATCATATGCATGTTTAACGAGTGGAAAACTTCATCTACGAGTAATTTTTTTCGTAATATAGTCTTATTAGATTCTATTTAACTAAAACACATTTATCTGTCATTAGTATTACGATATAGTATTATTCTTTTTCCTTGTTAGTGAGATATTTTATGAACAATTATGGTTAAAGGCGAATTTCAAACCAAATAATTAATTAGGATCTCATAAATATTGCCTAAGAACTTGTACACTGGTTGAAGATTTATTTTTTCAATGCAGACCGTTGGTATGAAGGTCATGCACCATATACAGGTTACAACTCGATGATTATTCTCATGGCCAAGCATGACTTGGAGAGGGTCACCGACAAGGAAAGGTATACCATCTCAGTTTTTCTTACATACAAAAGAGATTGACTATACTTGGGATATATCGGTTTTATATAAACTGCGTTTTGGGATCTTCATGCCTAGTAATAGTGGAATATTCACAATTATTCAATGGATAATACTTGCATTCATTTATTTGAGGATGAGCTTGTTCACCCCTTGCGAAATAGTGTATTTCTACAGTACAAATTTCATAATTAGAGTCGTTTAATTATTTAATCTTTATTTAAAGATCACCTCTACAAAACTCATTTTAATCGGAGGTCATTTCATCGTTCAAATGTACTGAATAAATCAAAAGTCTAGGTACCTAACATGCATATTCATGATGAACGTCTATTTATTGGATATGTTTAGATGATTAAACGATCTCTAATTTGAATAATTTTTTTAAAGAATGATCTTAAAATGAAGATTAATAAATTAAAAAGTTCCGATCATTGATTTTGTTCTATAAAAATACGCTATTTACAAATAGAAGAATACGTGTGTACCCACATAAGGGGATGCAAAGTATATCCTAATTTAATAACGTTAGCTTCAAGATGTAACGTGCAGGAGTTTTGATAATTCAACCTACTTGTTAATTGTATTACAGTGAGTTAGCCAGGGAAGGAAGGGCCACGCGGCCGCTCTTGGTGGTGGGATGGTCGGTAAGCTTGTGGTCGTGTCATGATGTTCCTTTGTTTTTCCTACCAACTTATATAAATATATTGTCGGCATGTATTTCAAATTATGGTAATGTTAAACTAAATATTGTAAATCAAATAATGTAGATTTTGATAATTGAATTATTACTTAAGTATTGATTAACGTACTTATTTTATATTGATGACACATTATCTGTTTGACTGTGGTCACAAACAAAATAAAATAACAATAAAACATTTCGATATACAACATATTCTGAAACACACTCAAATTTTCCCATTGTCCTACTTGGGAAAATGATAACCGTGTCATGTTGCTTTGGGCGGAATGTGGAACAAAGCGGGAGTGATTTCCATGTGAAAACAGAAGAATTTCAATTTCTAATGTAGTAATGTGCTTTGTCGAGCTGATTGATGTTGTGTGGTTGGCAACCTTTCGTGTCACGCTTGCATGTCTAGAAGAGAAGACTTTTTTTTAGAAGGTTTTGGAGACATCGACAAGATTGATTGCGAATTTACGATTAGTTTAGGAGTTTAGGGGCTGGCTGGGGGCCCTAAACAAAACCAATGAATCAATTTATTTTCGTAAATCAAATTACAGAATAACACGTTTTATTCACAATCTCTTAAAATAGTGTTAATTTGAACTCATTGGCACCTGTATTTGTTGTTTAATTAGATAAAGATAAATGAAGTGTTGTTTTTCACTAGGTTTACAAGTTAATTGTTGTCCACATGAGATTATTTCTTTTAAAAGGGGACCAACTGGTGGTTTCGCCGCATAAGTCAACTCTTTCAGGGGTCGAGAAAACTCACAGAGATATTTCAACCTCCTCTTAGTCACCGTTGTGTGATTCACCAGCACCAGAAATCAAATCCACGATGTGCCGTGTGAAATATGGGCATGAAATTTATCTCCAACTACTAGATCATCTCGTAATGGTTTCAAATGAGATTAATTTAGATCGAGTAAAAATTTTGGATGACAACTAACTAGTACCCAATCCAAATTTGAAGGACCATGTCGGTAAAACAAAATGTTTCACTCTTCCAACCCCATGTACAATGTCGACAATTCTGTAGTATTTTTGAGTATTTTATATTCCAAAAAATTTAATCATTAGATTTTAGCCCTTATATCTTTGATAAAAAAATAAAAATATAACAATTAAAAACTTAAAAATATAGAATACTAGGAAGTATACTAAAAAATCTTTATATAAATCCCACAAAGAAACTATAAAAGTGTCAATATCATAAGTCATATCGATCAAGAGTAAAGAAAAATCCTTGGAACGCCAAATGCACAGGTATCGTTATCAATCTTTCTTCCATTATTTTGGTGGAAGGACTTCCACTAAGATTAAGGTGACCTACCAAACATCCAAGGCAGGAGGTCTTTTGTGGACAGAATTTAGCGTCACACACCCACCCCAACCATGCATGGAAAAATATGGCATTTTACGTACATGGTACTCTGGAATTAGAACAACTGTACAAACCCTGGTGGCCAAATTTTATTTTAATATTATTATTTTTGAAAATATTTTTGCTCACGATCTTCAAATGATGGTAGTGAGGCTCACTATCCTGTTTATCATTGTCGGCAGCCATTTGAAATGTTTATTATCATGTAAGGGGGATAGTTGACATTAATGCATGAAAAATAATGGTAGTTGGTTAATTATGCACTTACTCAGTTACTTGTTTTTCTTTCTTCAAAAAAGGGATTAGCTAGTGGTTTCGACCATAGCAATCCATCTTTTCAGGGGCCATTAAGACTCACAAAGGCATTGTAGCCTCTCTCTGCCCACCATCGTGTACGATGATTCACCAACGTCAAGAATCCAATCCATAACGTATATTTTGAAATACATGCCTAACATTCATCCCTAATTATTAGACCATACCGTGATGGTTACTCAGTTGCTTGTTTGAGATTGTTTATTTTTGCATACACATCTTATGGGTCAGTAGATTATACAAATGGGGGGAAGACAGAGTGGTAAGTTGAAAGTTGGTTTCCTAATACGTTTTAATATTGTATTGCTCATTGGTTTGGATTTAAATTTTATCCTTTCTTTCTTTCATGATTGATTGATTGCAATGGATGATGATCGACTGGCGTCACATACTATTAATAGTTAACTAGTTATCTCTCCCACGTTCCACCCACTCCTCAACTTCCTTGTAGTATTGATTTGCAAACTTGTGATGAGCATAAATAATTTGGTCGGATCTATATGAATTTTGTGCTTGCAAGTTGAGCTGTGAAAGTGTAAAGATTGATACTCCAAATATCATCATATATACCACTCAAATAATGGTAACACAAAGTTTGCATCTCTACGTGGGTCGTTGTTGGTAGGTTAGTTGGATATTTTGAGAAGATATTTGATAGGATTGTTTGACTAAGATAATTTTTTTACTAAATAAGATCTTGTGGAACTGGATGAGACTAAATTATAGATTTTGTGCTAGAAGCCCTACATATGACGAGGTCAGACACCCCTAACACAAATTATTTTCATTGGACGAGGGCTCTTCCTGCCAATTGAATTAAGGTCATAAAAACTCAATATTAATGTATCCCAATGAACCAGAAATTGGTTTCTTGGTTGATAAATTAGTGTCCATAAAGCATTAAGCCCAGTCAAACCCACATTAGCTTCTATCCAATTTCTGGTCCAGAAATTGGTGTCCAAGAACAACTCGACCCAAACAAATGTTTGAGCCCAAAAAATCGACCGAGTTAGTGCACCCAACGAGTCAACTCAATTTTGAATCGCTCTCCTAGTTGGTTCTGTCCTGCTCGTTGCTTTTCCAGCTTAGCAGTCTGGATTCTGATCTACCCAAAAGACCACACCTTTACTTCACTCAGAGCTCCACTCTCACTAGCTCTCCAAAACCCACATCTCAGTTCAAAGGTAAACTTCTTCTTCTTCCGTCTCTCTCTCTCTCTCTATCTCTCTCTCTCTCTCTCTCTCTACAGGTAGAAATATGCAGAACACATATTTTAGCTCGAGTTTATATTCTGTGAGAAGCAGAAGGCAAGGCTCTCTGTCATATTGCTTCAATGATTACTCTTACTTGTTGAATGAAAGATTTGACAGAAACCCGATTAACCCAATTCGTTGTTCATCATCACAATCATGTTGTTGTTGTAATTGTTGTGGATTTTCAGTCCGTAGAGTGGCCATAAACCCTTGTTACTTGTATGGGTTGAGGCAGTCCACATTGCTTCAACGGTCAGCTTCTAGAAGGTTGGTTTTGGGTGTCGGGGACGGGTGTAGTTATCGTGTTCAGGAATGTAGGCCGGACTGGGGTTGTTGTGAACTCCCTTGCTCGATTAGGGAGAGGAATGTGTGTGATAGGAGGGGTAGGAGAAGGAAGGGGAGGTGTAGTTGTGTGGTTGATGGGGAGGGAGGGGGTGGAGTTTGTGATTCGGGTGATCTTGATGACGCTGAGGCTATGCTCAGCTTGTTGAGTGAGGAATTGGGTGGGGAGTGTTTTCTGAGAGAGAGAAATGAGATTTCGGTTAAGAGACTGGAGAAGGAAGGTAGGAGGATTTTGAGTGGTAGAGGGAGAAATGTCGGTTCATCAAAGAGAGGAGAAGAGGAGAGTAGGAGTTTGATTGGTAGTGAGAGAAATGAGAGTTCATTTAAGAGAGCAGAAGAAAGGAGTTGGAGGATATTGATTGATCGAGAGAGAAATGCTGGTTCATCAAAGAGAGTAGAAGAGGAGAGTGGGAGGAGTTTTAGTGGTAGAGAGAGAAATGCCGGTTCATCTAAGAGAGTAGAAGTAGAGACGGTGAGTGTTCGTGGTAGAGAGAAAAATGGAAGTTCTTCTAAGGGAGTGCAAGTGGACATCGAACCAGACAATAGTAGTGA
This sequence comes from Pyrus communis, assembly GCF_963583255.1. Lineage (NCBI taxonomy): Eukaryota > Viridiplantae > Streptophyta > Magnoliopsida > Rosales > Rosaceae > Pyrus > Pyrus communis. The sequence continues at coordinate 2,920,477 of NC_084806.1, read as the reverse complement.
GTGTAACAGTAGGAAGAAGAAAAGTAATGTTAAGGTGAATACATCGGAGAGTAATTTGAAGCGCCAATTTGGATCAGCCACAGTTGATTTGAGTGAAGGGGATTTTAGACAGAAAGAAGAGAGGGAAGTGTTTTTGAGAGGTGAGAATTGTAGGGGAATGAAAGGAGGTTCTACTTCTTCTTATTACTCCTTATCATCTTCTGGCGATTTCGAAAGTGAGGCAGATGCTCAGGATAAGCACGGCTTCTTTGGGGAATCAGCTTCAAGTGTGTACGAGGATTCAAAATTTGATATTGGAGGTAGATTTGGTGGGCAGGTCATTGAAGATTACAGGAAGTACATGGATGATTCCGAGGGCAGAGGAGAAATAACAAAACAAAGAAACACTGCAGTTGAGGGTGGTGTCATGTGGGATTGGAGGAAGAAGACAGAAAAGAAGCTTACAGAAGTAGTAGCTGAAGAAGCTAAGGCTGGTGGGAAATCGTCAGAGATGAATTCAAGAGTGTCGAAGACCAATCAAAGTGAGTTCGGAGAGGCCTCTGGATCCCGCAAGCAATTTGACTATGAGCAAGAGAATTCATACTTGACTAAGGGAACAAGAGAACAATATAGTCAAACACAGAACCAAGCTGTTGGTGTTGGCGTGAATGAATCTCGAAGAATATTTCAAGAACGCAACGAATCAGAAATCCGTGGAAGTGATGTTGAAACAACTTTCTTGTCCCAGGAGAGACTCAGAGAAAGGGAAGAAAACCTAGCGATAGCTACAAACTTGGTGCAGGAAAGGCAAGATGAACGTTACAACACAGCTGAATATACCAGTCAAAATGAAGAGTTAAACAGAGACCACCAAAAGCCCTCAAAAATTTCGCAAATTCGAGTTATTGATGTTGAAGGGATCTCTGATAGAAGGAGGGAGACTGATATAAGAAGGATTTACCAGGAAGAAAACACAAATTTATTGCTGAGTTCAGCAAATGAGACAGACGTGCAACGCCACAAAATAGGTCAGCAGGTCATTGGACTCGTCAACTTGGGAAGAAAGTCCCCACAAATCACTGAAGTATCAGAAATTTGTGACAGTGGTATTGAAGGGGCCAATATTGTCCAACCTGAAACTGGAATTACGAACCAGGTACAGCAGTCAAACTTGGTTCCTACTTCAGATAGCACTACAAATTCTCAAAGAATTTCAAGGAAGAGAACTATAAATCAAGAAAGTGGTATTATATTAACTGCTTCATCAATGGAGGAAACAAGGAGGAGAAATAATGAAACTGATGAAAATCGCATGCAAGTTAAACTCAGAAAAGGGGCCCAAAGTGGCTCGGGAGAAGCCTCTAGTTTCCAATCATCTTTGAATGTGGTTTCCCAAGCTACAATGCAACCGCATAATGTTGAGGGGCATAAGATAAGCCCACAGGCAATGCTGCTGCCTCCCCCTTCTCAATTGATAGCTAGAGGATCACTGATCATGGAGTCATCAAGTGGGATGGCAACTCAGGAAATTTCTGAAGAAATTCCAGATAGTGGTTCGCCTGCCTTGCATACTCACTTGGGGAACCAAACTTCTGCTTTGCACCGAGAATCATCCAGTGGAAGTGGAAACTCCGAGACTCAAGGGGAGATTTTATACCTCATTCCTGAAGATGCTTTGGGTTCAACTTATCGTTTGGAGAAATCATCTTCACAGTTTTTCGGGGATTTTGTTCAGAAAGCAAGGCATGAAGTCTCAACTTCTGAAAACCAGAACGAGAATGCAGTTTCTGAAGCAAAATCAGTATATGGAGGTGAGGAGTATGGGGATGGGCTAGGTACTTCGGTTTCGCTCCTAGAATCAAGTAGCGGATATGGAAACACTCAGACTGAAGGGGAGATTTTATACCTTGTTAATCCGGAAGATGCTTTGGATTCAGCTTACCGTTTGGAGAAGTCATCTTCACGGTTTGTTGGGGAGTTCTTTGATAGAGCAAGACATGAAGTCTCAACTTCCGAAAATCAGGATGCAAATACAGTTTCTGAAGCAAAATTGGCGCATGGAGGTGAGAAGAATGGGCAAGTGGATTCGAGTCAAAATAGGTCTGAAGACTCTCAGAAAAAGGGAAATGACTCAAGGCGTTCATCTGGAGGTTCTGGAACCAAGGGGCCTGCTGATGAAATGTGGGATGTAACAGACACATCTGTTCTTAAAACCCCCAAGGCAGAAAAATCAGAGGCTACTACAACAAGTGGAAGTACCGTTGTCAAGAGAACGGGCAGGTCCGTATGGAACATTGTTGCAGATATTGTTAGGCTGAGGTGGACTTCGCACGCTGAAACCCCTCATTCTGCTGTGAAGTCAGGCGGAAGGACTTCATCAAATGAATCTGCAAGTAGTGAGGCATGGTTTTCTGGCCATGAGACCGAGGATAGCAATGAAAAGAATGCAAAAAGGGATAAAGACGTGGAACATCAGCTGCAACCGCCTAAATCATTTCCTCAAAGTGGAAAACTGAGATCAAGGGACAAAGTAAGACATCTTGAAGCAGGCACGCCGTCTTCTCCTAATAAAGAAGAAAGTGGGTTGCCATCAAAAGTCATTTCCGCGTCTTCTAGTGAGGGAATTTTAGGTTCAAACGAGAATCAAAAGAGTTTTCGCGGTTCTTCTTCTGGCATTGAAAAAGTGGAGTCATCTCAACCACTAATTGCTAGTGGCGTAAAGTCTGCTGTTGTAGAAGAAATTTCAAATGCCGGTAACATTGTCTCTGGAAGTGGTTCGATGGAGCGCATAGACCAATTTGGCAGTCAGAAGTTGACCGAAGGAGTATCAGACAATGTGCAAATGGGTGGGGAATTGAAACAAAGGAGGTTTCAGAGGAATAAGCAAGTCCTCAGAGACAGATTTGACGAATGGGCAGAAGCACATACACATGAAATTGAACAAAGAAAAATGGATGAAATGTTTATGAGAGAAGCACTTCTCGAAGCTAAGAAGGCTGCTGATATTTGGGAGGTACCTGTCGGGGCTGTACTGGTACAACAAGGAAAGATTATTGCACGTGGATGTAATCTGTGAGTTCTATTAGCTTATATGTATGTTTTGTAGTAAATGCTTTCTTCTGGATATTTACATTGATATGTGTATCAGAGTGGAAGAATTACGGGATTCAACAGCCCATGCAGAAATGATATGCATACGGGAGGCTTCTAACGTTCTCCGGTCATGGAGGCTTTCGGTAATTTCTCTATTATTTAGTTATTAGTACCCATTCCAAGTTTTATTCCAATATATATACATGCATATTGATGATTTTGTTCCACCTTAGACTTAGATTTTTGTTTTCTGATGTCACAGGAAACCACTCTGTATGTAACACTTGAACCGTGCCCTATGTGTGCTGGAGCGATACTCCAAGCAAGAGTCGACACTGTTGTATGGGGAGCTCCAAATAAGCTTCTCGGAGCTGATGGCAGCTGGATAAGGTATGCGAATTATGTTCTTCTTCATAGCCGCGAATTATGTTCTTCTTCATAACCCATAGCCTTTTTACACTAGATATGATATCCAGTCTTTGTTCTTCGTTCCGTAGTACCTTATCCGGTCATCCTGTAAATATGCTTGCAGACTTTTCCCTGAAGGGGGTGAAGGAAATAGCTCGGAGCACTCGGACAAACCAGCTCCTCCTGTCCACCCATTCCACCCAAACATGACCATCCGACGTGGTGTGTTGGCATCGGATTGTGCAGATATAATGCAGCAATTCTTCCAGCTGAGGAGAAAGAAGAAGGAAAAGCAGGCAGACCCGGCAGCAGCGGTCTCGCGTCCTCTTCCAATTTCTCACCATCCATCAAAGTTACTTACAAAGATGCATGACATCTTCCACATAATGTTCTGTTTGTGAGGGTTAGTACAAAGACTATTGTTTGATGAATGTACATATCTGTGTTGAAAACTGTCCGTACCGTAGATAAAATGTAGTTCTCTCTCCCTCCTTCCCTTATTGTAGTCCGAAAGTTTTGCCTAGCTTAATGATTTCACCAATGATCATCATGCATGCTGTCAAAAGGGGATGACTAGTTTATGAGATCGTTTGACAAAAAAAGCTTAAGCGTTTAGGAATTATAAAAGCACTTTTAAGTACTTTTTGGAGAAGCACCTATTGAAGGACTTGTGTTTCCGAAAAGTACTTAACTTTCAATATAATTAGTAATGTGTTTCCAACAAAAGCACGCACGAGCAAAAAGTACTTACAGAAACGTAGCATTTACATGGAGCCACATATACGTGGCAATATTCTAGGGAACGTATCTTTTCTAAGATGTAGCTTTTATTCCTGATATTCACGTTTGATTATGATTCATCCTTGTTTTGCCATCCTTCGTTTCACCTTAAGAGTGCGAATCTCTTCCAACGACAAAAATTGAATTGGCTTAGTGACAAACGGTCATTTATGCTTAATAAGAAGAGCAACTAGCATGACACGGGTACTGCTACCGCAACGTCCCGTGCTACGAAGGGCGTTGAATAGAGGATTGAGGACCTTGCTTTCAAAAAGGAGTGATGGTTACCTCCTACCAGAGTTGAGCTTTGCTGTTGCGATAAAAAACAGACGTTTCTTCTAATCGTCGCGGGCGTTGTGCCACGAGACTTGTGTGTAGCAATTAGATAACTGTAATTAATAGTTTGTTTGTCAGTTTCTTAGACTTTATCTTCAGTCCAAGTCGCTGCCAGGCTCGCAAGTTCATTAACAACATTTGCTCGCCAAATGATTAGCAGAGAAGTTCCAATCACCTGAAAACTACGTCCCCCTCCCTCTTCAATTGTTTCACCAAACGTTTCTTTAGGCTCCTGCATTTTTTTCTCTGCTCACAAACTAATATATAACTGACCATCCTCCAATTCTTTTCATCAGAATCTGTCTTTGAAAATGGCTTCGATTTTGCTAGCTTTCGTTTTGTATTCTCTCAGCTTTCAAGTAATCTTTACCGGTGCACAGACACCGGCAGCCGCACCCTCTACTTTGCCGGCCAAAGCACCGCCACCCACTACCACACCTGCTGCACAGGCTACTTTGCCGACTAAAACCCCACCACCTTCTACTGCACCAACTGCAGTAACACAACCGCCTGTAAATGCAGTGACCCCACCAACTACCACACCTGCATCACCTTCCCCTAAGGTAACACCATCCAAAAGCCCAACAGCCTCACCCCCGCTACCCCAAAGTCCACCTGTGTCAACTCCATCACAGCCACCAAAACTGCCGCCATCACCACCTGTTTCGTCACCAGCATTGCCACCTCCTGTAGCGGCACCACGTGTATCTCCAACACCAGTTCAAGCCCCAGCTCCTGTTAAATCAACACCAGCACCAGCACCAGCTATGGTAGCACCAGTGCCCTCACCATCAAAAGCAACCCCAGTACCAGCGCCAGCACCGGTTATTGTGCCACCAGCTTCAGAACCAGTGCAAGCACCATCACCTGCGCCTGCTCCACCCAAACACAAGAGGAAGCACAAGCACAAGCATCATCATCATCATGCACCAGCACCTGCACCTACTGTACAAAGCCCCCCAGCACCACCTACAGTAACAGATACAGAGGACAACAATACACCCGCACCATCACCAAGTTTGGATTTGGTAAAGAATTTAACCAGCTCTTACTCTTAGTACCATAGAACACCATACATGCGTGACTGAACTCAAATTTTATTAATGTTACTTGACAGCTTTAATTTTTTTTCCGATGACCTTTCTGCTTGTTTGTCTCACAGAATGGAGGATATGCACTACACCAGAAAGGAGGGATATCAGGATTGTGGGTTACGACCGGATTAGCAATCACTATACTGCTGGCAATGACAAGCTAAAGTTCTAATCAATCTTAGACGTTGAACTATGAATTTATTGGTACATCAGCAGAAGATTTTTTAAGAGACTATTGCAAGAAGATAATTTTTTTTCATATGTATAACCCTAGATCTAAGCATCAATAATACAGCGGATGAGACATCAACATTTACCACTTTTCTGTTTACTTCGTGTTCAATATATCAAGGGAGATGAATTCCAACAACCGCCAAGAATTAATTTATCCAAAAGACTACTACTCAAAAAGTAGCTTAATGAAATCAATGTCGGATCAAACTTCATCCGTATTTGTGACTACATCGATATCCTCCCTTAAGTCATACTCAACCACAAGGCCAAGATTATCAGCTAACTCGTGATACTTTTGACACCCTGCACACTGATGAGAAGCAACTCTAATTAGTCAGATGAACCCGAAACTTGTTACTTACTTTTTAGACTAGGCGAACTAGAAACAACGTTGAAACGCTTAACATAATCCCTAATTAATCTATGATTATTTTTCCTTTTTGGTTAGACTTGTATTGGCATGCACCGAAATATCAACAAATTGACAGAAAAACAGTTTAAAGTTTATTTCATCATCAAGAACAAACTACACAGAATCTAATACCAACAAGAGGAACAAGTACCTGTACGTAGATTAGCCCCCGCTCATATGCCAATCGATTGACAAGTCTATTTGTCCTTTCACCACACAAGTTACAAGTAAATTTCACAAGCAAGCTTCTTCTTGGGAGTTGTATGTCAATCGTGGCATCCTTCGAAAATTCGATAAGGGCATCCAAGAAACAGAACCGAGTTAAGAAGAAAGTAAACAAATTCAAGCAATAGCAAAACACACACACACACATTGGAATAATATTAACATGTCACATTGGCATCAAAAAATTGGAAAAAAAAATCTGAAGTTTAAACTAAGGGCACTACCTTTTTCTGTTCGGTAAAATTAAAGAAAAACTAATGAAAAGAGCTTGAAAACTTTGAGTTTTAATAATAAAGACAAAATAAATGGTGAAGTGAATAATAACATGATTGACCTTTTAGTGTAAAAATATGATTTTTCCTTAAAATAAACGGTACCATAGTTTTTCGTTAAGTTCCTAAAATGACTACGAGCAATATCGATACGAAAAAGACAATAATTCTATAAAATTCAAGAAGAATAGAATCAATATTATACCGTATTCAGATTATTCGGTTCCAATTCTGCGTCCGTCTCAGAATTGCCACTCATCAACCCAGAAACAGCCAGCACCACATGGCCACGCTTTGGTGCTACACCTGCCGTATGGGAAATTCTTGAGCTGAAATTAAAGATTTAAACTTTAGCATAAAAATATATGTAGACGAAGAAAAAAGTGAAATTGAAAGAAGCCCAGAAGAGTAAATTCACCACAGAGGGTTTCGTCCGCGGGTGGAGGACCAGGAGAGGCCGACCGTAGGAATTTTCTTGGAAGCAGAAAAAGGTCTGAAAAACCAAATGGGTTTATTAGGGTTAGTTATGGGAGGCGAGAGGGATGGAACGGCGGGGGAGAAACCGCGGGCGGTTGGTGTCGCCGCCATGGATGTAGCTCTGTGGACTCTGAAATTTTCTCTGTTTTGTTTCCGATTGCAGTTGCAAGGATGTAATTTAGGGCTGTAGACTGAATTTGAGAGGATTTTAAAAAATTTTAAAATTCTAGTGCAGTCAATTAAATGATTTTAAAGAGTATTAGAATTTATTCAAATTTATGTGTAATCAATTAAAAGATTTTAGAATCTTTTAAAATTAAGGTGTAGTTAATTAAAAGATTATAAAGGATTTTAAAATACATACAAATCTAAGCGTGTTCAAAAACTTAAAATTTTGGAGGATTTCAATAAGTTGTGAATTTTGTAGGATTTGAGAGTCAAAAGTATATGTAATCAATACCAAAAAGAATCCAACCTTACCCCCCAAGATTTCAAATCCTTCCACCACAATCCATTCAAATTCTTTAAAAGTCTATATGAAATTTGTAGGAATCTTTAATCTTTTTAAATTTTATCAAATCTATTATTTTAAAAAATTTTTAAATTTTTTTAAAATCTTAGTTTCACTGCATCTCGGGCACTGAATCTTTTGGGCAAATCAATTGGTTTTGCCACGTGTTCTATGGAAAAGGCTGAGTTGGGCAGCCAACGGTCCTTCAAACCTCCAAAACCCAAAAACCCAAATTATAATATGACCCATAGTTAGAAACAAATTTCAGAATCATATTCTATATGGTACGTTCTGGGTTTAATTTCTGACGATGGTAAATCACATGATGGTGGTAAAAGGAAGTTGAAATACCCCTTGTGAGTCTTTTCACCTCTCACTAGAATGATGAACTGCAATGGTGAAGTCATTAGCTGGTCCAATTTTAAAAATAAAAAAATTATAATATGAATCAACTTGTATTCTCATAAATTTCTTAAATGAGTCCGTTTAGAGTGATTGCCTAACATAACACACAAATTAGTAAACCACACAAAGACCCCTATTTTTGTCTCACCCATCCCCCGATCCCACCTCCATGTGTTAGGTATCCTATACGGGCGTCCAGACACAAGAACATCATTAGGATTTTACTTTGACTATTGAAGCCCTAATTACTTAGCATTTGTTGCTCCATGGAACAAGGACAGAAAGGTTGAGCATATATACAACATGTATTTGCACTTTGCATCAATTTCCTTTTCTTTTCATTGATGAAGGAAATTTTTTGTGTACAAGTATGAACAAATGTTCCCCCTCAAATCCACCGATCGAACAAAAAGAGATTACACAGTTGATGTGTCTTGTTACATCAACTTTGGAACGAGCTCTCAACAACAAGGTTCCTCCTCTTGGAAACATTTGTTCCGAAAACGCCTAAACATCGAATTCTATCTGCAACTGTTGCCAATGGGGCATCAGTCTTGTTCATCCACTTCATGAAAAGGCAGTGGTACAGTCTTAACTGCCCTAAACTTGCCTGCATTATTTAGATGCTCATTCTCCAACCTGTACCATTCGAACAAATCGTGCGTTAGAGCTATTGAAATCGAAGAATATGTTTATATTTCAGTTTCATGTCAATTTCTGCATACGGCTGCAGATGTGGACCGATAAGAATCAGAATCATGGGAGTTTGGGGATTTTAGTTTACCTGAAAAAGTTCCACAACCCTCTTCTGATGACTTCAAGAGCAGCTAAAAACAGCCCGGTTACTCGGTAGTCCACATGTCCAAAACTTGAATGGAGAACAGTTTGCAACCAAGCTAGCCTGAGAATAAGGTTCAATCCCTGCAGATGTAGCATCCAAAACATTCGTCAAACACCGGATTTGAAATCCGACAGATTTTACAACCTAGAAAGAGAACACAAAAATTGTTTCGATGATGTGCGTGCATCTTCTCAAACAACATCTAATTCTTTGCTGTCATGTTGTCCTCTCTGAACTAGACTGGGAATCTTCTTTTTATCATGACATTTATCAGAATTTTATTTCAAGAATATGTTCATTCTCGGTTGCTTGCCACACAAGAAACATCTCGTTCTTCAAATTTGTGATTTATTTGAGGGGACATGGCAATTACCATTGAGATGTAGTATATGAACTTTCGGCGAATCATTAATTCGTTCCTAAGCAAAGGATTCTTGGAATTCATTTGTAGCAAACCCCAATCCTTTACAAAGTCCCAATACAATTGGTAAACTGTTGCAAAAGTCGACATGATCACAACAAGGCACAGCCATCCGATGTTCCTTTCTTTCTCATAAGCTACTTTAGCTCCTGCTGCTAACATTGCTGACACATATTTGCCTAGATTCACCAGGTGGCTTGTCTGTCCCTCATCAAACCACCGCCGAGCGCACTGAAAATCCAATTAATCGAAAATCTTAGTCAGATGTATATGTTTTAGTTCGTCAAAGGAAAAATGACAGTAAAGGTTAAACCAAGAGGAAAGGAACTAATCAGTATACCTGCATTGCTCTCCAGTAATAGGGTAGGAAGGACACGGCGTAAGCAAGATCTCGGTAATGTCCTGCCCTCATGCAGTAACCATAGTCCTGAGTTTTGTAGCTTCCAGTTATGTAGTAACATGCCACATACTCGAGATTCCTAAGCATCGGTACCTATTGAATACAAATTAATCTGTTGTTATGACAAATCAGACGAGGTTTTTTTTTTTTTTTTTTTTTTTTTTTTTTTTTTTGAGGAACTAGAATCAATTTTCTTTCAAATTTATTCGGTTTAGTGCTCAATGATACCTGACTACAAAGTTGATCTGCCATGAAGAAGTCCAGCATGACGACCTGCAGACAGCAGACGGAAACTAATTAGAAGCATGGTTTAATTGGTCGAATATGGTTTTAGCTATTATCAAAAATGTTTTGTTTTGATCATGTTCGAGAGATGCAGTACCTTGTACAGAGGTGACAGAATGATATTTCTTATCACACGAAGAAGGCGGAAGCGGCTTGATTGGTAAATGATGTTGAAGGGGCACACAAGTAACAGTAGAAACGTCTGCGTGTTTACAAGAACGTTAAGAAATACCCAATGACTAATTACTGGATATTCAATTTCTAATCTATCGTGTTATGAGTTGAAGAACTACCAGTAAAAGAAGGCCAGGGATTGCTTGAACTTGGGCATATGAGTAGCCTTTTGTTAGCAGTAACAAATGAACACACATGACTCCCACCACAGTAGTCAACGACATGGTGCAGATCAAGAACACATCTCGATACTTTAGCTCCTTTGTCTGGGACAATTCAAAGATGAAACTGTAATTTATACGCGCCTTTCTCCACGCGAAAATGTTGCAACCGTACAAGAAGAAGTGTAGAAACAGTAGGCTGAACATGCTGCAAAAACAAAACAGAAAAAGTTTATTTCTTTAGCCTCTCCTTGTTTACATCAAACATTTTAAAGACTAGTTCACATTATTTGCAGCAATACTTACCTAAGTACAGGGTAGGCAGTTTCCATGTAGACCGATTTTGGCTGCCGTTTGTACAATCCCGTGATATGAGCCATAACGACGTATCCAGTTAAGAGCGCGATAAAGCACCCTGTGAATAAACCTGGTAATCACAATCAATAAGAAGATAAGTCACCTGAGTACTTAGTCATTGCAGTCCAATGTGTTACATATTTATCAGTTTCACATGTCATGTATGGGTAGAGAGGTTCACTATGTAACGCGACATATCTTTTATGTTAAAAAATCTTGCTGCCCCCTAGGTGTCGATGGCCCTTGTTAGGGTTCTACCTTTCTACAACAAAAAATGGTCTAAAAAATAACAATGGCAATAGCATGGGACCTATGCCTTATTTCCCACCCAAAAAAAAGTGGACAAGGCACATCCATGTTTTCCAAAACCCTAGTGGCCTAATGGGTCTGTACACTTTGGTTTCTTAATTTTTGTATGGCCACAAAATGAACAGACTTTTAAGCTCCTCAGCAAAAGTTGTGTAAAGGAAAACCACTTGGGTACTTTTAACTTTTATCATTAAAATAAAGAACGTTCTGATCAGTTTTCATGAAAGTTCTGTACTTACCAATAAAGAACGTTATAGAGTGTGATTCTTTGCGCTGTGTCGGTTTAAGGTATTTCATGGCCTTTCGTCGGTCTTCTTCGGCAAAGTGTTTGATGAAAAGCTCCTCAACTTCATCTCCTAAGTTCATCACCTATCATTTTCGAAAGTAATAAGCAAAAATACTATTGACTTGCAAAGTAAACTTTTTCCAGTTTACGCGTCAGACAAGCATATCTTGGTTCAATTTTTATGAATCTAATGGCATCCACTGTGCAGTCATAAACTACAGGATCAATGGCCACTTGAAATTGTCGAGAAATTATTTGGACGAATTGATAGTTGGTGGCCAACATTTGAATATGATCCAATCAAAATATCATGCAAAAATGTTCTAAAACATTGCTAGCATAATCGAAATCGAGATTTACTTAGTGGTCGAAAATTCGAAAAAAGTAGGGTTTGTCAGGTACCTTATCGGAGCTGTTGAAGTAGGAACTCTCTACAACTTTTAGGTAAATTGGAAGCACTTGTTTTCCAGTGACCTGCAAAAGAAAAGAAGATTTCAACTTTTATTACATAAGCAAAAACCAAAATGCAACTTTAAAAGACGAAGTTAGGCATGCATTTACTTACTTTGTCAAACTTCTTTAAAATCTTTATAAAAGCAAGCATGTTTAAGTTCCTGAAAAATGGACAGCACGTAAGCTTCCCTGCCTCATCAAATTCGATTGCGTAATAACTTCAAAACCTTATTTGTTGAACTTCAAAAAATTTCGATGATCATACCTGTAAGTTTTCAGATATCCCAGCCCTTTATAGAGCTCAACGAAAGCGCCTCGGATCATCTTGTCCGCATGATGCAACTTGGTTTTGTTAATGTGCAGCCTACCTCCGTCTGCACCGCATTTTCTCGAGGACTGATTCACCAGGTCTTCCCAAACTAGGTAACTGATCGCTGAGAAAGTACGCGATGGATTTGTTAGAGGAATGTTTATCTTCAAGTTCTTCCCCTGGAAGCTGAAAGAACGACTTGACATGCTCCTTAGCTTCCCAATATCTTCACTCTTCGTTCTCATTGACTTGCCCAATTCGCCGCCTTCAGAGTATGCCGCTTCATTTTTCTCCAAGTCATCTGTGCAGTCTTGCGGCTGTTCTTGCTCTGTTTTGTCCTTAACAGAGTCCTCATCTGTGTCCAAGAAACAGAGCCATCACAAACTAAATATAGATTGTTGATTTTCGTTTCTATCAGCTACGTAAAAAATGACACTAAATTTGCACGTTTTAGAATCAATTGGTGAAATAGATAGCAAACTACAAAAAATATAAATGGAGCACGACTATTTGGTGTTGATCGTTGCCCAGAGTTCAAATCTTATGGACGACAGTTGTTAATCAAAAGAAAAACATTAAGAGAAATCATTTAAATGGGAAATATGCCAAAAAGTACGACTAAAATATGTATTATTCATGCTTGTAAGCATATACAGATTTTTGCTCATTTCGTTTGAAGTAAAAGACGAAATTACCAGATGAGAAGGAGCATGACATGGAGATATCCTCCTTGGAGTTCAGTGCAAAAGCTCCTTTACCGCGCTGTTTCTTGAAGGCGGTTTTGAGCTCAATGAGTATATCCATTTGTTTCCTCAAGGACTCCCCTCTCTCCACGAACTCCTTCTCCTTTGTTTTGAAAAACTGATTCACCTTGTTCAGCTGAAGGTCGAGGCATGCGAAAAACTCTTTCGCAGCATCAGTATCGGCGAATTGTTCTAACAATTCAGTCTCATACATGTCTTCCTTGCTTGCGGATGAGGCAAGCTTCTTGTGAACCTGGTACATAATTATAAGACCACAAATTAAACCACGCGTTTCAAAAATTTAACTGCAAAACGATCATAATAATAGGGGTCGGAAGAGAGAATGTGTACATGTATGAGGTCATGTTCTCTATGTGGATGGCCAAATGGAGAGAACTTCCTTATGGAAGTGAAGAGGGTGTTGGATAAAGAGGGGCTACTTTGGTGCCTAGTGGGTGAGTTTTTGTTGTTGTTAGAGTCGAGGAGATGGATTTTTTTGAGGTCCTTCTTGAGCTGCCAGTAATCGACGAATGCATCCTTCCATTCGGGGACGAGCTGCCCTTCAAATTGCTTGGAGAACTTCACCATTTTTTCTCGTTGAGTTTCGAGTTCTGAGAAAGAAGGATGATGAAGAGGCTCTAGTTCTCCTTGTGAGTGTTCTAACGAAGCCCCTTGTGACATATTTATGGGGGTTGGGAAAAAAGGAATTTTTGATTGATGTGCTCGTACCAATTTATCTAAGAGCACATTCTAAAATATCCTTTGCACTTATACCATTACCATCATCCTATGCTTCCTCCACTTGAAAGGGTATAGTAACCAGCTTCACCGGAAAGTAAACCGAATCGCCACCGGATGCTACGACTACCTCGGCCAACTTGTGCTCCTGAAGATTTTGAAAGGGCGGGATATGGAGAGGGTATCAAATCCAATTCAAGATATAGGGAGAAAAGAATAATGGCACTAAAGAGGATGATTAGCAAAGTTGTTATCTTTTTCTTAGTGAAAATATTAATATATTTGTTTCCTTAATCACCACGATTACCCCTTGTTTCACAACTAGTATGCATATGATCAAGGGGTAGTTTAGACACTCTGAAAGTTGGAAGCTGCAGTGCCCCATAAGTAAGCCAAGAGCTGCTTGTTTATTTGTGAAAGGGGAAGCTTATTAACTAAAATATTTATAAGCACACCAATGTTAGCTCCAATTAGACCAGCCAGATTTCCACTAATTGAAGATAACTAAAGCTTCAATTATTTTTCCTGCTTTTCATTAAGCAATCAAACTTTCGTTTGCAAAATATAAAATAAACAAAGTATATGAACCCATTTTGCCAGCAGATACTTGTTGGCATTTAGGACGGAGGAAGACCTTGTATTCTAAATGTGACATGTCAATACCCGTGTTATGTAATAAATTAGGTCTTTGAGGCTCGTGGGGGTTTTGAAACACAATTTACATATGATAAAATGAGTTTATATTAAATGAAACGATTGTTTGTATCCTTTTTAAACAAGATATGAGCAATTAAACACACTGGCACATTATTGATACATTCGATAAATGATACAAGTCGAATTTCTATGGTGGTGTAATAAGTTAAGAGGTTCCAGATGTGATGATATAATTCCATTCCTTTGTTCTAAATCCATTCCAACTTGTCAACACGATCCGATCCTCCCACCAAAACTAAAAATAATAAAGAGTACCGCTATTCACACATTATTTTTATTTCTCACACAACTTCATTAATTTATGCGTTTTAATTTTTTTTAATTTATTCAATCAGGCAATTGGTAATCGAGAGAAATTTGTATGCAGTAAAAATAGATGATAGCACCACCCAAAATAAAATAAAATAAAGATCCGCAGACGTTGCCCTAGCTATAATTTTTGTCGTTTTTTCTTCTCTGACATGGATTGCAACATCAGCATTATAATTGTGGAAAATTGACAGCGTTCGTTAGAAAAGATACCCCTTTCATTTTCTTGACATTCCGTACACACGCACACTACTCTCCCCTCTATCTTAGTGTTCCATGCATTAGATGCCCTTGCGCATAAACCAACATATATAGTTTCGTTATTCTTAGCAGAAACCAACAAATATAGTAAACTCTCATAGTGATACTCTCTGTTGAATTTTCTGCCAGTTCACAATTTAAAATTAATTCATGACAAAATATTATGACAAAAACATGAGACGACAAAGAGTTCATATAGAGTCTTAATTTTGAGAGAGTTTTTTTAGTTGACAAAATTAATTCAGATCTTTGGTTTTAAGTTGTATTATAGAGGTCACTCAATACTACGGTCTAGTGATGTTCATCTTCACTTGTAAGTGAGCGGTCTTATGTTCGAATTTCGTGGATGGTGAATTCGATACCAAATTAAGTTGCGTATTGTGTTGCTTAGCCGAATTTCCCCCCCTTAGTGTAAAATATATCGTTGTACAAAAAAAAAAAAATTAAGAAGTTATATTATATAGAAAGAAATGTGTAGTTGATGAACTGTGTGATTTATATTGACGATGTTATAAGATAATATATCGACATTATATCAATAGCGTATCAATTGTGAGTAAGTAATAGAAACAATGCGTCTCATCCCAACTACAGCACAGCAACATCCCCTTATTAAGGGTCGTGTTACATTATATATAACAACTTTATACGAGAACTCTGAACCTATTAAGTACAATTGTTTAAAATGAAGAGACATATATTTTAACGTGTAATTTCAGTTAAAAGGATGAGAAAATAAAGTTACGCATGAAACCTAAGCCGTTAGGTATATAAAACAAAGCCAATGAAAAGCCATGGAAATGATGATCCGATTCGGATGGCATATATGGGTGCTTCCTTGCAGAGTGACCCAACCCATTGAGAGATTTTTTAATGTGTCTGAAATATAGAGTGGTACTACACATGTCATTGTACAATTAGAAAGATATTTGAAAAAAAAAAAGAAAAAAAAAACTTTTCTCCAATTATACCTTGCACCGTGTTTTCAAACACACTGAAAAATTTCTTCATCCTATCAATATATTTGACCCCACATAACCGAAAACACACTAAAAAATTTCTCCATTCTATCAATATATTTGACCCCACATAACCTATGATCTAGATATTGACCATACAATAGGTGCACTCCCCGTGGATCAATCATAAGTATCATGAAGTTTACCAAAAAAAAAAAAAAAAAAAAAATCATAAGTATCATGAAAATATAGTCAGTGCTATTAGGATTTAATTATTATTTACCTTTTCATGAGAGTACAGTTAATTTCTTTTAATCTACTAAAACATTTTCCTTTTTATCTCTAATTGGTGTTACTTTAAGAGTTTGGCACTGGTCGCCGGCTGACTAAGGTCTGGTTTGGTACTGAGGTGATTTTGAAAAAAGCTGGTATCAAAAAAAGCTGGGAGCTGTTTTTGTGTTTGGTAAACACTCAGTTTCAGCTTTTTTTCACAGTTTTGGGTGAAAAAAAAGCCAAAAACAAGAAGCTGCAAAACCCAGCTTTGAAAAACCGGCTTTTTTTTACATTTGTTTTACATAAAAGTTTACCAAACATTATAATACTACTTTTATTTTTTTCAAAAGCACTTTTACAAAAAAATTTACCAAACACTTTGCTGCTTTATTTCACAGCTGCTTATTCTCACAACACAGCAGAAGCAGCTTTTTTTCAAAGCACAACAATACCAAACCAGCCATAAGATAGGACTAATTGCGATACTTTAGTCGGTGTATTGGTAGGTTTTTGTTCGGAGAAATTTTGCGAGTATACATAACATGTCCATTCCATTTCAGTTCATCATGTAGTCACCACTATTGATATGTTAGACGTTTTTTAAAACTTTAGATATGTTACACGATTCAGATTAGAACACTTAATTATATCCTTGTATTTTAGTTTACCCTCTACTCACCATTCTTGGCACATTAGTTAGGGTATTTTTGACCATTGCCCAAAAAGGCAATATCTTTAGAGGATCCGTGTCCGAATGTTTGCACAAGGTTGAGCTCTCAAATCCATGTCATAGATAAGAATATGCTTCTCATATTCCAGAATAAGATGCCATTCTTCAATTATACAAATCCTTTAGACGTACAATTTGTCCTAATTATAAACATGCATGTAATAATAAAAATTCAAGTAAAGAAAAAAAAAAAAAAAAAAAACTGAGCAAGATGATTATTCTCCAAGGCGCATACGATTCTTGGCTATGGTTCTGAAAAAAAGACTTGAAAATTAATCATGTTAAATAATAATATCCCCAATGATTTAGTAAAACAATAATTCCCTCAGCGAGCCATCCCATCCCTTCATTATCTCTTCAAACAGCACAGTTTTTTTTTTTTTTTATTCAGTGAGAGCATATTTTTCAATGAGTACTAATAATAACATTGATTCTATACTTTGGCTTTGAGGAGAGAATTTTCAGTGTATCGGGAACATGATTTGGTATACTTGATGTAGTAATATAATTGGTTGAAAAATTTTTGTTTCAAGTTTCCAACCAATTGCATTATTACACTCAGTATACCGGATCGTGTTCTCGACACATTGATAAATTTATCGGCTTTGAAGGGGGTATGATTGTACAACAGTAAACCATATCCACCATGGATTTTTTGCTAATTTTTTAATTTAAATAATGGATTGTTATTTTTGTTGTTGCTAGTGTATGCTCTACTTTGAACCCTACATATGCATTACTTTGCATCTTACATATGCATTGTCATCCCTTAGCTTTGAAATGAGAGGTAGCAGATTTTGATTCTCTTAAACGTGCTAAGTGATAAACCAACCATTTAAATTCTCCCTAGTTTTTCTAGGTATAAGGAAACGTTTGAAAATTTTGAAATAGATGTATGTGAAATGTAACTGAACAAGTGACGTCTGCCGGTACCATATGTCGGGTTTTTAACGCAATTAATCCAGCATATTAAGGATCAAATCCAATGTTAAGTACAGCTACAGGCCTAGTTAATTAATTAATTAAGCTTAATAGTTTATGATTGCTTAGAGACTGACTTGATTACTCAGGATCATTATCTTCAAGAGTGTTGGAAAGGAAGGTGTAATACAATAATGGAAATGGTCAACCCGATTCTTTCACTATACGTTAAGACTATTTACCTCCGCATCCGATGAATTAGTATTATATGTTGCCCAAGTTTAATCGGAAGTGCTACAGATCATATTGTACAGCTCAAATTGTTAAGACTATTTACCTCCGCATCCGAGACCATGTTTTAGAATCTCCCTTCTCGGCTTATATAGTAAAAAGAATAGGCTTATATGGTAATATAAAGATTGAAGTGACTGAATTTTTAATTGCTTTAAGTATCATTAATTTTAAGACAGATATATTGGGAAGCAGCTGGTTTTAATTCCTTCTATTTTTGCTTCATCCTGCAGAATCGCGTATCTTCGAATTCGCGGCCGGTATGTGTCTTGTCAACAAAAATTTCAAATGTAAAATATGAAGAGAATCGGGAGACAGAAAAAGAAAATAACAATAATCAGTACATGTACTAAAGATTTACAACAATATGGTTCTGAGAATCAGAATCACTTTCTCAGATTTTCATGAAGATTTAAGATTTTTACTTTGGCCTGAAAGCATAATATATGAAGATTAACATTGTTGCTTTACCATCATTTTTTTAAGAAAACTTCGACAGTATATAAGAGATTTTTTTTTTTTTAATAATGAAAAATAAGTTACACCTAAGCAGGGCTATAAATTTAACTCCTCATATTACAAGGAAAACAAATAAAAAATACATGAAAAAGAAAGGGAGACATAAACCTTATCCCTCTAAAAACGAAAACAATAAAGATACAAGGAAAGAGGGAGGGGGGAGGGACATGAAACCTAATCCATCTAAAGTCGAACCTAAAGGTCTAAACCTGCAAAACAAATTGAGCAAGATCACAAAATTAGAAGAAAAAAAAAGAAGAGAAAATGAGACAAATTTAACAGGGCAGATAAATGGTAAAAACTAGAAATTCCACATGAATTATGTTTCCATGTACAGTTTCATGAATATTATTTCAAATATGCTATACTACGTATGTCAATTCCTTCCAGCCATCATAATAATATTCTGAAAGCAGGAAATTAATGGTGCATTATATTTAATTTCGACCCCATGAGCAGTTTATACCTTTTATACCTAGTATAATTCGTCGACATGGATATTATGAGTGGCTGCATAGATCGAGTACCGGATAAGAGACGGCTTCTTCATTAAGGGAGTATATATGACTAATGCTTCTTTTTCAAGAAAATGCATATGTGATATGTATGACTATTAAATATATATGGTCCCTTATTCTGAAGTAAAGCTCTCCCTAAGAGAATTAAATATCAAATAATTAGGAATTAGAAGCTTCCGGCTACTTGGGTTGAGATGAACAAAGCTATCTGGTACGAAAGGTTATGGGATTAATTAGGGTTATATATATGTCACGCAAAGCTCATTGTATTCTCTTCCATTCAATCCAATAGTATATCAATTTTCATTTTATTAGCTTGTTTGGTGGATGTACATTAATATTGGAGTTCCTAAGGGTTTTTTTTTCTTCTGTAAATCAATTTTGTATGATTGGGTTCTTTTCTTTTGGACATCTAACTCATAATCAATGGCAAAGCCAGAATTTTATAACAATGAGATTATAATTTCGGCCAAACAAAAATTGCATTGGATCATTTTGTCGAGCTTTTTGTGGGTACCTGGCGAGTTATGCCACGTTATGTCAATTTTTGCCAAGGCCTGTCGAGTGAAGCATTTTATCTAACAGTTGTGGCAGATCATAGGGTTGCACACAAGAAATAGTAGAAGAAAGACAAAAGAAAGAAAGAAGAAAAGCTACAAATAACTATGCATAAATTGCACAAAAGAAGTTGCAGGTTGTAATTTATTGTTTTTGACTTTTTTTTTTCTTTCAATTTATCACAGTTTTGTATATGAATCGTAAAAAAATATTATATTAAATATGTTAAGGTTATAAAAGTATTGGGATCATGAACAACCAATAATTCTATGTTGGCTCCACCACTGCTCATAATATATATTTAAGTACATATATTAGTTTGGTCAATTTCCATCTATTAGTGCTGCCACCACTGGAATTTGGATAAGCGCCCGTATTATAATTTCGTTTTCTTACGGATATTTGCATGCGCATGCACCTTTTAATGTTTTCTACGTGCACGGTTCATCAGACAAATGGATCTGCACAATCGAAACATTAACTTGTAGACTTGTAGTACTGCCACATTTTGCATTTTAATTAGCAGTTGCAGTTTGGTATATGGTTCAGCTTAATTAATCATGATCTGATCAACTAAAGTCTAATCTCTTTGGCCCTTCATGTCTCAATACTAACTTAGTATTTTGAGAGATAATATAATTAACGTTTATGTCCACGTGCAATTAATAGATATACTTATATGTGATGGGAAAATCCCCACTTACATGAGAAATAATTTTGGGTAAAGTACAAAAAATTACATCAACTATGGGTCAAATGACACTTTCATACCTCATCTTTTAAAATTGACAATGTCATACCTCATCTTACGAATTTGTGTCAATGTTATACCCTCTGTTAGCTTGGCCGTTTATTTCTCAGTTAAATGCTGACGTGGCTTGATCCGGGACCCATTTTTATTAAAAAATTATTAAAAACAAAAAAAATCATTTAATATTATTTAAATATTAAAATAATAAAAAAAAAAGTACATAAAAAAATAAAAAACAAACCTCTCCTTTCGTGCATCTCCCCTCTCTCTCTTCCCCATCATCTTCCTGCAACCCAGAAAAGAAGAAGGAGAAAGAAGAAGAAGAAGAAGAAGAGAAAAAAAAAAAACCCAAACCAAACCAAACCCAGTTCATCCCCCCTCCCCCACCACAAACCCAACCCCCTGCAACCTAGAAAGGAGGAGGAAGAAGAAGGAAAAAAAAAAAACAACAACAATGGGAAACCCAGTTTGTCCCCCTGCAGAAGAAGAAGAAGAAGAAGAAGAGGGAAGCAGAAGAAGAGAGAAGGAAAAACACCCCCCCCACCCAACCCGTAGAAGAAGAAGAAGAAGAAGAAGAAGAAGAGGGAAGCAGAAGAAGAGAGAAGGGAAAAAAAAACAACGGCAAACCTGTCCCCTCCAACCACCCAACCTGCAGAAGAAGAAGAAGAGAGAAGAAAAAAAAAAATACCCAGTTCGTCCGCCCCCCCTCGCACCCACCCTCTCCCCTCCACACCCATTCCCACCCCCCCCCCCGGCACCCGCCGCCCATTTTCTCCTCGCCCAGGAGAATGGGTTTTTTTCTGGGGTTTTTTTTTTTTTTGGGGTTGTAGGTAGTGGGTGCGAGGTTGGGTGCAGAGGGTGGGGAGCGAAGGTGGGGAGGTTGGGTGCGTGGGTGTGGGGAGAAGAGGGGGTGAGGAGCAAGGAAAACAAATTGGTTTTTTTTTTTTTTTTTTCTCTTCTGTTTTTCTGGGTTGCAGTTGCAGAAAAGGGAAGAAGATGAAGATGGGGAGAAGGGAGAGAGGGGGGAAAGGGACGAATTGATGTTGGTTTTTTTTTTTAAATAACTTTTCTTTATTATTTTATTATTTTAATATTTAAATAATATTAAATGATTTTTTTTGTTTTTAATAATTTTTTAATAAAAATGGGTCCCGGATCAAGCCACGTCAGCATTTAACTGAGAAATAAACGGCCAAGCTAACGGAAGGTATAACATTGACACAAATTCGTAAGATGAGGTATGACATTGTCAATTTTAAAAGATGAGGTATGAAAGTGTCATTTGACCCATAGTTGAGGTAGTTTTTTGTATTTTACCCAATAATTTTTTATAGGAAAGGGAAATACAGGTCGTGTGATGTAACATTCAACATGTTATAATAAGGATGGATAACATGCTTCTTTTTTATTCAAAAAAGGGGATCAGCTGGTAGCTTCACAATGGCAGTCCATGTTCATACTTTTCGGGGCCGGAATGACTCACAGAATCATTTTCAACCTCCCACTTACCACCATCCTGTAATTCCCCAACTTCCACTTCTAAGATATATTAACAAAAAAAAAACCCACAAGTTCTAATTTGAGTAAAATATTAATTTCACGTGGCCATATTTAGAGTACACTGCGAAAATGGTGATGACATGAGCCCATGAGCAATGGCTTAATTTCTGTGATCAATTACGTGGCTAATCAAATTCGACTTGCCCATTATCGAAAGGGCACAGCATCAAGATTAATTAGTTAGGATGCATGAACCTCCATGCGGCTAACAAGAAAGAACCAGAACATATACGCACCAATAAAATCCAAATTTAATCAACATAATTAGTGGTATACAGACTAAGCATCCATTGGACTAATTAAATATCGATTAGAAAATCCAAATTTGATCGGTTGATGACTTAGCGCCTAGGCACCTACGAGGGGGTTTAGGCCTTCTTTATTTTTTATTTTTTTCCCAAATTTTAATTTTGAATTTGAACACTGTTTGAGGTTAGTTGGAGTCAAATTAAAATATTTAAAGGTATGAAAACGAAAGGTAAAAGGTGAAAACACAACATCTAGTTTGCTTGCACTCAAGCTCAAGGGCCTCAAAAGGCCAACAATTTCCATGCAAGACAAGGTTGATATATTTGGCAACCAAACGCTTCACTAATCTATTTTTACCGAGTCCACGACAATCCACTCATGTGTGTGCAATAATATGATATGCTATTTGGCTGGTTAGCATCTGAGACTCCTCTTTTAGCTTTCTACATTTCCTGTAACACTTCTTCTGTGATTTTGGAGTAAATTTACTTAGATATTCAATGACGAATGTTAATTAATGGGTAAAAGGGGCGTGCCAACATCGCTGCGGCACGATGAGAAAATATGATAAATGAATCAAGATTTGTTAATTCCTACTGTTGTTATGTTCTGCTCGTGTGCTTTGCTTTCATGAGTCAAAAACGCTTCAACTCATTCAGGTCCACAAACAAACATCCGATCTGCAATTCCAGACCCATCAACCTTCACAAGATATATTGGAGACAATGAAGACAAAGCCCATCATTTAGACCAGCCCAATTAAACAGGGTAATTATCCAATTGAAAGTGGGAAGCCAATGAATGACTAAATAAATATATTTATGGAAACGATAGCATTAGAGAATTAAATTATTGATTTTTTAGAAAGGAGGATCAGTGAAAATCGAATTCGCATTAGAATGTATAAGTATGATTTTCTGCCATTACAACAAAATGTCATTTGCAACCCAATTAGTAAATATCATTCTAGTTGTTATTTGGAAAAAAAAAAATTCCCAAAGGATTTGATCCCTAGACCTCGGCAGCATAAATCCGGAAAATATCTCATTTCTTAGTTGCTATTCAGAGTATAACAGCAACCCACGTGGCAACACACAACTGGCCTGCACGACCCCAACTTCCTCCCTCTATCTCCCCTGGTTTGCTTCTGCATACCAAACGACTGAAGACTCTGCAAATTTTAACAGTCCTCTCCCATTTCCTCTTGGATCTCCATATCTGACAATTCCCCAGATTTCCACACTTCCCTATTAAAACCCAGAAAAGCAAACAGTCAGTTTTTACAGTTATTCACGTAGCTCATCAATATTTACTGCCAAATATTCTCTCTCTAGAAACACTTTCTCTCTCTAGAAAATGCCATCCCAACAGATTCTGCCCATAACATATCACCCTCCTCCACAGAAATCGCTACTCAAAGAAGCACAGGACGACCCGACAACCCGGCTTCTGTTGTGCTCGAATTTCGAGGATGAAGAAAGTAACACACCTGTGTACCCCCCCCTCCCCACCACTTCCGCTGCCGCTCCACCACCACTTCTATCCAGCTACACCACCACTTCCGCTGCCGCTCCCAGCAATCACCAGCAGCGGCGGCGCCGGACCGCCAGCGACAGCTCCCTTTCTTCCCACTCCGATGAGGGCAGCCGCCACACCTTGGCCGTCGATGTGGAGCACGCTGCTGTCGATGTGGAGCACGCTGCTGCCGAGACGTTCTTGGTCACCCGGTTGAGTTTGAAGCTGTTAAAATATCTTGGGTATTCAAAATTTCTCTGCTTTATTGTGTTTGGATTTGATGATTTAACTGTTTTTGGATGTTTTTGAGTACCCATATTGTCATTTGGATTGGAATTCAAGGGACTTAAAATTTTAGTCCCAACTGAGTTAGAGCTGTAAAAATGGTGTCTTTTGAAGTGACCTGGTAAACTAAGAGTAAAAATATACTATTGTAGCTGGATCTCCCATGAAATTGGATTTAAGGTGTTGGGTTGAGATGAAAATCTTCAGAAGATAAAATTTTAATTAAGGAATTATATTTTGGGGGAAATTTAGATGAAAAACTAATACTGGAATTATTGATTGGAAAATTGGGACATCAGATAGAGTCATTTTACATTCATGTAACCAGGGAAACTCGACCGTCACGCGATTACGCTCACATAAGAACAACATTAATGAGTGTTGGAAGAACATTGATAAGGTTGTAACAAAGAGACAACCTAAATCGTGCAAAATGGAAAGAGTGTAAACTGGTTGGAAACTTGGAAATACTTAAATGGGACAACCTATAAAAATCATCGTCCTAAACATTTCACATTAGAAAGAGAGAAGATTTGGTTTCAGAAGTCACTTCTGTTTTGTATTTTGTAGAACGAAAGACGATTTGTTGTGTTACATGGTATTTGGAATTTCAACTATATATATATTGTACTGTTTCTTCGAGATTCTTTATAAAACTTATCCGTGTGGTTAGATGCTTCCTGATCGTATATTTTTATTCAGGGTAGGCTACAGATGGATTAAAAGATTTCTTGCCCTTGGTTGCTATTCATTTTTACTTATGCCAGGTTTTATTCAAGGTTTGTTACTTTCGTACATATATGCTTGACCTCTTGCATACCTTTTAGACATTATACATGTTTTTTAGGGTCCGTTTCATACATTAAATTTGTAGGCATTATCATGACCGTGACATAGAGGACTCAGGGAAGCATGACTAACCCACCTTTCTTTTTGAAGTTGGCTATTATTATTTCTTCTCCCGTCAGGTTCGCAGAGGTATAGTTTATGGTGATCAACCAAGAAATAGGTAGGATACGAATATCATAATGTTTTTGTATGTATTTGGGACAATATTCATTTGTGTTTCAGCATTAATGCCTGAATTTTTGTTCTGCAGGCTAGATCTATATCTACCCAAAAATAGTGATGGGCCGAAGCCAGTCATTGCATTTGTAACTGGTGGAGCCTGGATTATTGGGTGAGTGATGTTGCTCCTTGGCAGTTTATTTTTGAATAATTCCATGAAATGTCTAAGCTAGCAGTAGCTTACACTTCTGTTGGTTTTCGGAATGTCAATCTGAAGCAGTGGAGCTGAGAGGTTTCTTTTCTGAGTTCTGTTGTTCCTTATGCCTGAATTGTAGATTCAATGTCATATTTTTTGTTTGTTTGTTCAAATATGGTCTTAGTTGCCTTCTTTTCACAACAGATTACTGCTTATCTATTCTTAACACATTTTTGCTAATGCAGTTACAAAGCATGGGGTTCTCTTTTGGGACAACAGTTATCAGAAAGAGACATCATAGTGGCGTGTATAGATTATAGGTGAATATAAACTTCAACCAAGCGCACATACTACAAATAACTGATATCGGGTGTCTAAATGAAACTCTGTTCTGCTGAAGTTCCTTACTAAATATACGGAGATTTGAGCCTCTCTGAAAAAAACTAGTTGACATGACATCTTCATGCAGAAATTTCCCTCAGGGTACTATCAGTGACATGGTAAAGGATGCTTCTCAAGGCATCTCATTTGTGTGCAATCATATTGCTGATTATGGAGGCGACCCGAATAGGTAATAAAATATGTTCTTATTTTTGTATCATTTTTTCTGTCGTGGAGGCAATTCTAGTAGCTAATGCTATGTTTGTGCAGGGTTTATCTGATGGGACAATCTGCTGGTGCACATATTGGTGCCTGCACCCTCATTGACCAGGCAATTAAGGAGGCAGGCGAAGGAGAGAGCTCTTCTTGGAGTGTCTCCCAGATAAAGGCTTACTTTGGTCTGTCTGGAGGGTAATGACAGTCTAAGATGAATATAGTTATTAAAGTTATAGGTGACAAATGTTTTGATTAAAATGAATAATCATTGATTTTAAGTTATCAATATGAGAGGCATTATCCACAATCCGATCTTGCTCAATTCACCTGCTGTTCTCTTTCATGTATTTTTTTTGGTTGTGATGTTTCTGTGTTCACTTAGTCTTCTCATTCTGACGTGCTCAAACAGATACAATTTGCTTAACTTAGTGGATCACTTCCACCACAGAGGTCTATACCGTTCAATCTTTTTAGGGTAAGGACCTTCTTGCTCTCCGAGAAAGTTGATCATACATATATACTCTTGTAGTTTCATATTTTTATCCCGAATTGCATTAAATTTTTATGACTCCAAAACCTCTGACAGCATAATGGAAGGAGAACAATCATTGCAACGTTTCTCTCCAGAACTCATGATTCAGGACCCAAACGTTAGAAATGCTGCTTCTCTCCTACCTCCTATTATTTTATTTCATGGTACTGCAGATTACTCAATACCATCAGATGCCAGGTATGCATTTCCCCTGAAATGAATTATTTGATTCCAATGGAAATAGTGCGAATCTGTATAGCTGGCTCTTCAGAATTAAATTCTTATAGTTCAGTATTTAAGTTTAGTTTCGCTTAATAGTATATTAGAATGGAAAACATACTATTCAGAGTATGGTTCCTATGCTCACAGGCTTTGACAACCATGTTCTCTGTGCAGCAATAATTTTGCAGAAACTCTTCAGAGACTTGGAGTGACAGCTAGATTGATTCTTTATGAAGGGAAGACTCACACGGATTTGTTTCTTCAGGTAAGGGAGCATTAAAGACACTTCTTTTCTGATTTGCCTGTTCCGTAATACCCTCTCCCCAAGAAGGAAAAAACACACTAAAAAAAAAAAGAAAAGTCTCGTATATTAAATATATTCGGTGGATGTGTTTATCCAGGATCCAATGCGTGGTGGTAGAGACAATATGTTCGAAGATTTAGTAGCTATCATTCATGAAGGTGATTCAGAGGCTCTTGCCAAAGATGCAGTGGCTCCGCCAAGAAGGCGCCTTGTACCTGAGTGCATGTTGAAGTTGGCTCACCGTGTCAGCCCATTCTAGCCAATTTGTCTCATTTATCAACCCTCCCTTGAGTTTCTTTGTGATTGATTATCCATTTTGTACATATCATTAATGACAGGTGAAGTTTTTACCCCTTATTTTTTGTGCAACCTTCAAATTTACCCTATTCTCATGTCTCATATCAAAGATTTTCGTACCCTTGTTATTGTTCATACCAAAGTATTAATTAGCAAATCATATTTTGTGATTTGAAGTGAAATAGCTTTTGATCTGCGGGTAATTAGCTCATTTACTCAAACATGTTATCTTATATTCTCAAATCCGAAAACATGCATTTGCGCCTTTGCGCGCTGTATTTGAGTTTGATTATAGACAAGACCAGTAGTCTATAGCTAAACGTGAGTTTTTATTTCATTGGGATGGCTTTACATGGATTAGATCAAAGTTACCATGAGAAAACGAAATGAAATCGTTCTCTTTTTCTGTATGCTTTGGTCACTTCTTTGCTGCAGCTTTGCCGTCTTTACCCTGTCAGTTATCATCAGTTTGTTAGTGAAACCAAATTAACGAGGCAAGAAGGTGGCTGAAATGCGAGAATATGAAGCCACGGTGTTTGTGAAAATAACTGATAACTTTGTGCAGATACCTTCTTGGGTGCGGGAGCCTTTGGTGCGGCTGCAGCTTTCTTTGGGGCGGCCTTAGATGCCGGGGCCTTGGCTCCGCCATCACCAGCCTTGGCAACGGCAGGTTCTTTCTTGCCCTGTCCAAACAGTTGGCTGCCGAGTTGCACTTTAGCCTTCATGGATGCCATACTCTAAATTCTGGTTTCTCAAAGATACGAAAAATTTATCGCGTGATTATGACTATAGGCTGCTTCTGAACCTCCCCTTTTTATAACTGCGGTTCACCACCGTAAAAAAGGAATTAGAATAACAAGTTATGATACAAGGTGGCAAAGGGATAGTGGTGTTTTTAAAAGAATGGAATAACTGGTACTGGAAAAAATGGCAGAGAGCTGGCACTTGAAGGCTGCGTTGGCATCAGATGCTTTTGCTTACTTATTGCTTGATTATATATACTGAAATTATGAGAGAAATCAAATTTCGCCAAATGGGTGAATGGCGTTTTAAACGAATAACATGCGATCACGAACATAATTATACGCTTCTTTTCGGAAATAAGTTTGTGATTCTTAGACTTTTGGGGTCTTCTGGAATTTCATTATACAATGGAAGTGGATTTGGGAGTGAAAAATACACTAGAAAATCACGAAAAACTACCGCGATCCATTGCTCCTAGTGCGATCCATGAGACTATGAAATTATGTGCACTTAAATGTCCGAACTTTCAGATAACCAAATGTTGGAAGACCAGTCTTCGGGGCTCAAAAATCACATCCACTGGCAAAATAGAAAAACTGATGTGGGTTTTGCTCTGTGCTGCTGTGCATGTCTCTGAATGTGACATTATACGTACGTCCATGTCGAAAGAGTAATATACATTATCGGGCAATATTTTAATCTAATCTGAAGGATGAGGAAGGGAATTTGAATTGTGAGTGCAAATGGGGCACACTGTCCTAGCCAACTTGGCTACACCTAAATTTTAAATTGTAAATGTGGGCGATGGTGACAGTATTATCCGATATTCTGTAAGGGCCGAGCTGAGATACATGCTTATTTTAAAACTGTCTTAAGTTCATTTTTCATGAGAAAAGATCATTTTGTATGAGTTGTAGAAATGGAGTTAGTTATGTCTTTCTTCTGAAATGGTGTTAATTATGTCTTTCTTCTTTGACTCTTAACTGGCTATGAATGAAGAAGGTCCTTGTTATTCTTCTTTCCTGTTTTGTTTTTAGCATTGATCTTGTAACTTATGGGGTTGCATATATGTATTTGATTTTATCAGACAACAGGCCGGCATGTGCGCAGATGATCTTTAGCCAACTAGAAACGGAACAATCCAGCTTGGTTGCATGTTTGCAGTACAACTTATACAGCATTGCAGTTTGCAGTCTCTCGTATTGTCTGATCATCTGATGCATCAAGTTCGCAAATTTAACGCCCCGTAATCTTACAAGTCTTCTATCTATTTCACTTTTATCAGATTCTCTCTTTAGCATTATTTCTTTTTTGGGTTCAGGTTTAGCATTATTTCATGATAGATCAAAGTTTAATGTTTTGCTTTCAACATGAGCATTTTTCTTATGAATTATCATTTTTTTTTTATAACATTATCAAACCTTATTTGCCAAGAAACTTGAGTTCTTGATATGTTTTCCTTTCCTCCTTTTTGTGGTCAAAGTTGTTTAAATTCACTTAAAACACTGTGTAATAGTAGAAAGGAAACGACAGATTCTCTATGGAGGTTCCGGATGGTGAAAACACGCACATACACAAGACCTATCGATTATTTTTCATGATTAAACACTTGAACTTTCTCAAAATCTTCATATTCTTGCACTCTTGTTGTGTAATCCATGATTCAGATTTACGAACGCCTTTCTAAAGGTCTTATGTGTTTACAAATTAATATTTCTTGTAGTTTAAACAAATACCAAGCAAAGGTTCCTCTAAAATAACGGTATATTTTATTTATTAGGCCAAGCCTAAAAGGAGATACATAGTATTATCAGAATATATGAACTATGGAAGACCACAGTGATTTGGAATCTTCATGCACTCCTCGCCTAACGCCGTTGCTTTAGTCTAATTCTTGGCTGTAGGCTTGCTTCCTGTTGTCTGATAAATCCGTCACAAAAATAAAAAAAATTAAGATTTTAATAAGCACATATTTTACTGCCGCATAAGTATGAAATTATATGGATGTATTTAGTCATGCTTACCTTCTTCCTAGGTTCCCTAGGCTTTGTCTCAGCCTTCTTAGGGGCGGGTTTGGAGGCCGGAGCTTTGGGCGTGGTACCACTAGCTTTCGGTGCAGGCTCTTTCTTGGCCTGCCCGGCAGAGGGTTGAGTGCCAACAGGTTTCTCGGCCTTGAGTGATGCCATTTCGATTTTGTTAATCTTATACACTAAAGTATTTGCTTCCCGTCTGGACTCAAGTGTTAGCTCTACTACGATTCAACCAATTTATAGTCGAAGTTCGTAATTGTAACACGGAATTAGAATCCTAAGCAGATGTAAGGTGAACAGAGATGTGATTGCACATGAGCAAAGGGAATAAAAATGGACTGGTGGCCTGTTGGGAGATGGTGCTGAATCGGATGCTTAATCGAGACATATCTAAAATGACATCATTGGATACGTATTCGAGTGCGCGCATTGGTGGCTAGTTGATTTCGGTTTGCTTAAACCTACTGAGAAGTACATCCACTTTCTGTAAAGAAATCATGTAGGCATCAATCCATGCGTGTGGCCTAACAGATTTTCTTATTATTCCAAATGCTGCACTAAATTTCCCCCTAAAACATCCGATTATAGCGTTTTAATACCCTGTGCATGGTTGCGTCTCATTTGAAATTTTGATATAAATTGCAATCCAATAATTGTGTGTTGGAAAATATTATATAGTATTTAGGTTTATTTTAATGTTTGGTTTTTTGGGTTAGTATAAGGGTTTCGCTTCCTTGCTTATTAGGGTTAGGTTAATTTTCCATATATACTTTGTAACTCTATGGAAACAACTCAGTCAAGATGTAGCCTTTTTAGCTCATGTAGCTTTCTTGGCAATTCCGTATTTCTTGTTTAATAGATTTAGTTAGTTCGTTGCGTACTTTGATATTCAACTTACAATTTCAATTTTTCAGCATTGAAGAAAATATGGCAGAACTTTTTACTGTATTAAAGCAAGTAAAAGCCAGCCAGCTCAGGAAATGCTACGTTTTACCAGAACACCATTTGCAGCACTGCAGAACTGTCTGTTGCATTTAGGTAACTGCTTCTGAAATTTGATCGGTTGCTAAAAAATGATTTGCTTGGTTACTTCACCAAAACAAGTCCAAGCCGGTTCAAGTAAACCCATGTTGCAGCCCACAGAAAAACTGGTATACAGCCTGCAAGTTTTAGTAACTGAGCTCCGGATAATGAAGACGTATATTTGTGGGGTTGAGAAAGTTTTGATTCGGACCCTTTCATACCATTGTTTTTTTTATCTCACCAGCTTCATTTGATGGATCTTTACTAGTAAATCGTCTAATTTATTCACATTTTCAAATTTTCACCCTTTGCTATTTTTGAGGATGGATTAGCTAGGATCATAAGTTAGAACTTTGGCAATAACATTGAGGGCAAGGGCATGGGAGTTAGGAAATTAAGAAGAGACGGATAGTTTTGACTGAAAAATTTACAAAGACATGTCACATACTGAAATTCTCTCTAGTTATTTAACAGTTGTGTTGTTTCACATTCTAATGGAATGAGGCATGTTATCAGCAAATTTAATTTCAATTAAAAAAAAAAAAAAAAAAAAACTGACAATTAATAACATTAACATCATATCAATTTCCCTGTGAAGGAATACAATTAATTACGATTTCTCCATCCAGCATGCATGAAGTCTTGGTTCACAATATCAATTCAAAACCTTCAATTATTCGATTGAATTGGAAATCCGAACGTACGTCATCAAATTCTTTAGCTGCAACGCTGCATGTCAGTTTCTGATCTATCATCGTCAAGATTCAAGGAAGTCAGTGAGGTTGCCCCATCCTCAATGCCATATAAGCCAAAAACCTATATCCCACCAGCATCACAGCCAATGCAGCCACATCTATCCACATATTATCAAGACCTACACACTTAATACCAGGAAAGTCAATCACCCTACAATGCATCCCCATCTCACACTCATAAACCTCATGTGCCGAGTACTGCACTCCCACGAGAAGCTTGTAGCAGTAGTGGCTGAAGGAAACGTACTTCAACCAAGCTATGAAAGGCGGAATGTGCTGAATGTAATATCCACCGACAAGTAAAAACACCAGCATTGTCACAGAAGCCAGAGTTGTGCCTTGCTTCACATTCATTAGAATGGCTCCTAGTGCTAGGCCTAGGCCTTGAGAGACTAGCACATTGTAAAGAACAATGAAGAGGGTTAGTGCAAATGTGACCAGTGAAGGCTTGAGACCCCCCATCCAATAGCTTATCGTTATAAAGACTGTTGGGAGCACAAGCTCCATTGGCAAATCACCGACAGTTCGCGCAAAATAATAGGATGAGAGACGGTACATGCCCGAGGAACGTTCTTTTATCAGCATTGGTCTTTCCATGGGGAATGAAAATATGGCGTTGGATAGAGGGAAGAAACCCCAAAATATGGAGAAGAAGAAAAGAAGTCCCACCTGTTCAAGCTACTTGATTAGTATTGCTTTTTATTATAAGTCCAAAACTAGCCTGGTTTTAAAATCAGATTTCATTTTAAGGGAAATAAAAAATGAAAATGAAAACTAGTTACTGAAAACTGAAAACGAATTTGTTACCAAACGAGCAGAGATGATAGGAAATTAGAGTACCTGATCTTGTACATGTGAAATGTCAGAATGCCACCAGAAAAGACCGGAAAGAATTGAAACTGATATGACTTGGAAAATCTTTAAGCCTGAGAAAGATTCATGCTTCCTCTCTTTTAAACCCCTTTCCAGCAAAACCCTAAATTCCTCCCACCAGCTGGTGGTCCATTGATAATTTCCTCTACCTACATAACATACATAGCAGAAATGAATTTCCAGCTGAAAATCCAGTTAAAAAACAGCTCAAATCAAAGAGTAATTTATCACCTAGCTAGAGAGAGTTACTGATCTATTGAAAGTTACCTCTGGATGATGGTGTTCTTGAAGAAGAAACAACTGTGTCTTTCTGAGTTTGCTGAATCTCTATCTTCAATGCAGGGTATAGATTCATTTTATAGGAAGATATTAAGAACTGCTTGGTTGTGTTTTGTTCTTCTTGGTGGTCTAATCTGCCACTATACTCTACTTGCTCATCTTGTTTAGCATCAGGTGCTATACCTGCTTGTAAAAAAAATATCCAAGAAAATTCTAATTAAAATGGTCAAAATTGTGGTACCTGAAACATAGTACAATTATTAAGGCCAATCATCCTAGAAAAAAGGATTAAATTTCAGACAAAGAAAACGATGTATATCCCACTATGTTTATATTTCTTGATGGTTAGTGGTGATATAAAGTCCATTTTGTGCTTCATTTTATCTCATCAAACTCACATGCAACTTGAACATCAATGTAATTGGTTTGGGATAACACTATATCTTTGAAGTCCAAGTTGCTTGTAAGTTCTCTTCCTCATCCACAACCCAATACCCATGGTAATGACTCCACTGTCCCATCAATTTCAGGTGGTAACTAATTTGTCAGAATTAAATGAAAAGGATGCAAAACAAAAAATTTTCAGATGAGGGTTAAATCAGATTGTATGAGTTTGTTCATGCATAGGATAACAACTTGTATGGTACAGGTTCACTGTAATGGTCGCACTTCTTACTAATAAAACAATGATCACATATTCTTATATTATTGACAAAAGACTTTACACGGCGGGGATATCTTGTCATGCAAGTACTTCTCTATGCCTAAGGGTTGTAGCATTGACTTTGGTGTTTGATGGGATAAAAAAGTATGAAACCTAATTTTGGTCTTAGGCTTTAGGGTTGGCAACCAAGTCCATATGTCCATGTGAGCCCCCTCCTTCTCTGAGAATGAGTGGTGAGTTGAGAGGTTCCTTTCAATTTTTCTCGGCTTTCAAAGTGCGATCGACTAAAAGGGACGTGGTCTGCCTTTGCCTTCTATTCTATTCACGGGGCCGTCAGTGCGATGAAGCCTTTTTCTTTGTGGACCACTCACTCAACGCACTAATATTGTTGTGAAAAAAATGGACTCTTACCCGAACGATTAAGTGCTAAAAGCTCCACAAACTTGCATAATCATGTTTAGTTTGTGACGTGTGGGTGAGTCGTGAGGTTGACATGTACTAAGATTAGTAGTTAATAAATTAGGAACATCTTTAAAGGTGAGTGATGTTTTGGTCTCACCGTCTGGTATGTCGATATATCGATTAAATGTCGTCAATCAAATTTACTATTCATAAAGTAAAATTTTGTTTTGAAAACACGTCAAATTCTCTAATTTTCTTAGATATATTAAAAATGCATGTTTATCAAATGAAATTAAAAATTGCTAGGGAAATAAAATAGTGATATTAGAAACTAAAAACCAAAGCTAATAATGAGAGAATAAATTTCGTACCGTTAGCAAGATCAAGCAAAAAATCAGCCGGGTTGATGAAATTGAACCCGGCCTCGTATCCAATGGACCCAAAATAATCCATGACCCGACCTGCATGTCCGCTATAAATTGGGTACCCGTCCGACAGCACCACCACTTTATCAAACATCCTGTACAGCCTACTTGACGGCTGATGGATGGTGGTGATCACCGTCCGTCCACCACGGGCCAACCGTCGCAACGTGACAATAATACGCTGGGCCGTGGTGGAGTCGAGCCTAGAAGTGGGCTCATCCAAAAGCAAAAGGCTCGGGTTGACAAGCATCTCCTGCCCGATACTGACCCGTTTTCGCTCACCACCTGAAACGCCACGTAGTAAAGGCCCACCAATTATACCATCACGACACCGGTTCAACCCGAGCTCCATTATCACCGTCTCAGCTTGCTCTATTTTCTCTTCCTTTGTGAGCTGCTTGGGCAGCCTTAGCAAGGCAGTGTAGGTTAGGGTCTCAAGAACAGTGAGGTGAGGGTACAAGACGTCATCTTGCGTCACGAAGCCGGTGTTGTGCTTCA
Organism: Pyrus communis; assembly: GCF_963583255.1. Classification (NCBI taxonomy): domain Eukaryota; kingdom Viridiplantae; phylum Streptophyta; class Magnoliopsida; order Rosales; family Rosaceae; genus Pyrus; species Pyrus communis. The sequence continues at coordinate 2,885,508 of NC_084806.1, read as the reverse complement.
TGGAGCTTGAGAAATTTTGGCCATTGTATGTTATCTTGCCGGAGATTTTATTCGGCAAGCGGCCGCCCAGGGCGGTCAAGAGAGTGGTCTTACCGCTGCCGGATGGCCCCAACATTGCGAGTAGCTCACCGGGTCGAACGATTCCGCTCACTCCGTTGAGTACAGTGCGTGTTGGTTTTGGCTCATGTGAAGCAACACAACCTCCCTTTGGTGTTTGCAGCTTAATACTGTATCCGACATCTTCAAACTGTAGCGAAATGTCAAATTACGTAAATATTAACTACTATAATAGTACCACTACTTTTTTTTTCTTCTCAAACATTTTACTTAAATACTTGCATGTTACGTGTAACATAACATGCCAAATTATTTGGTAAAAAATCATTACTCGCAAATTATTGACGGTGCGAATTTGTTATGTTTTCTTTTTGAATTACCTTGAGTGTTACCGGGCGCAATGATTGGTGCAAAATGGAAGCTCTGTGAGAGGTTGGTTGGGGCTGGTCCGTCATGTCATCACCCAAACATGGGCTCACATTAGTCCTTGATGAAGCAGAGGGTTCGGCATGAACCAAACCATTCTGATCGGGGCGATTCAGATTAGAGAGTAGAATGTTGGGTGGAGTGTTTGTCATGCTCGTTTCCTGCCCAAGAGGTATCATAATTTCAGAAAATGTTGCACTATAATGATCGACCCCAGAGAGAGAGAGAGGGAGAGAGAGTTATGGATGCAGGTAAATGGAGAGGACTCAGAGTAGAGAAAATGTTTGGCAGGGAAGAGAGGAATTAATAGGGGAAGGAAGGAGGATCACATGCAAGAGAGCAAGACATGTGACGAGCCTTATAAAGTGATCGAAGGCACGAGAATTAAGCAAGCAGCAGATCACTGCATAAAAATAAAAAAATAAAATAAAAAAACAAGAAAAAACAAAAAGAAATAGTAGTGCTGTTTATTAGTTCGACTTCTACCAGAAAGAGACCCCAACCAACTCAGTTGGATTGAGTAATCTAGGTTTGCAAGGGGTGATGCATCTATTCAATTAACACAGTGTTTTCTTTCCTACTTTGGTTTAGTTGGTGTACGTGTTCGCAAGGCATTTGTTAGGTTCTTGTATTGTGCAATCATCTTATACCATACATATTTATCACTCGTTTAATAATTGTTTGCCACCTGGTGAATTGAGGATAAAAGAATATCATTTAGCTACTGTTTGTTGTTGAATGAACTTTTTTGTTAATGCATATGGATATAAGAATAAAATAAAAATTCAGAGTTTGAAACACTCCTTTAAACTAAAAAATGAATTATATTCGGTTTATTTTTCTCTCTTATTCTTGTATTAAATTCAAATCACAACTTGACAAAGATCTGGCTATCAAATTATGTCGTATATATTACCATTGCTACTGTATTTTAATATTCCTTGAGCTTTGGCAAAGGTAATAATCTAAGGGTATATATATTATAGCAAAAGTATAAATCTATATTTTATTTCAAAAACTTATAAATCTATATTTTATTTCGAAGGGAACCAAAACCAGGTCCTACTTTTAAATTCGCATTCCCATGCATTTTCCATAATCACATGATATGATTTGATGTCAGTGAAAATGTTGCATTTATCGAAGCTTAAAATTTATGTCCAGTTCCTGCATTTGGTTTGGCCATTAGACTACTTTGTTCTTGAGGCGGAGATCATGTTCACTATAGGGAGTGATATATAATTCAAAGTAGTGTCACTCCGATCCCATTTCCAAAATTAGAAGCACCAGACATAGAAAGTATGCATTGGCCTTTCCTTCTTTGCTGCTATCTAGCTTACTCGAAAATTTCGAATACAAAAACTGCTGTGGTCCATAAGCTCCAATTCGTCCTATATTATTAGATTGGTCGAAGATGTTCCCTTGAGGATTCTTTCTTGCTCACGAGATTTTAATTGTTGGCCATGGCCACCCAACGGGTATGCTTAATATCATGTGTCAAAGTAACTACCATCTCAATAAGGGTAAAATAAAACCATTTAAATAATAAATATTTAACTTCATTCGATTTTCGATCTGAAACATGCTTCAACATTATAGGGTCAGAGAGTTGACGTCCCCAAGACTGATAAAATATTCCAATCAATTAATTAAGACTAATGAAGTTGATTATGCATCATCATCATCCACTTCGGCGTTGAATTTAACTTTAAATGCATTGAAATTCAAGTAACCAACCACATACGTTTATTTTTAATTATCTTGGCTTTATTTTCTTTGTAGGGTATCTTCTTTTGTGGTGTGCCTTACGGAAAAAAGAAAGGAAAGGAAATGCTGGGTTCCTCGAGCGCCTTATAGGTGTCAAATGCCTATTCAATGTATTCATTATACGAGCGGCTGAGATTGTGTCGTCTTTCCCTAAAAGGCTTGGTCTCTAGGTGGTGTCACCGTCACTGAAAGGTCGCCATACTTTTCCATATTTAATTTTGGTACGAATTGGAATCACCATGTAGCAGTTTGGTTGGTGGTCGTGATGCGAATTACTATCTCATTAATTTATAACTTGTTTAGATGTACTTTTAAAATGATTAAAATCGTTTTAGATGAAAATATTTTTGAAAATAATCCTTATTAAAAATGTTAGTAAATCTTAGAAAAACACTTAAAGTACTTCCTGAAATAAGTACATAACTAATGTTTCTTGTAGAAAGCACTTTAAGTGCTTTTGAAACCCAAAAATATTATCTCTAAAAACGTTTTCAATCATTTTAAAAATATATCCAAACGAACATTTAATTACGTGTTTTAGGCAGAAAGATGTAGCATCCATATGTGTTGGACCAGCGGAAATAAAGTATATATAGTTTACAGGTGATCGAATTATTCGACCGATAATATAATTTAGATATATATTTGATCAATTAAGCACATGCTCCGTCGGAAAATTGGAATGATGATCTGTGAAGATCTTTGGTTTTTCAAGAGAATATTCGGGTACATAATTGTGTTAAACTTCTATTATATTTGCTTCTAATTAAGTCTTGATATACAGTAAAGCGACAAGAAAAACACCTGCCAGTCCCAAATTAATCCTAATTAAAAAACGTGTACAAGCCTCTCTTCTTGGATTGAAATACATATATTGAAATGCATATATTACACACAAAAAATAAAACTATATTCTGTTGATTTTTATATTTACAGGGATGATTGAACTTTATATATGTAAAACGTAAATGAGTATATAGACGACACAACGTGATACAATAGGTAAAGAAATCGAACAAAGTATCATGCAAAAGGAGTAATACTCAAAGCTTTATTGAATAAACCATCACAGAGTGATCAGTTGTTAGAGATGAATTTCAGGCTCGTATTTCATACTATACGTTATGGATTTGATTTCCGGCACTGATGAATTGCACAATGGTGGCCAGGGAAGCCTAAAATACCTTTATGAGTCTTCTCGATCCTCGAAAGGATAGACCGCCGTAGTTAAGCCATCACCTGATTCCTTATTTTCTTAAAAAAAAAAAGCTTTATTGAATAATATAAAGGTCAACAACCATAAAACTGCAAAAAGGATGCATTTATAGGAAGTAACGTACAAAATATCAAAAATATCTGCAAAACTTAAAATGTCTTTTTAGGCTAATAAATAATGAAATTCGACTGAAAATGGCTATATATCAGATCAAAATATTAAGTCTTGGTCGTAATGATGTTCGCTTTGAACAGAAAGTCATGGCTTAAATCAAATACCGCAGTCCAATTGCACAATAATTGAGCGTTGTTGCCGAATTTACCCTTATCAAATAATTTTCGATCCTTTAGCCATATGTTATACACAAGTATGTTACTGTTTCAACAATTGCGATGCATACCATATTATATTCTTTTGTCACGAGAAAAAGAAAAGGAGAGACTTCTTTTCTATGCTTTTTACCCTTTACTATACTGCACACTACAGTAATTTTGATTCGTATGCGCTTTAGGAGTCGTCTTGGGGAGCTTTGAAGTGCCAGGTGTTGCTCTGCTTTGTTTGGAACTCCTTTTCAAGACGTATTCTTTCCACATTGCCATGAAGGAATGGATGACAATTGCTACAACTTTTACATTAATCCACACATAGCCACGTATAGCATGGCTGTTGTGCCTTTTTCCCTATATTTTTTTCTTCCTTTTTTGCTATTCGATGTGAGTGGCCAATGAACATGAAAAATGATCAGATTATTTACTTTAATCGCGATTATAATAAGATTTTAATTTATCCTTTTTACCATAACCATAAAGAAATGAGATGATATGTTTACAAAATCTAATAATTTGATTGCTCAGCTCAGAAATGATCCTTTAACACAATTTGTTTTATGGATAATTTTTTTTTTTTATCAGTCCCCTTCGTATTGGAGACTCACATGTGGAGATCACTCTTGGGGAGCAAGGAAAGATTTTGTGATAATTAATTCGGGTTTTAGGTCAATAATGATCCATCCCGCGCGAAGTCTAACTTATAAATCTCAAACAGGAAAACGTTTATGCATTTATTTTAATTTTAAAGGATGAAAAAGTTCATTACTTCATGATTTCATCGACAATAATTTTCAGCACTCAAGCTATGGTGACCTTGCAAGTGCACTTTGGAAAATTCATAGCTCTCCTTTAAATCACAATGTGGGGTCTGGAAGTTGATGACTGCGATCTTGTTTCAAACAGCTAAAAGATAAAGGTGATTAACAATTATATACATTAATCAAGACTAATATAAATTAATTAATAACTTGAGGGAATATTTTGCTTGATTGTTTTTTATTATACTAATCATATTTCAATCTGATTCTTTTGATTAGAAGGAAATTAATAATTATTGTCTGTTGTTAGACAAACAAGTGTTTGTATCAGTTACCGTGTAAGACTTCACATGGTTGAAATATGTTTTTTATACATAACTCAATCATATGTTAGTTTGTATCAATTACTGTGTGAGACTTCACATCAATCAATAACGAAGGGTGATTCTCATGAGTAAATGTCGTTAACATGGTTGAGTAGCTTCATCTTTTGAGAATTACTTGTGTACAATGCATGTCTTCCTATCAACACATGTCAACTTCATGAGATATATATAATAAAAGATTACAGGGGAAAACTAACATATGGTCTCAATGAGCCCCTTTTAATGGAAGGAAGAAAAAGTACGCGAAGAAAAATAAGTGATAAGGTTAGTTTAGCATGCATGTTAAGGAAATTAGCGACAAGGGTTAGTCAACTTTTTTTCTAATCAAGTGAAGTTCTTCTCAAGAATTAGATATAATTGCAGGCGTACATGGAATCGTGTTAGGAATCTTACTAGGATCATGCATGAATATCGGTCAGTCCATTTTGGAAAGAGAGAGTGAGGAAAGTGAAGGAGAGTGAGGAATTTCTGATGAATATTTCATGAGAAAACATTTACAAGACTCAAACATATATAGAAGGAAGGAGAGAAAAGAAGAAACATGCTTCAAAATCACTCCTTCAATAACTCCTTAAATCACGCTCAATTTATTTATTTACAATAACAAGAAAGGGAAATGTTATTAGCACTTTAAAAATCTCATTCTACACTCCTCACAAGTGTATTTTTCTTTCTAATTATAGAAAGTTTGGAGTGTGAAATGAAATTTTTTGAGTGCTAATAACAATTCCCAACAAGAAAAACATCTTCATCTTCGAGGTCACCATGTGAGAAGGCATTCTTCACATCTATTTGATATAGAGGCCAACAATGGTTAATGGCAACATATAGCAACATTCTCATTGTGTTCACTTTAGCAACTGGTGCAAAATTTTCTTTTTAATCAACTTCATATGTTTGAGTAAAGTCATGAGCCACCAAACGAGCCTTGTGTCTCTCACAGTCCCATCAGAATTGAACTTGGTCTTATATACCCAACGACTGCCCATTGTCTTCTTTCCTTTGAGAATCTTGACAACACTCCATGTGCCTTGTTCATGGAAAGTTTGAAGTTCTTCTGCCATGGCATTCTTCCATACTTCATGAAGGTTTGCCTCTTGAAAACTTTGGAGTTCATGAGTACTATCTAGATTACTAAGAAACGCAGCATGAGATGGTGAGAATTTTTGTAAGTGATGATATCTCTTAGAGGATACTTGGCAGTGTAAGTGACATAATCAACAAGTATGGATGGAGGGTGACGATCTCTTGCAGGATTTCTTCGAATTGTAACCTTAGTTTTGGGCGGTGACTCATGAGCTTGGGATGAAGACTCATGAGGCTCATGATGTGTGTCTGGATCAACAGTCATCTTTTGGTTGCCTTGGGGTGAGGGAGGACTAGGCATAGAAAACAAATCATGTAAGAACTCCCCTGAATCTCACTATCTATGTTCTTGCGAAATAAGGAGTTGTTTATCAAAGCTCACATCCCTTCATATTATGAGTTTTCTAGTAGCTGGATTGTAACACATATATCCCTTTTAGGTGGATGAATAACCCATAAGCACACACTTAGTAGCCCTAGGTCTAGTTTGTCATAATGAGGAGATTGAATGTTGACAAAACATGTGCAATCAAAGACTTTCCAGTGGGATAAATTGATTTTTCGATCCTTCAACACTTCATAGGGTGATTTAAATCCTAGCACTCTACTAGGCAGCCTATTAATGAAATAGGCTGCGATAAGACTTTCTTGTGACTAAAACTTCTTAATGTACATTGAAAGGTGGTTTCTGTATATAGTTCAATTTTCCTTTCCTATTTTCTCACTTCTTTTTTAAGGAGCTTTAATTAAGCTTTTGGACCAATGATTGTCTTAACTTTAATATTGTATTGCTATAGTTCAATTGGTTGAATATTGTAGATGCTTCTCTAGAATGCTATGATCCCCAAGCACTTCTAATTTTTTCTTGTCAAACACAACCAAAGGGCAACATTTCCAGAAGTAATCTCAAACAGACCCTTCATAATAATTTAGATGTTCAAATAAAAAATAGTGATATATAACTACTGAGAACATATTCAGTGAACAATTAAGATTGTAAATTAAATTTAAGAACTTAAACAAATAAATTAACCACACTATGCTTTCTCTCTGCAACTGAAATTATTATGATTAAAATAATCTACAATAAATCTGGTTGCTCAGTAAAATGAAAAGATTTGGGTCATTGAATTTCCTTTTCAGTTCCTATCCCACGTCTCCATGTTTACATTATCGGTGTGAATTCTTATTTCTATGTTTTTCTATAAATAAAACTTGGAATTTTATAGCAAAGATATGGTAGAGATGTACAAAGTGAGGAATTCATTTTCCTTGTGTTCTCCTCTAGCCGTTAGCAACTTAGCATCCCAAGTGTAAACATGGAGACAACAATTAAGTTGATTCTAAGCTATTGTTGGCCGCTTCGCAACAGAAAGTTGTGGCGAAGGAAGCTTGGTTATTGAGTGTGAAGCTGCTAATAGAGTTAACGGAGAATTAACAAAAAATTGTTTTTTTATTTTTTTTTTGGCTTAAATCCTAATGGATTTCATCACAAGAGTTTAATTCAATTTTTTCTACCATGAGGGTTACCTATTACCACGAGGACTATATATCCAATTAGATCTTAAATTAAATAGGAGGTGTGATTATGGAATCTCTTGGTATGCGCTAATTATGATTACTTTAAATTGGAATCCTTGAAGGCCACCGCATGCAATGATAAGCAATTAATCTCAAGAAAAATTGCATGAATGGCACAAAATTATTATCCTTAAATTCCAAAAAATTAATCTTTAAAAGGCATTAAAGTTACTATATACACACCAACACATGCGTGCCACTTTCCATTAGGGAACTTCGTTCTGGCTAGCTCCAGCATAATCCTTTAGTTTATCTTTATACATGCCATGGTCAAGGGTCTGGATTTCGACATTTAGAAGGTGTAGTTAGGCCGAAGTGCATGTGGAATCCTGATCATTCAGTTTAAGTAGATATAACATTAATACAACACATGTCATTAAGTTAAGTAAAATAGGGCCTTAGCAGTAAGCACCGCATATTGGGATTTGACCATTTTAAAAAACTATATATTTTAAATGGCGAAATTGATGGCTGCCCTTAGTCCACCCGGATAGTATTTGATATGTTGTAGCTTTCCAGGCATAACCAAACGAATGTTGCCAGACGCATATCCGCTGTAGACTGTAGAGTTATGGCATCTACAGTTTCTTATCCAAAGCTTTAATCCATGTACATATGCTCAATGCTTAATGGTGCTTTACTTTAATTATTCTCTGTTTACAATTGGTTTAAACGATTAAGAGAGAGAGAGCACACTCAGTACCTATGTCCGTGTATGGTGATGAACTGATGATTGCAGTTGCTTTAGAAATTAGAACACTGCAGTTTATTAATTTTAATGCGAGATAAGAGGTGGCCAGCTGGTGGCCAGTGACAGGTGTTGTTGTGCGTACTTAGTGAAATTAATGGATTAATGCTCACCATAGTGCATCAATTAAATTTTTAATTAGTCAAGCGCACAAAACAAGACAGAAAAATCTCGATCGAACAAGTATATATACCACCATAATCCTTATTTGCATAGCACCATAAACTAAGAATCGATGTTGGATTGAAAGGCAATATAAATTCTGGAAGTTTTCAGCTCCCACTTAGACAAAAAGAAAAGAGGAAGAAATAGTAACAGTAAAATTCAATCAGAACATAGAAGGAAGGATATGTATGTATGTCAGCAAGCATTTTCGTTACCATATGTATTACACCATTGACTCAGGTGGTTTCTGTGGCCCAAGTAGCTAGCAAGGGCCACTGCACTGATTTGGTTTAGATTTTCTTATCAACTGATAGGTAAGCAGGTAAAAATTAATCCACTGCTTATATTGACATAAAGGGCTGTCCCAGATGATGGTAACACGCACTGTCAAGGATGCAGAGGGATATGTTACGAGCCCAGTCTTTTACATTGTTATCTTATCATCTGCATAACACGACAAGTGTTAAGGTTCTGTTTCTCACAAAAATCTCGATGATATAAGAAATGTAACAATTTATTATATATTCATTTTATTCTATCATTTTTTTGATATGAAGTTATTATATTCTTGAACACTGCGGTCATTTGTCACACATGAATTAATGAAAAAAATATAATGGAATTGGTGGCAATCCAACAAATTATATATCGATCATTGTCTGGAATCTAAGATTAAAACAAAAACACACACTGTTTTAATGGGGAGAAGTGGATATTCAAGGTTGACACGGATGTCACTGGCAAAGAATTTGAAGACCAAAAGCCAAATGCACCCCCCACATCAGTGTCAATTCCATACACAACTTGCGTTACGTACGGCAGCATTACCAAGTTGAAAAAACTAGGTTTGAGAATTTAAACATTTTCTTATAATTACAGTATGGTCCCTTTAAATCTTAATTCGATAGGGCTGCAGATTTGTTCAACTTGTAGTCGTTGGCATACCTTCACTCGAAAAAAAAACGTTTTATTTGACTTCTATGGAAGCTTTTCGATCGATCGTCTCAATGATCGAAATGGAAATGGAAATTGGTAGAATTAACCTAGTAGTAGAAAAGGGGTTGATTATTTAGTACTAATGCTGCAGCTTTGAGCAATAATACTGGTGCTCCCGGAATTTTTTTTTTCTTTCTATGTCGTTGAAAATGACTGAAATCCTAGCTAGAACTCTTTAGATTAGCAAGGGCATCCGAGCAAGCTCTGCACTGCATTGGATTTGCGTTATTGAGTGGGAGACATAAGGCAGATGAGCCTTCAGGATTGTACTAAACTAGTCGGTGCATTGATTTAGAACAAATAACTTAAAAGATTGAAGAACGATTGAAAATGCATAAGTCAATTGTAAGATCCAAGCATTGCATATTTATTAAGCTTCGGTGTTCGATTTGGACCCATTGACCCTCCGTGGAAAAGAACCTCGCTAACAAGCCTAGGCGATTTACCTTGATATATGAGCATTTTGGCCGAATTCTGTTGTCTACTATCTGAAATGAGATTTTAAGATATTTTCGGTATCTCTTTATTTCTTTAATTCGTCCTATTTGTACTTGTACAAAGTCTAGCGCTAAGATGCACTATATAAGCGACATTTACGGTGCTAGGGTTGCGACCTCTTGATATTATTCCATCAACAAATTTGATATTTTCTCAATTTTTACTATTAAATTCTAACTTAGGAAATTTTTGTCGTGCATGATTGGTCGCACAAAGCTCGTTACAATTGGGTTTGCTCGCGCAAAGTTTTCGGTTTTTTATTTTTTATTTAATTAAATTAATTTAATATTTTGCATGGCGAAATTAATTGTTTTTGAGATGAGATATTTTGTTGTGCAAGGTATTTTATTTTTGGTTTATTATTTCTCTTATTTTAATTTAATTATAATAATTGTTTGCGCAATGAAATATTTGGTATTGCAAGATTTTTCGAATTTTTACTTTTTTAATTTAATTCTAATTTTTTTAATTTAATAAAACTTACTCAATCCTATTTTCATTTTAAAATTGGATTTGAAAGGGGACAGAAAAGTATGGAATTTAATTGTATCTTTATTTTTTAATTACTTTAATTTAAATTGACATATGAAAAATAAAATTATATATGAAAATAGTGATCAAATTATCAATTAACAAAGTACAATAATAAAATCCTAATACAAGTCTATTGTAGAGGTAGTGGCGGGGGATATGGTCTGATAACATCCTAATCCTTAATTTTCACGGTCAAAGTCTCAACGATTCCCTACAAACAAAACAAATATGTTCAAATAACCAAAAAAACAACATAAAATAATACCAAAAAATCTGCATAATCTCCCCTAAAATTGGCATATCCCAAACTCCATCCCACACCAAACCCAATTAATTAACTCCAAAAACACATATTAATGAAAAAAAATTAAAATTTGGGGAGAAAATACCTTTTGGCAAGATTGAGAGTGAGTGAGAATGCGAGAGAGGAGTGAGAGTGAGAGAGTTAGAGGAGATAGTGAGAGAGAGAGAGAGATGAGAGAGTGAGAGTGAGAGATAGAGAAGAGAGAGATTAAGTGAGAGGAGTGAGTGAGAGAGAGGGTCGGATTTGGGGAGAGGGAAATAGAAGAGAGGTAAGAAAACAGAGAAAGACATTGAGAAAATTGTGTGACACACCCCAACCGAGATCAGGGCGTGCTGGCCGCCACGCGGAGGTGACGTAACCATGTGCACGTGCGGAAGCTAATAAAATAGTAATACAAATAGTACGAATAAATAAAAACTAGCAACATAAAGTAATAAAACAAGTGCTAGTGTAAGTGAGACACAAGTTCAGAGCATAAGCCTACAGCAGACCAAAAGAAAATGGTACGACAATAGTACACCCAAAGGTGACCCTACTCTGGTGATCGTCTGTCAGAAATGTCGGGAAAGCCCTCTGGGAGACCACCGAACCTGCTAGACAACTAGAACCTGGATGGGCACAAAACAAAAGCGTGAGTGGGCAAAAACAAAGCTTTTCGAAAACCATTTAATAAATACTTTCTAACCCCTCGCCGTAAAACCTGTATACTTCCCAGAAAGTAGATATATATACGTATGTATATAGATATGCCAATCATGCTCAAGAATATGCCATGTCGAAGCCTCATAATGAAATGCAAGTGCTCAGGTATAAATCATATCAATAACATATAGTCTGGCAGCCGGAGTCACCTAACGTGACCTGTACGGCTGCATCTAGAGCTCAAATCTCAATCTCAATAGCTAAACCTGCCCACGAGTCGGAACCACCTAAAGTGGTCTGTACGACAGGCCTGGGTGTAAAACATATAAACGCTCTAGTGCTACGATCACGTGAAGGCTGTGCGAATAATCGCAGGTCACCTACGAGTCGGAACCACCTAATGTGGTCTGTACGACAGGACTGTGCACCTAACTTGGATCCAAGCTGAGCGTGTGGTGCGGGAGGTGAACATCACGTGAAGGACTGTGCCCTACTCTGGGCGGGAGCACTAACACCGGGGGTGCAGGTTATGAGCTCTCTAAGCATCTCGAATCGCTACTGAATATAAACATGAATAACACTTACCTGGCACTTACTTGGGCGTCCACAGCACCAAATATGCATATGTATATGTATGCAACTAATAATGTGACTAATGGTGCATAAACAACGATAATAAAATGCATGGCATACGGCAAATAACAATTCAAATCAATTTCTGGGAAAATATAAGTATATAGGTATATACGAAAAACCAAAAGCCCACTAACTGGTATGTGGAAGGGTCGTAGCCCCCCTGCCTCGAGTGACCACGCTCATCCTCGGGAAACGTATCACCTATATGCGAAACAACTACAAAAACGTTAATTTTAAAGCACATAACCAACTTCTCGTAATAACTTCTCATACATTGCTCAAATTGGGCAAATGAATATACCAACGTGCTCTACACAACCTCAGGAACACACCCAAATTTTTAGAAAAAATTTTCACCGCCGCACGTGCTTGGCACGCTGACGGCGTCTACTGACGCCGTAGGGAATATTCCGTCAGTTTTGACAGATTCCGTCAACGGCGTCAGGAATATTCCGTCTCCTTCTCCGGCGAGCCTCCGGCGCCGTCGCCGGCACCGGAAAACTGGAAAATTTTCAAACTTCAATATCTTGTTCGTTTTTCACCCAAATTTGACAAACTTGGTACCAAATTGAAGCTTAGGACTAGAAGAACACAATTATACTACTTTCAAGGGTTAAAAACCACAAAATCTCACCTGTCAAAACAACTCAACTCCGACCAACTTTGAATACAGTGATCCCGACGTCCAATTCCTTCAAACGAACTACTCCGAGCCCCCTTGGGACCTCACCAAGCTACCTACGAGCTTCAAATTTCCTAAAACGTGAGAAATCACGTTTGCATGAATAGTACCCCAAATCGGACTTCGTGGAATCGACGTGAAAACGTTGATATTCTTACCTGAAAATGGTACGGTTGGGCTCCTACAAGCTTCACGAGTTCGAATATGGGTTTAGTTTCTTCGATATGTGGGGGTTTAGTGTGCTTGTGTGTGTGTCCGTACGTTTTCGAAGGAAGAGGAAAAGAATGGGGCTTGGGACAGGTGCAGAGAAACAGGGAGAAAGGTGGTGGTGTGTGGGAAGATGTGTGTGGCTCCAAACATGCCACCCAAACTCAAAAACAACAAATGAACGTAAAGAAATCAAACTGGGGGCAATTTCATCATTTCACACGTACGTTAAAAATGTTTCTGGGACGGGCTGTCACAACCTACCCACCTTATTAGAATTTCGTCCCGAAATTCAAAACAACCAAATAACAACCTCTAGTGGTCAAAGAACAACCGAGGATACAAATCCCTTATTCGATCTTCTGTTTCCCACGTAGCTTCCTCGACTGAATGATTCCTCCACAAAACTTTCACTAACATCACCGTCTTGTTCCTCAGAACTTTTTCCTTCCAATCGATGATCGTCACCGGTTCCTCGTCATAAGTCAAATCTGGATTAATTTCCAACGGTTGAGGAGGTATCACGTGAGACGGATCAGCCACATAATGTCGAAGCATAGACACGTGAAAAACGTTATGCACTCTAGCCAACTCCGGAGGCAACTCCAACCTGTAAGCTACCTCACCAATTCGCTCTGTGACCATGTATGGTCCGATGTACCTGGGACTCAACTTACCCTTCTTTCCAAACCGCACGACACCTCTCCACGGTGAAAGCTTCAGAAATACCCAATCTCCGACCTCATACGTTCTGTTCGTAGCATGCCGATCCGCTAGACTCTTCTGCTTGTCCTGGGCTACTTTCAGGTTAGACTTAATCACCTGAACATTCTGAGTAGTCTCCTCAACAATCTCCGGACCTACTAAGACTTTTTCTCCAACCTCTGACCAACACAACGGTGTGCGACAAGATCTACCATACAATGCCTCAAATGGCGCCATGCCGATACTTGAATGAAAGCTGTTGTTGTAAGCAAATTCCATCAAATCCAACCGCTGGTGCCAAGCATCACCAAACTGTAACACCGAAGCTCGCAACATATCCTCCAAAGTCTGAATGGTTCTCTTTGACTATCCGTCCGTCTGAGGATGATACGCCGTACTGTAAAGTAGTCTCGTGCCCAAAGCTTCCTGAAAAGCCACCCAAAACTTAGATGTAAATCGTGGATCACGATCCGAGACAATACTCACAGGGACACCATGGTACTTCACAATCTTCGAGATAAACAGCTCCGCTAAACGGCCCAAAGAATACTTCTCCCTCACTGGAATAAAATGTGCCAACTTAGTGAGCCGATCAACGATCACCCAAATGCCGTCAAAACCATTATGTGTACGCGGAAGCTTGTACACAAAATCCATAGTGATATTTTCCCATTTCCACTCTGGAACGGGAAGCGGCTGCAACAACCCAAACGGCTTCTTCCTTTTCGCTTTGACCTACTGACAAACAGCACACCTACTCACATACTCAGCTATCTCCCTCTTCATACCCGGCCAATAATAAAATGGACGAATGGTATGATACATTTTAGTAGCTCCTGGATGCATGGCGTAAGCCGAGATATGTGCTTCATCGAAAATTTCTTTCTTCAACTCCAAATTATTAGGCACGAACATTCTACCCTCTTGCATCAACATGCCATCCGAATCACGAACTTTGAGGTCTCTCCTCCTTCCTCGATCTCAAGCTTGCATTAGTTCTTGAGTCTCCCTATCAGCTACCTGAACTTCAAGCACCCGATCAACTAGAATTGGTCTAACTTGGAAATTAGCAAGTAACGCCACTTCTCGATCTTCTGCTTCTAACCTCACTCCTGTAGCACGTAAGTCTGCCAAAAGAGGAATACGACTAGCGTACAACACATTGATACGGCCCTGAGACTTCCTGCTAAGTGCATCAGCCACTACGTTTGCACGACCAGGATGATAATCAATCGTACAGTCGTAATCGCTGAGCAACTCCATCCATCTTCGTTGACGAAGATTAAGCTCCTTCTGAGTAAAAAGATACTGAAGACTCTTGTGATCTGTAAAGATCCTACATTTCTCCCCATAAAGATAGTGTCTCCACAACTTCAACGCAAAGATAATAGCGGCCAACTCCAAATCATGTGTAGGGTAATTCAACTCATGAGGTTTCAACTGTCGTGAAGCATAAGCAATCACCCTACCATGCTGCATCAACATACATCCCAGACCATTCAAGGAAGCATCGCTATAAACCTCGAAATCACCACTATCGTCCGGGAGTGCCAAAACAGGTGCATGAGTGAGACAATGCTTCAACTGCTGGAAACTCTGCTCACACTTATCATCCCACTCAAATTTAACATCTTTCCTCGTTAACCTCGTCAGTGGTACAGCAATCGCAGAGAAATCCTTAACAAATCTCCGATAATACCCCGCCAAACCAAGGAAACTCCTCACCTCAGTGACGGTTCGCGGTTGCTCCCAACTCTCCACAGCTGCGACCTTCTGAGGGTCCACCAGAATACCCTGAGCTGAAATGATGTGCCCCAAAAATGCAACTTGGTCTAACCAAAATTGGCACTTGCTAAACTTAGCATACAATTGGTGTTCCCTCAACCTTTTCAACACCAAAGTAAGATGTCGAACATGCTCCGCTTTAGACTTCAAATACACCAAAATGTCGTCGATGAAAACAATAACAAACCTATCCAAATACGGCTGGAACACCCGGTTCATTAAATCCATAAAAGCAGCTGGTGCATTCGTCAACCCAAATGGCATAACCAGAAACTCGTAATGACCGTAACGAGTCCTGAACGCCGTCTTAGGAACGTCATCCCTACTAATCTTCAGCTGATAATATCCAAATCTCAAATCAATCTTAGAGAATACACAAGCGCCTCGAAGTTGATCAAACAAATCATCGATACGAGGCAATGGATAACGGTTTTTAATCGTCACCCGATTCAATTGCCTGTAATCAATACACAGCCTCAAAGTTCCGTCTTTCTTTCTCACAAACAATACTGGAGCTCCCCACGGTGAAGTACTAGGTTGAATGAAACCCTTATCCACCAATTCTTGTAACTGAACTTTCAATTCCCTTAACTTAGCGGGAGTCATACGATAAGGAGTCAAAGAAATAGGATTAGTACCTGGAAGCAACTCAATAGTGAACTCCACGTCTCGATCTGGGGGTAAACCAGGTAAATCCTCGGGGAAAACATCGGGAAGTGTCTGACTACTCTCACATCCTCAACTCTACCAGGAACGGCCTCATCCAACACCACATGAGCTAAATACCCCTGGCAACCCTTAGACAACAACCTTTTTGCTCGCAAAGCCGAAATAACGCCATGTCTCACCCCACTCTGCTCACCCACAAAAGTAACCACAGGTAGTCCAGGACGGTGAAACGTAACTATTTTCCCGTAACAATCAATATTGGCATGATAGAAATGCAACCAATCTGTGCCCAGAATCACATCAAAGTCAATAATATCCAACGGGATAAGATCAGCTGGCAAAACGACACCCTCAACTATCACTGGACATCCTGGGTACACACGATCTACAATACATCTCTCTCCTCTAGGCATAGCGAACTCTAAATTGTACACTAGAGGTGTGGGGCAAGGTTGCGTTACTTGAGCAAATGTATGAGAAATCACAGAATGTGTAGCTCCACAATCAATTAATATTCTAGCAAAATAACCAAGGATGTTTAACGTACCCATAATCAAATCCGGATTGTTCTGAGCATCATGCAGAGAAATATTATGAATACGCCCCTGGGTCTGCTGTCGTCCGCCGCGACCTCTGCTCGCCTGACCACCGCGACTCTGAGTACCACGCCCCTGACTGGGCTGACCAAACCGTCTCGAAGACCCTGCACTACTAGTAGCAATCTCTCCTGGCTGAAACTGTCCTCCCTGAAACCACTAAGAACCACCTGCAGAAGCTGGAAGATACGGCATATAGCTGCCAGGATACGGAGGATAACCACCCTGAGAATACGGGTCCTGGGGATACTGATACTGTCCCGGGGCATAAGGAACAACATCACCCTGGTAGTGGTAGGCACCACCTCGACCTACCTGTCCATAACTACTCGGACCCTGAATCTGCTGAATTGGTGCAGGTGGTGGCATGAAAGTCAGCTGCGGCTTCTGCTGCTGACTCTGGGGACAATTCGCAGCCCGATGTCCCATCTGCCCACATGTGAAGCAACCACTGCTGCCACGCCTGCACTCACCAAAATGCCGATTATTACATCTGCGGCAAACTAGAGCTCTGCCTCTACCACCATCACCCTGTCTCTGGCCTCGAGCACCACCAGTAAATCTACCTCCACGTCCCTGACCAATGGTGCTGACACCACCGCTCGAAGAGCTAGAACTAGAGCCACCCCTCTTGAAGTTCTGTGTCATACGAGGCCCGAGCGACGCTTGACCTTTACCCTTGTCATCTTTCTTCTGATTACCATCTTTTTCTTCTTCCTCACTCTCGCTCGGCATGTTCTCTGAGTCCTCAATCCTCAACAATATCTCGTAGAAGTCCTGGTAGGTATCACAGTGGGTAGTAGTCGCCATCGAACGCCACTTCTTCTTAGTACCTAGGCGGAAACGACGAAGCATCTCCGCCGGATTACCAACGACGTCTGGATGGTAGCGAGACAGATCAGTGAACCTGCGATAGTACTCATTAGTCGTCATCTTCCCCTGTCTCAGCTCGGTGAACTCCTGCTTCTTACGATCAACATACTCAGGAGGCACAAACCTCCTCTTGAACAACTCTTTGAAAACGTCCCAATCAGTCCTCTCAACTGAAGTCAAGCGACGAAGTTCCTGCTCCCACCAGGCTGCAGACTCCGTACCCAGAAACCATGAGGTCATCTCGACCCACCTCTTAACAGGAAGGTTCCCTTGATTGTGCAACACACGGAAAGTCTTCTCGATGTGCTCTAACCATCGCTCTGCGCCCTCATGACCCTCATTACCTTCGAACTTATCCAATTTCAGATTATACATAGTCTCCAGAGGAGTCTTCTGGGGAGGGCGGATCGCCGACTGAATGGCGGTAGCAATAGCTTCCCCCAACTGAGCAATATCGGGGAAACTAGGCTCATCAGAGCGACGTGGTTCCCGACGAGGCGGCATAATTCTGACAGAAGACACCAAAACCATTAGAATACTCACAAAGACACAGGACTGCCAAACCTAGCCTCTGATACCAAACTGACACACCCCGACCGAGATCAGGGCGTGCTGGCCGCCACGCAGAGTGACGTAACCATGTGCACGTGCGGAAGCTAATAAAATAGTAATACAAATAGTACGAATAAATAAAAACTAGCAACATAAAGTAATAAAACAAGTGCTAGTGTAAGTGAGACACAAGTTCAGAGCATAAGCCTACAGCAGACCAAAAGAAAATGGTACAACAACAGTACACCCAAAGGTGACCCTACTCTGGTGATCGTCTGTCAGAAATGTCGGGAAAGCCCTCTGGGAGACCACCGAACCTGCTAGACAACTAGAACCTGGAGGGGCGCAAAACAAAAGCGTGAGTGGGCAAAAACAAAGCTTTTCGAAAACCATTTAATAAATACTTTCTAACCCCTCGCCGTAAAACCTGTATACTTCCCAGAAAGTAGATATATATACGTATGTATATAGATATGCCAATCATGCTCAAGAATATGCCATGTCGAAGCCTCATAATGAAATGCAAGTGCTCAGGTATAAATCATATCAATAACATATAGTCTGACAGCCGAAGTCACCTAACGTGACCTGTACGGCTGCATCTAGAGCTCAAATCTCAATCTCAATAGCTAAACCTGCCCACGAGTCGGAACCACCTAAAGTGGTCTGTACGACAGGCCTGGGTGTAAAACATATAAACGCTCTAGTGCTACGATCACGTGAAGGCTGTGCGAATAATCGCGGGTCACCTACGAGTCGGAACCACCTAATGTGGTCTGTACGACAGGACTATGCACCTAACTTGGATCCAAGCTGAGCGTGTGGTGCGGGAGGTGAACATCACGTGAAGGACTGTGCCCTACTCTGGGCGGGAGCACTAACACCGGGGGTGCAGGTTATGAGCTCTCTAAGCATCTCGAATCGCTACTGAATATAAACATGAATAACACTTACCTGGCACTTACCTGGGCGTCCACAGCACCAAATATGCATATGTATATGTATGCAACTAATAATGTGACTAATGGTGCATAAACAACGATAATAAAATGCATGGCATACGACAAATAACAATTCAAATCAATTTCTGGGAAAATATAAGTATATAGGTATATACGGAAAACCAAAAGCCCACTCACTGGTATGTGGAAGGGTCGTAGCCCCCCTGCCTCGAGTGACCACGCTCGTCCTCGGGAAACGTATCACCTATATGCGAAACAACTACAAAAACGTTAATTTTAAAGCACATAACCAACTTCTCGTAATAACTTCTCATACATTGCTCAAATTGGGCAAATGAATATACCAACGTGCTCTACACAACCTCAGGAACACACCCAAATTTTTAGAAAAAAATTTCACCGCCGCACGCGCCCCCACGCGCAGGCACGTGCCTGGCACGCTGACGGCGTCAACTGACGCCGTAGGGAATATTCCGTCAGTTTTGACAGATTCCGTCAACGGCGTCAGGAATATTCCGTCAGACTTGACGGAATATTCCGTCTCCTTCTCCGGCGAGCCTCCGGCGCCGTTGCCGGCGCCGGAAAACTGGAAAATTTTCAAACTTCAATATCTCGTTCGTTTGTCACCCAAATTTGACAAACTTGGTACCAAATTGAAGCTTAGGACTAGAGGAACACAATTATACTACTTTCAAGGGTTAAAAACCACAAAATCTCACATGTCAAAACAACTCAACTCCGGCCAACTTCGAATACAGTGATCCCGACGTCCAATTCCTTCAAACGAACTACTTCGAGCCCCCTTGGGACCTCACCAAGCTACCTACGAGCTTCAAATTTCCTAAAACGTGAGAAATCACGTTTGCATGAATAGTACCCCAAATCGGACTTCGTGGAATCGACGTGAAAACGTTGATATTCTTACCTGAAAATGGTACGGTTGGGCTCCTACAAGCTTCACGAGTTCGAATATGGGTTTAGTTTCTTCGATCTGTGGGGGTTTAGTGTGCTTGTGTGTGTGTTCGTACGTTTTCGAAGGAAGAGGAAAGGAATAGGGCTCAGGACAGGTGCAGAGAAACAGGGAGAAAGGTGGTGGTGTGTGAGAAGATGTGTGTGGCTCCAAACATGCCACCCAAACTCAAAAACAACAAATGAACGTAAAGAAAT